>NC_091252.1:61427500-61737500 GCF_042477335.2 Ovis canadensis | reverse complement strand
GAATGCCTTGCATTGCTTTCTATCTTCCTGTGTCAGTTTTATTTCTCTTGTCCTTGCTGCCCTGGAATTGCTTTTCTTCAAAAACCATTGATTCTCAATAGTTGCCTTTGTCTCTGTTTTCTAGGGAAACTGAAATAAAACAAATATCTATTTATTTTAAAGATCAAAGAGATAATGTCTGTACAGGTGATCAACACTTAATAAATGCTAGTTCTCTTTCCTCATTTTGCTTTCTTCTTTTACCTCTCTAACAACAACAACAACAAAAAGCATTTTTCTGTCTTTTGCATTATCCTGTTAGTAAACTACAGCATGATTTATACAGTGGCTATACTCTCTGAACTAAAATTTCTTTTTTAAGATAATTTATATATTTGTTTATTTTTGGCTGTTCTGGGTCTTCATTGCTGCATAGGCTTTTCTCTAGTTGTGATGAGCAGGGGCTACTCTCTAGTTGAGATGCACTGGCTTCTCATCGTGGTGGCTTCTCCTGTTGCAGAGCACAGGCTCTAGAGTGTGAGGGCTTCAGTAGTTGTAGCATGTGGGCTCAGTAGTTGCAGCCCCCAGGCTCTAGAGCACAGGCTTGATAGTTGCGGCATACAGGCTTAGTTGCTCCACAGAATGTGGGATCCTCCCACACCAATGATCAAACCCATGTCCCCTGCATTGGCAGGTGGATTCTTTATCCCTGAGCCACCAGGGAAGCCCTTAACTAAAAATTTTAATGTAAGAGAATAAGTATAAGCGTCTTTACAAATAGATAATGCACAGAGAGTTCTGTATTTTCTTGAGATAATTATAGGACCACAGTTAAATCTCTGAAATACATCAGAGGGTTGATTTGGATTGGTAAAATGCATGCAGAGAAGGTAATACACTTCATTTCCTCCAATTACTCTGTGCAAAAGCACTCAGTTTGGTAACACATCTGTTAGCCCAAGGCTATCTAACAGATAGTTCCCTTCATAGTAGGTTATAGCACTTTGTGCTATGCTACGCTTAGTCACTCAGTCGTGTCCAACTCTTTGCAACCCCATGGACTGTAGCCTGCTAGGCTCCTCTGTCCATGGGGATTCTACAGGCAAGAATACTGGAGTGGGTTGCATTTCCTCCTCCAGACGATCTTCCCAACCAAGGGATCAAACCCAGGTCTCCCACATTGCAGGCAGATTCTTTTTTCGTTGTTTTTTATTTTTATTTTATTTTTCCTCTTTTTTTTATTTTTAAACTTTACAATATTTTATTGGTTTTGCCATACATCAACATGAATCCACCATGGGTGTATACGTGTTCCCAATCCTGAACCCCCCTCCCACCTCCCTCCCCATACCATCCCTCTGGGTCATCACTGTCTGAGCCACCAGAGAAACCCATAGCACTCTGCCAAGAGTCATCATTTTATGTCTTTTCTCAGGAGATTTATTTGTGCTCTTTTGTTGTTGTTGTCTTTTTACAATTGTATAATTATAGCCTAAAGGAAAACGCTCTTATTTTCCCCTCTCTTGAAAGACAAGATTTTCAGCAATTTGGGTTTATTAGGTCTCTAATTCGATTTCCTAAAATTTGTCTTCTTTCTCCAAATTCCTGTGAGTAAAATTACTTTTAAAAAATAGCCTTGCAACCTTCCTAGAATTAGTTAATCTCACTGTGAAAGATTGCAAATTAAAATTAGAAGTTCAGTTCAGTTCAGTTCAGTCGCTCAGTCATGTCCGACTCTTTGCGACCCCATGAATCACAGCACGCCAGGCCTCCCTGTCCCTCACTCAAACTCATGTCCATCGAATCAGTGAAACCACAGTCTTAATAGTTAACCTAATCCCTAAATTTAACTCCCCCAACTCTCCTCAATCTTTCTTCTCTAATCGAAGAATCATTTTTTGTTTTATGGTTAAGTTCTAGTTTTACTCTTCTGGTTATTCAGATATTATATATTTCTTAAATTTTTTTCTCTTAAAAAATTGTCTTTATTTTAATCAAGGTTAAACAGTCCTATTATTTAAGGACTCAAGTATTCCACAGCAACTTATGGCAAAGAGAAGACCTCTGAATGTTCCAGCTGCCTGATTCAAAATTCTTCTTCCAAAGACAGCTACTTTGAACACTTTTGGCTGATTATTTTGGTACTATTCACAGCTCCAAAACTCATATTTTTACTGTTGCCTCTTGTTTTCCTTTTCAAGCTTTATTTATTGACTTTTTACCATGGAAGATGAAGATTTAGTTCTTTCCCCTGCCCTAGTTCCTCAAGAGCTTCCCAGGTGGCGAGTGGTAAAGAACCTGCTTGCCAATGCAGGAGCTGCAAGGGACATGGGTTCAATCCCTGGGTGGGAAGATCCCTTGGAGGAGGGTATGGCAACCCACTCCAGTATTCTTGCCTGGAGAATCCCATGGACAGAAGGGCCTGGTGGGCTACAGCCCATGGGGTCACGAAGAGTCAGACATGACTAAAGTGATTTAGCAGCAGCTGCAGTCCCGCAAACTCTCAACAGAGTTCTGCCTCTTCTTTTCCTCTATTATAATGTACACCTTTGTTTTGACTTACTCCTTTCTTCAGTAGATTTGAAGTCTATGGATGGTTAGTCTTTTCAGATCTTGCAGGTCTAAAGATATTCTGTTCTACTCTCACGCTAAGTTTACAATTTTTGTAAATATATAATTTCATGCTGAAAATAATTGCTCCTCAGAATTTCCTTTAGTCTTTTTCCCTCCTTGTTCTTAGTTTCAGTAATTTCTATTGATGTGCCTTCAAGTTCATTGATGCTTTTGCCCCCAGCATTCAATTTGATGTTATCTTGTATTTTAAAAATTTTAGATATTGTATTTTTAATTCTAGAAATTCAACTTGATTCTTTTCCAGATTTTCCACATCTCTCTTGGCATTGAATCTGCCTGCAAAGCAGGAGACACAGGAGGCATGGGTTTGCTCCTTGGGTCTGGAAGTTCTCCTAGAGGAGGGCATGGCAACTGACTCTGGTGTTCTTGCTTGGACAATCCCATAGTCAGAGGAGTCTGGCAGACTACAATCCATAGGGTTGCAAAGAGCCAGACATGACTTAAGCGACTGAGAATGCATTCATGCATATACAATATTAAGATGAGGTCTTACTAGAGTAGGATGAGTCTTTAGCCCAAGAAGGGCTTAATCCAATATTTTCTTATAAGAAGAAACAGATACACAGAGAGAATGCCATGTGATAGAGGGGGCAGAGGCTGGAATGCTTTGTCTATAAGCCAAGGATTACCAAAGATTGTCAACCACCAAAACCTAAGAGGCAAGGTAATATTCTTCCTAGAGTCTTCAGAGGGACCATTGCCCTGCTGACAGCTTTCTGACTTCTGGCCTCCAGAACTATAAGAAAATAAATTTCTATTGTTTTAAGCCACCAAGTTGTGGGTCTTTGTTAAGGGAACCCTAGGAAACTAATACAGGGACAGGGAAAAATAATGAATTCAGCAGGTGAATGAATGAAATTGTGGAAATGGTGCCTTAGGATGAAATTCAAAGTTTTCTGTGTGGCTTTAAAGTGTCTCTAGCATTTGCTCCTGATGTCTTTACTAGTTACCTTTCTTGCCTTTTGTAAGTTATGCTTCAACTGTATGGAGATTTTCTCAGTTTCTGAGTTTCTCTTATTTCAGGTAGATGGCAGGTAGCACACCCTCTGCTTTTTTACTGACCAGCTCTTTTAATCTCATATCTGTTTTGGTCACCACCAGTTCTCCAATAACAAATGCAATATCTCATATATAGGAGATACAAATATGTCATACAACTATTTAAAATTTCATATAAATCCTGAGAAAGAAATATTTTCCATTGCCTTCATTGTATATAATTCATCTATATGTATTTTATATACAACCAGATCTGAAATGGAAATGCTATTGCCACACTTAAAAAATTAATTTATTTTAATTGGAGGATAATTACTTTACAATATTCTGATGGTTTTTTCCATATATTGACATGAATCAGCCATATTGCCACACTTTTTACTACTTTTTATGTCTTTAGGTATCCCTCTGTGTGTCAGTTGCTCAGTCGTGTCCAACTCTTCGTGACCTCATGGACAGCAGCCCACCAGGCTCCTCTGTCTATAGGATTCTCCAGGCAAGAATGCTGGAGTGGGTTGCCAGTTCCTTCTCCAGGGGATCTTCCCAACCCAGGGATTGAACCCAGGTCTCCCCATTGCAGGCAGATTCTTTACCATCTGAGCCACCAGGGAAGCCACAGTAGATATCCCTGGGGGAGATAAAAAGAGGACTAGAGTGAAAGTCAGACAATATGATTTCTCTTCTTGGTTCCACCATTAATTAGCTGTGACATCAAGCAAAATACCACCTCTGGTTCACAGTTAATAAAAAGAGATGGACTGGTGATTATTAAAATCCTTTCCCTATCTGAGACCACATTTGAAAGTGAGACCCTAGATAGACCTTAGAATACCAATGACTGTCCAGCCAGAATAGCACCATTGTGAATTTTGAAAATTGGCACTTAATAACCATTTCACCCTCACTCTTGTGTGCCTCCTGACCTGCAGAGGCTGGAAAGCCAGAAGATACATTATACAGACTCCCTTGCAGCTACTGTAATGAATGTGATTTGGATTTGGCTGATTAGATGAGATTTGGACAGCAGAAGTGAAGTTGAGGCTCCATCTCTGATGCTTCTAGAGTGTTTCTACTGCCAAGCTCAGCTGTGAAGGATTTTGTTTTTCTGAGGTGGCATCCAGTCACCAGCTGTGTGGGTGTCATCATGCAGGACATGGCAGCTCTTGTGCATCCATGGATCACAGTGGGCACAGCTGATTCATAAATGGGCAGCATTTGCAGTGTGTCTTTTGATGATAATGATTTTGTGATCATCAAAGCCAGAGTGCGGTTTTGAAGTCAGAGGTTTCTTGCTTATGGAAGAGGTGGCAGCTCTTTGGTGGACCTGTTTTGTGGTGTGGTTTTGAGTGTGAGTTTTCACTCTAAAATCTGTTTCTTCAGCCTTCCCACAGGTGCCACAGATGTGTAAGTAATTTAGTGCTCAATTCTGAGCTCCTTCCTGCTTAAACTGTTACTTAAGTGGATTTTGTTTTCTGCAACTGAATCTTGACTGATAAAAAGGTGGACATTTATAGAACTTAGTCAAGAACAAAGTAATTTCAATAAGGCTTTGTAATTTAATAGGGTTATTTTCCATTTCACTCTGATCCCAGCATTAAGTTCAAGATAGAGACTTTGTCTGTAAATGGTTCATGTTAGAGTCATTATGAATTCCAGGTATCTAGCTGTGTAAGATTGCTTTGCCTTATTACTGTGGCACTGATCTTCTCTGAAAAAATGATCTCATTCTTTTTGTTCTGGTTATATTATAGCTCATTTGACAGATTCAAATATGAATAAACCCAGGTCTGTTACCTGTGCTGAGAGAAACATTGAAGAATTCTTATGCATTGTAAAGTCAGCAAAAATCATTTTTAATATTTTTTTTTTCCTGGACTGAGGAAGTCAAGGTTATCAACCCCATTCAAAAGAATCTCAATCAACAACACACTGTCACTAGGTGGTTACTTGCCCGAAAATATTGAGTAGCTCAGCCTAAGGGTTTGATACACTCATAAGGGTACAAATCTTGCATTTGTGTCAACCCTGGGTGATTTTTTTCAAGGTAAATAAGGAAATTGTTTGTTAGGAGGTTCAGAGGGTCAGGAGAAAAGCTCTTCAAAAATACAGAGAACAGTTTATTCTTCTCATTGACAGTGAATTTCTGGTCAGAAACTGCATTTTAGGAAAGCCCTCTTGACCCAGTTATTATCTCCCATGGGTGTGTTTTTGTTTTTTGCTTTCTCAGGACAAGTTTCTGGGTCTAGATGAAAAATCCCATTAAACTAAAAGTCAAGTTAGATCAAATCACTGGATATTGAAACTACTGTGTTTACTAGCCCTGTGTATTTCCTAACAAAGATAGGGACGGGGGCTAGGGAGAAACATTGTTTAAAATATTTGCAAATCATACATCTCATAAGGTGCTAACATCTGAAATTAATAAAAACGTATACAACTCAAAACAAAGACAAAACAACAAAAACAAAACAATCTGATAAGAGAATAGTGAGAAGATCTAAGTAGATATATGTTCCATAGAAGACACAGAGATGGTCAACAGAAACATGGAAGGATATTCTACCTATTAATCAGCAGAGAAATCAAAACCAGAGTGAACTATCACCTCACACCTGTTACAATGGTTATTACCAAAAAGACAAGAAATAACAAGTGTTCACAAGAATGTGGAATAAAAAGAAACTTTATGCCCTGTTGGTGGGAATGTAAATTGGTGTAGCCACTATAAAAGATCCCTCAAAAAATGAAAAATAGAACTATCATATAATCTAGCAATTCCACTCCTAGGTATTAATTGGAAGAAAAGGAAAACTTGAATTCAAAAAGATGTATGCACCCTCATGTTATTGCAGCATTATTTACAATAGCCAATATGGAAAGATAGAGATAGATAGAGAAATTGTGTAATATATACAGTGGAATACTATTCTGTCAAATAGAAGTAGGAAATATTGCCATTTGCCACAGCATGTGTAGACTCAAGGGTATCATGCTAAGTGAAGTTAAGTCAGACTGAGAAAGACAAATGATGGTTCCAATATGTGGAATATAAACTAAGTTCACAGATACAGAGAACAGATTGGTGGTTGCTAGATGTGATGGTGGTGGTGTGGGTGGGAGAAATGGGTGAAAATTTTTTTAAAGTTTAAATAAGTTGAGTAAAAAGTCATTTTTATGGTGCCTAGTTGAAGACATGGGCTTCCCTGGTGGCTCAGTGGCAAAGAATCCACCTGCTATGCAAGAGACATGAGTTCAATCCCTGGGTCAGGAAGATCCCCTGGAGAAGGAAATGGAATCCACTCCAATATTCCTGCCTGGAGAATTCCATGGACAGAGGAACCTGGTGGACTACAGTCCATGGGGGTGGCAAGAGTTGAACATGACTTAGCGACTAAACCACCACCAGATGAAGAGACAAACTATAATGTCTTTTTTTTTGTGTGTGTGCCGCTAGAAAAATGGTTGGATTATCGAAGGTCTAGCTACTGTGGTGTATACTTTGATACTGCATTTTGGCCAGTGACCTGGATGGTATGATTTTCCTGCTGTACTGATGAGAGAGGTGAAGTAATGAGATGTTGACAGAAGTTGCTAATGTCACATCACAGAAGAGCAGAACTTCTGACTGACCTAGGGCTCTTTCTGCTGCTGCCTGTGATTGTTACACCATATTCCACAGGGATGCCTCAGGCAGTCATGAGAGGCTGTGTGTTGTGTGGTGACAGGAAAAAGAAAAAGGAGTGTTTGAAGTGGGGGTTGAGAAGATGAGTTCCCCACCACTTTCAGATCAGAGCAATACTGCCTTGATTCATTTTAGGTACTAGGATTCTGCAAGGATTTCATTTGAAAAAAGATTTCAGATCTAAAAATGTCTGGGCTATAAATGCTTTCTCGATATTTCCTGTCTATCCTTCCTCACTATCTCTCTTCTCTTGCCTTAAATTTTCTTATTTATTTTCTCTTTCTGGAGAGAAAGAGTGGTAAAGAATTCATGGTGGTATGTGAATGGCCCCAGGCATGTGAGTTCCATTCCATTCAGCTCAATAAACATCCTTGAATTACATAGTCGTTCAGTATTCTTCTACTCAGCAGATCTTCTTTGAGCTGGGGATACAAATGACATGTGGTGTCTGCCATTACCAATGAATGTCTGGCTTTGGGGTGGAAGTGAGGAAGGAAACTTGAGACCAAGGAAACACAGATATTTAGAAATGAGAATGTTTGCTAACCCCACAGTGACATGTGTGTGTGTTCAGTCATGTCTGACTCTTTGTGATCCGGTGGACTATAGCCGGCCAGTCTCTTCTGTCCATGGGATCTCCCAGGTGAGAATACTGGAGTGGGTTGCCATTTCCTCCTCCAAAGGATCTTCCTGATCTAGGGATTGAACTCACATCTCCTGAATTGGCAGATGAATTATTACCCACTGGATCACCAGGGACATGGACTAGGTCAAGTCTGGCTTTTGCTGACTCTCCAGTCCTATGTCTGTGTCCTCACTTCTGACACAGGTGAGGCTGAAGGACATCCTCTTAGGACAGCTCTGAACAGAAAAACCAGAAATCCAAGTGGGCTGTAGTGCCCTCCTGTTCTCACCTGAGTGTTGCCAAGAGAACACAGTTGAAGCTATAAGTTGGTTGTAAGATTCCAGTCTTATGTATTTTTAGTCACACTACGCCTCTTTTACAAGCTGGATTGTATCACACATTTTTTTTTAAAGCTTGTAAACTATCAACAACCAATCTGGATTCAGTTTGATTGATAAATGGTCCATCATATTCTGATAGTCTCAGGAGATGTCACATAACCACTGGAAAAAACACACAGAATTCATGAAACATCCATACAGTAAAAGCATATACTTTCCTCTAAGATGCTATGGTCATAGCACTACAAGACAGTTTCCTGAATTTTAGAGACAAACTTGACTGACAACCATTAACAAATGCCCATTTTACATTCTAAAGTTAATTAAATTTATCCTGCAATGTCACTCTCAGAGACATTTATGCTCATTCCTCAGGATATAAGGACAGTTTTAGCTGGGCTTCTGGTGACATAGTAGAGATCTTCCTTGAAATTACTTAGACAGTTCTGCAATTACTGTTAGCAAGAGTAGCAATCCTGTTAGCAAGAGTAGAGAACTTTTCATTAGCATAATGGACCCTACTTAAAAAACAAGTCTCTGACTCAGGATTTGACCTGCCTATAGAGTTTAGGCTTACTGATGGCTAAGCCATAAGCCTCCAACTACTTGCACGTCTATCCTATAAAATGTTTTTAGTTTGCCAGGGTTTACATAACAATGTACCATAGACTGGGTGGCTTAAATAACAGAAATTAATTTTCTCACAATTCTGGAATCTGGAAGCCCAAGATCAAGATGTTGGCAGGTTCAACTAGGAAATTGTTAAATAAATGCTGCTGGGTACTCTTCTTTCCTATTTTCTGACATGTAGGTAAGTGGTCAAGGGTCTTTAGACTGGTATGTAGAGCCAGTCTGAGGCCTGAGATAGAGATGAGTGGCTGGTCCTCCAAGGAGTTTCTTATAAACTTCCAAGAGGAGAGCTAGGACAGGCAAGATTTGGAACTCATCTGGATGGGAGGCCGCCAGGCTAGGAAGTCAGGACAAGACATGGATCATGAAGTCAAAGGAGCATTCAGAAACCAGAGAGCAGGTTCATGTAGATTATAGGGCTTGTAAGTATAAGCTCCTGAGAAGGAATTGAATCCAGCACCACCTGAACTGAGAACTTGGCCAAGTCACTTAGTGTGCCTAAGGAGTCTTGGGTTTGCATATCTGTCAAATAAGGTTAATAACAGCACCCACAAAGTCTTATTGTGAAGATTTAGGAAGTGAAATCTTCACATGGAACATACAATGAATTTTTTAAAATAGAATTTTAAAGGTTACTTTCCATTGACAGTTATTATGAAATATTGGTTAAACTCACCATCTTTAAGCCCATCTTATAACCAAGAGTTTGTCCTTCCCATCCCATAACCCTCATATCACCACTCTCTCCTGCCCACTGATAATACTAGCTTGTTCTTTACATTTGTGAGTGTGCTTGTCTTTTGCGTTACTCACTAGTGTGTTGTATGTTTTAGATTCCACATATAAGTGATAGCATACAGTATTTGTCTCTCCCTTTCTGACTAATTTCACTTAGCCTAATGCCCTCCAAGTCCCCTGTTTCTGCAAGTGGCAAAAATGTGAACATTCTGTTACACCGTGTACAAAAATAAACTCAAAATGGATTAAAGACCTAAATGTAAAACAGGATATTATAAAACTCTTAGAGGAGCTTTAGGCAGAATGCTGTTTGACATAAATCACAGCAATTTCTGGGTGATCTCCCAAAGTACAGGCAATAAAAGCAAAAATAAACAAATGTTAGTTCTTCCTAAGCCAGCTGTGTGTGCTCAGTCACTTCAGTCGTGTCCGACTCTTTGTGATCTCGTAGACGAGAGCTTGCCAGGCTCCTCTGTCCATGGGATTCTCCAGACAAGAATACTGGAGAGGACTGCCATTTCCTCCTCCAGGGGATCTTCCCGATACGGGGATCTAACCCAAGACTCTTATGCCTATTGCATTGGCAGGCATGTTCTTTACCACTAGCACCACCTGGGAAGCCAGTGGGTCAGAAAGGCAGGGTAGAACTGGTTGGAGAAGTGAGCCCTGGGATTTGTGCACTCACAGAATGAATCTAATGAGCAGTTAGATCTCTGCTTGTTCATAGTGGAGGACCTTCAATTTCACCCTTGATCTAGGGCTCAAACCAGAAGTGGCAGAAGTCACAGAATCTTGTAGCTGTGAGAGCTCAGGAGAAGCCAGGGAGTCCCACACAAGCAGGACAGGCTCAAAATGCTGGATAACTGAGAGGTCCAGAAACACAGAAGAAGAACTAGGAGACAGCCCTGTTCTGAGACCCCTTTAAGCAGGAAACCTTACATTTCTGCCTCCAAGAGTGAGCCCAGCAGTCAGCTTATCCCACATCAGAAGGCTCTCCTCTCCATGATAGTCTTCTGTGCTGACCCTCCAGCTACATGCTCCTCTGGACTTGATGGATGAGGCTGGTGCTACTCTGATAAGCTCTAGGTTTGTGTATGTGGGCCTGTGACAAGCACAGCCTTTTAAGTCTGCTCTCTGGCAATTTTATTTAAGAGTTCATTTAAGTAAATATCAGCTTCTCTTTTTTCTATAGCCAGAGAAAACGGATCCTATTAAATTTAATAGCAACACTTCAAATTAATAAGTCATCATTCCTCTGATATGAACTCACTGTAATATGCCACTGGACCTTCCTAGGAGCTTGTACTCAGAATTGCAGCACTGATCTCTCCTCGCTAAAATATATGCAGGTTCTGCACTGGGGAACGAAGGCAGTGGGATGGATTAAGTGGTATCTGAAGGCTGCTGGAGATTTAGAGAGCAAAAACAGCACTTGTCCTGGTGTCCCTTTTCCTCAGGTAAAGTTGCAAGCTTGTCTGAAAAATTGGAATTGCTTCTGTAGGTTACATAATTAAAAGCAAGCTAGGGATAACAAAGTTTGCCTTGAAAGAGCTAAAAAAAACCCATAGAATAAAAGGCTGGTAACTGATAGGAAGTATGAAATCACTCCGAGGGTCCAAGTGATGAAAAGGAAAGAGGTTTTTTAGATTTGGAGCCAGGTTCTAAAACTTGAGTTCAAAGCCACTATTCAACTGAAATGTGGCCATCTAACTGTGGACCAACCATTTCTCCCTCCAGCATCTTATTCTGGAAAATTGGGAAGGGCCAGGTTTGATCTTCCCTGGGTTGGGAAGATCCCCTGGAGAAGGGAATGGCAATTCACTCCAATATTCTTTCCTGGAGAATTCTGTGGACAGAGGCTACAGTTCATGGAGTCCCAAAAAGTTGGATAAGACTGAGTGAATAACATACATTTTAAGGACTAGAACAGATGATTGCCAAAATCCCCTTCAATGCCAACACTCTGGAAAATGACCTCTTTTAGTATGTGCATGAGTGTGTGTGTGTGTATGAGTGCACACACACATAAGAATACACACACACCCTATAAGGAAAACTGGTCCTGGGTTTCTATCTTAAATGATGGACTAGATGCTGAGATGCGGAGGTCTGCCAAAAGGAATACCACACTTTTACTTATTTATACTAATTTTGATTAGAGTATAGTTGCTTTACAATGTTGTCAGTCTCTATTGTACAACAAAGTGAATCAGCCATACTTATACGTATATTCCCTCTCTTTTGGATTTCCTTCCTATTTAGGTCATCACAGAGCACTGAGTAGGGTTCTCTGACTTATACAGTTCTTCTCATTAGTTATCTATTTTATACATAGTATCAATAGTGTATGTATGTCATCCCAATCTCTCAATTCATTCCACCTCTCCCCTTTCCCCCCATGGTGTCTATATGTTTATTTTTTACCTCTGTGTCTCTATACTGTCCTGCAAATAAGATCATCAATACCATTTTTCATACTGCTCATACTGTTCATGGGGTTCTCAAGGCAAGAATACTGAAGTGGTTTGCCATTCCTTTCTCCAGTGGACCACATTCTGTTAGACCTCTCCACCATGACCATCCATCTTGGGTGGCCCCACATGAAATGGCTTAGTTTCATTGAGTTAGACAAGGCAGAGGAACCAGAGATCAAATTGCCAACATCTGCTGGATCATCAAAAAAGCAAGAGAGTTTCAGAAAAACATCTATTTCTGTTTTATTGACTATGCCAAAGCCTGTGACTCTGTGGAAAATTCTGAAAGAGATGGGAATACCAGACCAAGTGACCTGCCTCCTGAGAAATCTGTATGCAGGTCAGAAAGCAACAGTTAGAACTGGACATGGAACAATAGACTGGTTCCAAATAGGAAAAGGAGTACATCAAGGCTGTATATTGTCACCCTACTTATTTAACTTATATGCAGAGTATAGCATGAGAAATGCTGGGCTGGAAGAAGCACAAGGTGGAATCAAGATTGCCGGGAGAAATATCAATAACCTCAGATATGCAGATGACACCACCCTTATGGCAGAAAGTGAAGAAGAATTAAAGAGCCTCTTGATAAAAGTGAAAGAGGAGAGTGAAAAAGTTGGCTTAAAGCTCAACATTCGGAAAACAAAGATCATGGCATCCGGTCCCATCACTTCATGGCAAATAGATGGGGAAACAGTGGAAATAGTGGCTGACTTTATTTTATTTGGCTCCAAAATCACTGCAGATGGTGACTGTAGCCATGAAATTAAAAGACACTTACTCCTTGGAAGGAAAGTTATGACCAATCTAGATAGCATATTAAAAAGCAGAGACATTACTTTGACAAGAAAGGTCCGTCTAGTCAAGGCTATGGTTTCTCCAGTAGTCACATATGGATGTGAGAGTTGGACTATAAAGAAAGCTGAGCACTGAAGAATTGATGCTTTTGAACTGTGGTGTTGGAGAAGACTCTTGAGAGTCCCTTGGACTGCAAGGAGATCCAACCAGTCCATCCTAAAGGAGATCAGTCCTGGGTGTTCATTGGAAGAAATGATGTTGAAGCTGAGACACCAATACTTTGGCCACCTGATGGGAGGAACTGACTCACTGGAAAAGACCCTGATGCTGGGAAAGATAGAGGGCAGGCGGAGAAGGGGACGACAGAGGATGAGATGATTGGATGGCATCACTGACTCGATGGACGTGGGTTTGGGTGGAATCCGGGAGTTGGTGATGGACAGGGAGGCCTGGCGTGCTGCCATTCATGAGGTCGCAAAGAGTCAAACACAACTGAGTGACTGAACTGAACTGACACCATTTTTCTAGATTCCATGTATATATGTTAATATATAGTATTTGTTTTTCTCTGAGTTACTTCAATCTGCATGGCACTCTCTAGATTCATCCAAGTCTCTACAAATGACCCAATTTCCTTCCTCTTTATGGCTGAGCAATATTCCATTGTCTATACGTATTACATCGTCTTTATCCATTCCTCTGTTGATGGACATTTAGGTTGTTTCTGGCTATTGTAAATAGTGCTACATTGAACATAACAAACATATATACACTATTGATATTATGTATAAAATAGATAACTAATGAGAACCTATTATATGGCTCAGGGAACCCTACTCAGTGCTCTGTGGTGACCTAACTAGGAAGGGAATGAAAATGTGTCTTTGTTAGGTTTGAGATGCCTGAAAGCACGTGCCTACCACATAGGTAAATTGAATACAAATCTACAGCTCAGAAGTGAGTTTGAGGTAGAAATTTTGCTAATTAGCAGTATATCAGTTCAGTTCAGTTCAATTGCTTGGTCACGTCCATGAATTGCAGCCCCCTAAGCCTCCCTGTCCATCACCAACTCCTGGAGTTCACCCAAATTCATGTCCATCAGGTTGGTGATGCCATCCAGCCATCTCATCCTCCGTCGTCCCCTTCTTCTCCTGTCCCCAATCCCTCCCAGCATGAGGGTCTTTTCCAATGAGTCAACTCTTTGCATGAGGTGGCCAAAGTACTGGGGTTTCAGCTTTAGCGTCAGTCCTTCCAAAGAACACCCAGGACTGATCTCCTTTAGAATGGACTAGTTGGATCTCCTTGCAGTCCAAGGCACTCTCAAGAGTCTTCTCCAACACCACAGTTCAAACGCATCAATTCTTCAGCACTCAGCTTTCTTCACAGTCCAGCTTTCACATTCATATACAAGGTAAGGAGCAGCAGCTGCGCTTTGCTGGAGCAGCCATGAAGTGATACCCCACGCCCAAAGTAAGAGAAACCCAAGTATGATGGTAGGTGTTGCAAGAGGGCATCAGAGGGCAGACACACTGAAACCATACTCACAGAAAACTAGTCAATCCAATTACACTAGGACCACAGCCTTGTCTAACTCAATGAAACTAAGCCATGCCCATGGGGCAACCCAAGACGGGCGGGTCATGGTGGAGAGGTCTGACAGAATGTGATCCACTGGAGAAGGGAATGGCAAACAACTTCAGTATTCTGGCCTTGAGAACCCCATGAACAGTATGAAAAGGCAAAATGATGGAATACTGAAAGAGGAACTCCCCAGGTCATTAGGTGCCCAATATGCTACTGGAGATCAGTGGAGAAATAACTCCAGAAAGAATGAAGGGATGGAGCCAAAGCAAAAACAATACCCAGCTGTGGACGTGACTGGTGATAGAAGCAAGGTCTGATGCTGTAAAGAGCAATATTGCATAGGAACCTGGAATGTCAGGTCCATGAATCAAGGAAAATTGGAAGCGGTCAAACCAGAGATGGCAAGAGTGAACATCAACATTCTAGGAATTAGTGAACTAAAATGGACTGGAATGGGGAAATTTAACTCAGATGACCATTATATCTACTACTGCAGGCAGGAATCCCTCAGAAGAAATGGAGTAGCCATCATGGTCAACAAAAGAGTCTGAAATGCAGTACTTGGATGCAACCTCAAAAACGAAAGAATGATCTCTGTTCATCTCCAAGGCAAACCATTCAATGTCACGGTAATCCAAGCCTATGCCCCAACCAGTAATGCTGAAGATGCTGAAGTTGAACGGTTCTATGAAGACCTACAAGACCTTTTAGAATTAACACCTAAAAAAGATGTCCTTTTCATTATAGGGGACTGGAATGCAAAAGTAGGAAGTCAAGAAACATCTGGAGTAACAGGCAAATTTGGCTTTGGAATGCGGAATGAAGCAGGGCAAAGACTAATAGAGTTTTGCCAAGAAAATGCACTGGTCATAGCAAACACCCTTTTCCAACAACACAAGAGAAGACTCTATACATGGACATCATCAGATGGTCAGCACCAAAATCAGATTGATTTTATTCTTTGCAGCCAAAGATGGAGAAGCTCTATACAGTCAACAAAAACAAGACCGGGAGCTGACGGTGGCTCAGATCATGAACTCCTTATTGCCAAATTCAGACTTAAATTGAAGAAAGCAGGGAAAACTGCTAGACCATTCAGGTATGACCTAAATCAAATCCCTTATGATAATACAGTGGAAGTGAGAAATAGATTTAAGGGCCTAGATCTGATAGATAGGGTGCCTGATGAACTACGGAATGAGGTTCATGAAATTGTACAGGAGACAGGGATCAAGAACATCCCCATGGAAAAGAAATGCAAAAAAGCAGAATGGCTGTTTGGGGAGGCCTTACAAATAGCTGTGAAAAGAAGAGAAGTGAAAAGCAAAGGAGAAAAGGAAAGATATGAGCATCTGAATGCAGAGTTCCAAAGAACAGCAAGAAGAGATAAGAAAGCCTTCTTCAGTGATCAGTGCAAAGAAATAGAGGAAAACAACAGAATGGGAAAGACTAGAGATCTCTTCAAGAAAATTAGAGATACCAAGGGAAAATTTCATGCAAAGATGGGCTCAATAAAGGACAGAAATGGTCTGTACCTAACAGAAGCAGAAGGTATTAAGAAGAGGTGGCAAGAATACACGGAAGAACTGTACAAAAAAGATCTTCACGACCTAGATAATCACGATGGTGTGATCACTCATCTAGAACAAGACATCCTGGAATGTGAAGTCAAGTGGGCCTTAGAAAGCATCACTAGGAGCAAAGCTAGTGGAGGCGATGGAATTCCAGTTGGGCTATTTCAAATCCTGAAAGATGATGCTGTCAAAGTGCTGCATTCTTAATGCCTTCAAATTTGGAAAACTCAGCAGTGGCCACAGGACTGGAAAAGGTCAGTTTTTATTCCAATCCCAAAGAAAGGCAATGCCAAAGAATGCTCAAACTACCATACAATTGCACTCATCTCACATGCTAGTAAAGTAATGTTCAAAACTCTCCAAGGCAGGCTTCAGCAATACATGAACCATGAAATTCCTGATGTTCAAGCTGGTTTTAGAAAAAGCAGAGGAACCAGAGATCAAATTGCCAACATCTGCTGGATCATCGAAAAAGCAAGAGAGTTCCAGAAAAAGATCTATTTCTGCTTTCTTGACTATGCCAAAGCCTTTGACTATGTGGATCACAATAAACTGTGGAAAATTCTGAGAGAGATGGGAATATCAGACCACCTCACCTGCCTCTTTAGAAACCTAAATGCAAGTCAGAAAGTAACAGTTAGAACTGGACATGGAACAACAGACTGGTTCCAAATAGGAAAAGGAGTACATCAAGGCTGTATATTGTCACCCTGCTTATTTAACTTATATGCAGAGTACATCATGAGAAACGCTGGACTGGGAGAAACACAAGCTGGAATCAAGATTGCCGGGAGAAATATCAATAACCTCAGATATGCAGATGACACCAGCCTTATGGCAGAAAGTGAAGAGGAACTAAAAAGCCTCTCGATGAAAGTGAAAGAGGAGAGTGAAAAAGTTGACTTAAAGCTCAACATTCAGAAAATGAAGATCATGGCATCTGGTCCCATCATCTCATGGGAGATAGATGGGGAAAGGTGGAAACAGTGTCAGACTTTATTTTTTGGGGCTCCAAAATCACTGTGGATGGTGACTGCAGCCATGAAATTAAAAGACGCTTACTCCTTGGAAGAAAAGTTATGACCAACCTAGATAGCGTATTCAAAAGCAGAGACATTACTTTGACAAGAAAGGTCCATCTAGTCAAGGCTATGGTTTTTCCAGTAGTCATGTATGGATGTGAGAGTTGGACTGTGAAGAAAGCTGAGCACCGAAGAATTGATGCTTTTGAACTGTGGTGTTGGAGAAGACTCTTGAGAGTCCCTTGGACTGCAAGGAGATCCACCCAGTCCATCCTGAAGGAGATCAACCCTGGGATTTCTTTGGAAAGAATGATGCTAAAGCTGAAACTCCAGTACTTTGATCACCTCATGCGAAAAGTTGAGTCATTGGAAAAGACTTTGATGCTGGGAGGGATTGGGGGCAGGAGGAGAAGGGGATGACAGAGGATGAGATAGATGACTGGATGGCATCACTGACTCGATGGATGTGAATCTGAGTGAACTCCGGGATTTGATGATGGACAGGGAGGCCTGGGGTGCTGTGATTCCTGCGGTCGCAAAGAGTCAGACATGACTGAGCGAGTGAACTGAACCGAACAGATGGTATTTAAACCCATGGGAATTGATGTGCTCACCTAGGAATAAAGTTTAGAGAACAAAAGTTGAAATTTCCATAAGAGGAATTCCAGGCACATTTTAAATAAGGGAACAGTTGAGGCGGTGTATGATATCCTAAACTAGACATCATTGGAGGATGTCAACCATTTGGGTATTTACTACATTTGGTAAAAGAACTCACTAACTTCTTTTTTCTGTTGTTTAACTTTGTGTTAATATATATGTCTTGTTCTTAATAATGCTCTTGTTCAAGTGGAATTAGATGTGTTTGTGTAAAATAAAGGCAGAAGTGTTCACTTTTGGATAACTACAAGAATTCAGTTCCCCATCATTACAAAAACCTCATTCTTTTGTCCTTGTGTATCAGCTAAAGTGAGGCAACCTCTAGCTCTAGCTGTTGGCCTGATTCATCTAAGAATAATCACATGTCCTTTGCCTGTGATTGGTTCAGGGATTGCCATGTGACCTAGTTCAGGGCAATGGAATGAGAGGAGAGATTTTCTGGGCTTTCTATGAGTCATCTTTCTGATTCTTCTGGGAAAGTTTTGGAAAGCGGCTCCTTTTTCTCCAAAATTGTGGTGTGTGGATATGAGAACTACAAATGTGAAGATAAAGGATGATTAGAGGAGTGCAAATCTCAAAGCATAGCAGGGAAAAAGAGTAGAGGTCCCTGGATAAAGCAAGCCCTGACGCTCCCCCTGTGTCTAGACTTGAACTGGTAGCCAGTACATTTCCCTTTATTCTAAGCAACTTTGTATTGGAATTTTGGTATTTGTGGCTGAAAGTCGCCTTTATGACACAAAATCTTGCTAAATTCTAATTTGTTTATAGGTAGAAACCTGCAAATTGACAAATGTTTGGCTCAATATATCTTATCTTCAAACATTTTTGTTATTATTTTTTAAATTTTAAATAAAGGTTGGAATCACTGCAGAAGTGAAAAAAGAAAGAACCTGTCTTTTCAAAGGTCTTATATTAAAAATTTTCACTTTCATATTTAGCTGTCACTAGCAGACCTGTTTGATGGCTGAGATTCAGGTTCCAGAATCAGGTCCTCAGTGCCCTTTGATCTTACTGTGAATGCTCACTCTGCTTCTAGGATCACAAGTCCTGAGCTGGAGGTGTGTTAGGAGGGAGAAGGTGAGAGTGAGAATGAGGAACAGGGATCAAGGGTCAACAACCTGTGAAACAAATCTTGTGAAGTTTGCTCAGGATGTCAGAAATGAGAGAGGTTAATAGTTATAATCTTCCTTATCCATGAAAGTGAAGTGAAAGTGTTAGTCGCTGAGTCATGTCTGATTCTTCGTGATCCCTTGGACTGTAGTCTGCCAGCCTCCTCTGTCCATGGAATTCTCCAGGCAAGAATACTGGAGTAGGTTGCCATTCCCTTCTCCAGGGGAACTTCCTAACCCAGAGAGCAAACCCGGGTGTCCTGCATTGCAGGCGGATTCTTTAACATCAGAGCCACCAGGGAGGCCTCAATAATGGTTGCAAATAAGAGAAAAGGAAACCAACATGTATTAAATAGCTACAATTTTAGTGACATTCTGCTAGAAGCTAGGATCCTTTGTGCCTGTCGAGTGGTAGAGACAGGACATAAGCATTATGTGTTTCCTTGTTTGCATGTTGAGAGGCATAATATTGTATTTAATTCTGAAGTTATTTGCAGTGTTATTATTGCTGTTTATAGAAAGAACAATAATAACAGAGGCACAGAGAAGCTGAGTAACTTCTGGTTTAAATACACACAGAGAATTGAATCAAAGCAGATTCTTTCAACTCAAAGCCAGTCTTTTCACTGTGTTATTCACATTTCCTCCATCATTCCCATTCTCACACTGATGGCTCTCTTGGGTAGTGTCTCAAGTCAGCTTGTCTGTTTATTTTATTATTTTATTTGGCTGCACCAGGCCTTAGTTGTGGCACTCGGGATCCTAGAATTTGTTGCAGCTTATGAACCCTTAGGAACCACATGTGGGATCTAGCTCCCTGATGAGGGATCCAACCCAGGCCCACTGCAAAAATTGCAGAGGCTTAGCCACTGGACCATCAGGGAAGTCCAAAGTCTGCTGTCTTAGAATGGGGACCAGGAGTAGTTCTGGGTAATACTTTGCCAGCCACAGTGACAGGCACCAAATCCAGAGAGAGAGTAGTTTATAAATAATCGTTTCTTCTGGATTCCTTTGTCCAGCTTCACCCATGGTTTTGCTGGGCAGTTCATTTCTGGGCAGAAGTTTGTAATGTTTGTTTCCTGCTACTCCTACTCTTAGTTTGTCTGTTTCCTAGATACGGTTCTTCAATAGACTCCTTCTTACACTGAAACATATTTTATCAGTTCATCAGTTCAGTGAGGATAAGATGTAGGGAGGATCAAGAACAATTTTTCAAGAACAATTACTACTTGCAAAATATACTTTTAGTATGCTACATAGCTTTTCTATCTTCTTTCCACCTGTGGTTTTCACACATATTACTTCCTGAGGAGAGAGTCTACTTTCTCAGTCTTTTGTTTGATATGCTTTTCTTGGCATAGTGGTCTACAGATAAGAAGTGCTTAGTAGATACTTGTTAATTTTCAGTGTGATTATAGTAGATGAGTCTCAGTGATGATGACTGAGAGGTAATGCAATTAGGGAAGAAAAACAAAACTTTACGTTGTGGGTGCAAAAATGACAAACAAGGAATGTCACATTTCTAATTCTTAATCTCAACATAATTTTGACTCAGTCTTAGTTATTATTGTGCCTTTCTTCCATTTTGCATATTGCACAAGAATTCTTGCTCTTAGTGAACCTTAAACTTCTCTGCTACCCTTTATATATAGATGCACATGTGTGTATATCTATGTGACTGTATACATGTCAAATTACTATATGTATATCACTGTATATAAAATTAGTATGCATAATCTTAGTCCATAAAAAGAATGAAGAGTTGAATTTTTCGATTTTGTAATTTTTCTAGAAAAGACTAATTAGAGAAATTTTTGGTTGCTTTGCAAGAAGAGGGATGGTGCAAATGTTTAGTTAGAGATTATTCTAAGAGTTTTCTTGGAAAAGATGGGTTAATGAACTCTAAATGCTATGACAACAGAGATTCTTGGCTCCTTTCAAAACCATTAATGGCATGTCCCTATTTCTCCTCTAGTAGTTGTTAATATATATATTTTCTTTTCTTTTGGGCCATAATGGATAAAATGAACAGTTGAAAAGCAGAGACTTGAATCAAACATTACACTGGAATGAACTATTCTCACTTGCCAAATCTTGAACTGAACTTGAACATTACTTTTGTATTCAGTCAGAAAAGCTTGAGTTTTATTCCAAGGAAGTAAACTGGTTTGAACCAGAACTGAGCCTGTATATATATATTTTCCCCAAATAATTGAACTGGAAGAAAGCTGAACTGTCAGACTGTCCTCTGAACAAAATTTGAGCCAAACTCTTTCATTTGATTTGAATCTCTGATGAAAAGAGAATTGCCTCTCTATGTGTTTATTTTCATCTCTGGTTTTCCTTTATGTTTTTTGTGCAAAAAGCATGAGAATGTCTTGTTATTTTCTAGCTTTGACAACCATAATACTGAAAATGTACAGAGTTCCAAGTAATATTATCAAAAGGACTCGCTGTTATATGGGCACACATGGGACTGACAAGGGGACAACTGGAGGCCTACCTGCCATCAGGGCCCTAGGAAAAAGTAGTCATAATACTGATTGGCCTTTCATCACTTTTTTTTTTTTTTAAAGGACAATCCATTCATCTTGACTTCCTGCTGGTGTTCCCATTATGTTGAGGCCCTTTTCCATAGGCCTTGCAGATCATTTTGAGTTGGTGTTACTGTTAGCAAACAGTAATTAAATAGAAAGCCTGGCTTAGGAGGCACAGTTGAGAAGGCATTTCTACGGAATACCAGCATGACCAGAACCAGCAGTTCTGCAGAAGGCTGGGTCTTATCCAGACAGATATCAGAGTCCTACCTGCTTCCAGGCTGGAGGGGGTTTTGGACTAGAGGTAGAAATAGGGGTACCTATCAGAGTTACCTTACTAGGTAATGATAAGGAAACTCAGTATCAGGTTTCTTCTGAATCAACTCTTCTGAGTCAGCCTCTAGATGGAATCCATCTTTCTACTTTATAAATTATGCTTTGCTGTAAAATCTACAGTTGAAGGTGAAGACCTTTAAAACCATGCATTCTGTCCTGATGGTGAAGGCTAGTTGTTTCTAATACTTTCTTTGGGATTTTGTACCAACCATTGAAAATAAGAAACTCAAACCACAGTTGCATATAGAACAGCAGTCCCCAGCCTTTCTAGCACCAGGGACTGATGCCTGATGTCTTCATGAAAGACAATTTTTCCATGGACTGGAGGTGGCAGGGGTGATTTCGGGATGATATGATTCAAGCACATTACATTTATTGTACACTTTGTTTCTAATCTAATGCACTGTTGATCTGACAGAAGGTACCCAGCTGTTGCCTGGAGATTGGGAGACCTCTGATGTAGAGCAGTTCTCAAGAGGGACCATTTACTCATTGACTTCCCAATCAAACAATCTTGATTAAGCTTAAATTTCTTGATCAACTTAAGATTCTTGATTCCATCCATTATTGTGCTTGATCTTTTTGCCAGGTTATTACCGCCTTCTTTGAAGTCACTCAGTTGTGTCCGACTCTTTGCAACCCCCATGGACTGTAGCCTACCAGGCTCCTCAGTCCTTGGAAATTTTCCAGGCAAAAATACTGGAGTGGGTTGCCATTTCCTCCTCCAGGGGATCCTCTCGACCCAGGGATCTAACCTGGGTCTCGCGCATTGCAGGTAGATGCTTTACTGTCTGAGCCACCAGGGAAGCCCAACTTTTACCCATTTGTAGTCAAATATATCTTTCCTCAGTCCTGTTATTCATTTTACCAAGATTTCTTTCTTAAATATTTCTCCCGTGTCAGTTCACTGCACTTTAATTAGCTCTGATGTATTTTAAAAAATAAAATTATGATAGCTGACTACATTTTGTATTTTGCAAATGCCTTTCTAAAAGTGTGTTTTGTATTTCTAACTCCTGATGATAGTGTTGCCCTTGTAATTGCATAAGTAGAGAAAGCACTGAAATTAATCTAGGAACATTTCATAGCAAACAGTAATTATGGAAACAGAGTAACAATGTAGCAAATTACCTAGGTTCATGTGTGCTCTCTGAGGAGCACAGATTATAGTAGATTTTAATGGAGATGTAAAGACAAAAGCAGAAGATTTATTACTGATCAGTTGAAGACGATGACATTCTCTTTGTTGTTGATTTTCAACCTGCAAATCTCTTTTTTTTATACATAATCTCATTTTACCCTGATCAAAACCCCAGAACCAGGCCGAGAAGGACCTGTTATTTGTAGACTTGGAGAGGATAGTTAGTTAGTCCAAGGACAAGAGCTCAGAGTGGAAGAGTGTAACTGATTCTTGTTTCTCTCAACAATTAGCTTACGTCCCACTCATCACCCCCTGCTGCTTCCTTAAATTTTTGTGACACTTCTCTATTTCATTTTTTGCTTAGTTTTACAAAAACAATAGTTTTTCTTGACTTTAGTCTGGATGGTCTTCTAGGTCCAAACAGTTTGAAAAATTCTGAGAAGCAATATTCAGACCAAATTTATCTTATCTTTGGAGTAAAAAAGAAAAATCTCTTTTAGAACCTGATTCCCACTGAAATTCTCACTAAGGGACTTCATTTGTCTTCTAAGATGCTATTTAATTTTCTATATCTACTAAGAATTACATGTAAAAGAAGTTTCAAAATTCCTGCTTTTGTTCATTAACCTACATTAAGTTTATAATATTGGAATAGTTAAGACAGGAAAGCATATTGCAGATAGCCCTGACTTGAGTGGGAGACCAGTGCCCTAGTCCAATACCTACCACTGCTCCTTATGCCCATCTGAGCACCATTTTATCAATATATAATGTGAGAGAGTTAGACTTGCTGATCTCTGCAGTAACCACTGCTGAATCTAAGATTCCAAGGTTCCTGAATGGAAAACTGTTGCTTTCTGAGTAGGCCGGATGGTCCAGCCTGTCTTCTAGCATAGTGAGATCTATTCTCTTCTAATTATATGATGGGAGCAACATTAAAGTTGTTGATGACAGAGACTGCCCTGTGTCTGCCAAAACCCATTTCCTCTAGCTCCTGGTACACAGTAGGTGACTAAGTTCTGACCTCTGGGATGTGAGTACTTCCAAGTCTTATTGCAAGACTCAGCCATCTTTCTCTACCTCTCACCTCTGACCAGAAGCTTGGGACTTTGCTGGTTTCAGGTGAAGGGCAGAGATACAAGATAAAGGAAATCTGAGTCCTTGAATCTCTGCAGGGAAGGATGCTGGTTTAACACATGATTAAGAAGACATGTGAGTGAGAAATAAACTTCTGTGAGTACACTGAGATTTTCTTTTACAGGAGCTAGGACCAGAGTTGGATACTGACATAATACAAACCATTAAAATATGTATCATTGGTTTGATGGTCAGGTAGTGGTATAATCACTCAGAAGGCTGGAGAGGTCTCTGGTGCTGTGGCAAAATATTTGGTAAAAATATCACCTGTGACAATTCAGAGGGCACGGAGTTGTGCCATGGAGTTGTGCAACAACTCCTACGGGCCTAGCACCCTGTGACTCTGGCATAAATGTAAGTCATTGGCTGTCATTGGCTGTATTGAGAAAAATATTATAATAAAGAGATGCAAGATTTGGCTAGTACTCAAGCAAAAAATTAAGCGAATGAAGAAATTCTAAATATTTAGGTGTTTACAGGTTGCAAAAGGCAACTATTTCTGGACTTTGAATAGTAAGCTTTAAGAGGAAATGGGCTTTACTGGAAAAGATCAGTAAGACTTTTCAGTTCAACAAAATAACTCAGATCAACAGTATTACATTCCCAGTAAATTGAATTATTTCAGATAGTCTCAATGTAATCATCATCAAATTAAGAGAGAGAGAGAGAGACAGGCAGATAGACATGGGTTTGGGGGAAGCTAAGAAACAAGACTGTTTTGAGAATTATGAGAAAGAATTTGGGGTGTGATGTTGATGCTTAAAACTGACTAGAAGCAGCTCACGGTCTACAAAAGTTTTTGAGGGAATCTACTGCCAAAAAAGCACAAACTTGTTCTAAGTTTGGGACTGATTAGGGTTCAATCCCTGGGTTGGGAAGATCCCCTGGAGAAGCGAATGGATACCCACTCCAGCATTCTGACCTGGATAACTCCATGGACAGAGGAGCCTTGTGGGCTGCAGTCCATGGGGTTGCAAAGAGTCAGACAAGACTGAAATACTAACAGTTTCATTTTTCAGTTCACAGACCTTAAAACAACCTTGGGCAGAAAGAAGTCTGTGAAAGATTCAGAACCTACAAATGTCCATTTCAGATGTGGCCTTGGAGGTTAGTGAACAAAGGAAAATCTCAGAGGCTAGTGTCTGTGGCCACAGAAACTGATGGACAGAAGAGTACCTGCCAAGACCAAAATCAGTGTGTAAATGATTTTTACACACTCCCAGAGTTGAGGGCTTTTACTATGGCAGCCCAGCAGGATTTATTCTTTTTTCATTGACCAGGAACTGCTATGTACTTTACATTCTTATCTATTTTGAATGGGACATTTTATTACAATTATCCTGTCCTCACTTGACCATTGTACGTAGGATGTTGGTGCAGGAGTGAACAAGCAACTTGATATTTAGTTCTTAAGTCACTGTTCTCTTTTTAAAGAAAAATGCTTAACTTTATTTACAAAATATCCTAAATATTTTTAATGATAAAATATTATCAAATAGTCTAAGAAACACAAAATGTCATAAAAGAAGATATAAGTTGAATATCAAACCAATTAAAATATGACCAGATTTTGAATAATTGACGGCACACAGCTGAAGACTCTGCATACAGGAACTGAACTCTTCAAGTGGCAAAGGATTAACAATATAAAACTGTACCCTCTTTCCCAAAGGTCCAATCACAATTTATGGCTCAGAAGTTACTGCTGCTGCTGCTAAGTCGCTTCAGTCGTGTCTGACTCTGTGCAACCCTGTGGATGGCAGCCCACCAGGCTCCCCTGTCCCTGGGATTCTCCAAGGAGTGGTTTGCCATTTCCTTCTCCAATGCATGAAAGCAAAAAGTGAAAGTGAAGTCACTCAGTCGTGTCCGACTCTTAGCAACCCCATGGACTGCAGCTTACCAGGCTCCTCCATCCATGGGATTTTCCAGGCAAGAGTACTGGAGTTGGGTGCCATTGGCTTCTCTGTCAGAGGTTACTGATTTTTATAAAATCACAATATTGTTATAGCAATAGCGGTACCTTTGAGTGCCTAACAAGCACCAACGGTGTCATAAGCATCACTTTTGTGTTGTCATTCTTTCTTTTAATGTCGTAGCTGCTAGGCTACAAGGTGTCACCAGATAGAACTGAAGGATCAAGGGGAGAGTCTGTCATTTTTTTTAATTGGAGTGTAGTTGCATTTTCTGTGCCAGTTATATATAATGAAATTTTACTCAGCCATAAAAAGAATGCAATACTGCCATTTGCAGCAATGTCGATGGACCTAGAGAATATTATGCTTAGTGAAATAAGTCTGACAGAGAAAGACAAGTACCATGTGATATACTTATATGTGGAATCTGAAAAATGCCCACAAGTGAATATAAATACAAAACAGAAATAGACTCACAGACATAGAAAACAATTTGTGTTTACCAAAGGGGTGAAAGACAGGGAGAAGGATAAATTTGGAGTGTGGAGAAGGAAATGGCAACTCACTCCAGTATTCTCGCCTGGAGAATCCTATGGACAGAGGAGCCTGGCAGGCTA
Organism: Ovis canadensis; assembly: GCF_042477335.2. Taxonomy (NCBI): domain Eukaryota; kingdom Metazoa; phylum Chordata; class Mammalia; order Artiodactyla; family Bovidae; genus Ovis; species Ovis canadensis. The sequence continues at coordinate 61,710,970 of NC_091252.1, read as the reverse complement.
CAGTCCATGCGGTCACAAATAGTAGGTCATGACTGAAGCAACTTATCATTAACAGATATAAACTATTACATATAAAATAAATAAGCAACAAGGATACACTGTACAGCACAAGGAATTATACTCATTATCTTGTATATAGAATGGATATAGAACTATAATAGAATGTAGTCTACAAAAATAAAATAACCTATTATTATTATAATCATTATACTATTCATTTTCATTTGATAGACTTTCACTTCTAAGTGTGTTTTCCAACAGTTTGATATTATATATATGGTTTTAAGTGTTGTTTTCTGTATATAAAATTCATTTATAAATTCAGTCTCTTCACTGAAAAAATTAGAAAATACTTATTCCACACCTTACTTATATTAGTGATTACTACCTACATTGGGATGCTAGAATTTCATGATCATGGCCAGTATTATATTCTTCCTTAAAACATGTAATGGGGGATTTGAAGAGTGATTTTGCTATAGAGGTCTGCTGAATGTTAGTCTGACTCAGAGTAAAACCCTGTTCTATTCTCCTCCTGAAGCAGGCGTGGAATTCTTGACAGCCATTTTTCATGCTTGAATGGAGAGGCAAACAGTAAGAGGTGATTATTCCTAAACACAGCAAAGAAAATTTCCATTTATTTTTCTCTCTCACAATAACCTATCTCTGACAAATCCCAGGACTCCTTTCCCTGGCCAGTGCATGACCAGGCAGGCTCTGGATTAATTACAATGGGTGCATTTTCCAGGAAGCCATGGCCAAGACTCTGGGTGACTTTTGCACCTTGTACCGGCATCTTCCTTGGCAGCGTGTGAGTGATCAGAGGTTACTGGCAGGGATCACTGTCTCCTTCTTCATACTCATTTGAAAAGCTTTTCATCAGCATAAGACCTCTTAAACCTTCAGCTTGACCCAAAATGAATTTTTCAGGGATTCCGATGCAGCTTTAGACTGTCCTAATGTGTTACAGACATTGGAAATATACAAAGAAGATTTGAGAGTATGCATTATCAGAAAGTGCGCTGAACTTTGGATCAACTTTCAGTGTAACTGAAGGCACAATATTATAGTTACAGAGGCCTTGAACATTAAGGAATTGGTTAACTTCAGTTCCAGAGAAGATGCTAGGAAAAATCACTCAGAGTAGATCTGCAATCATTCGGAGCAGCAGTAATTGGCGTTGCTTAGATTATGCTTCAAGAACTGTGTTCAGCTTTGAATGTAACACTCGAAAATAATGTGGAATAGGGCCAGAGAAGAAAATCTTGACATTTTCTGGCATTTTAAAGTTGTTACTTGTACTATTTTAGTTAAAAAATTCCCCCCAAATCAATTCAGCAACAAAGAGCGTGAATTTTTGCTTTGACAGATTGCAGTTTGAATATAGGCAATGTCTCTTTTAGTTGTGTGAACTTAGACATTAAAAAAAAGATAATATGAATTATATTAAAATATTTATAGTTAAGATATATGATGGCATGAAACATAGCAATAAAATGAACATTTTTAGTCCTGCTATAGAAAGGGTTGAATGCAGACAGAATATCTGTCTGCTGTACTATCAGAAATGGAAACCGGGTCATTAAAAGCACTTCCCCAAGTCTTTTTTTTAATCTATAAAACAGGGATAATGATCTCTGATTCACAGAACTTATGTGATGATAAGAGTTGGCTGTGTGAAAAGAAGAGCAAGGTGGTCCCACCCACTACTGTCTGTATTCCCACAGCCCATTCATGCCTCCTGTCAGCAAACCCTGGTCTCTACCTAGCTCACCTCTGAACCAAAGGTCATCAAGAGTAGCGACAAAGCCTCTTGATGAAAGTCACTGATTTCAAGGCAGTCTTTGTCTCTTTTCTCCACTCACTCTTCATTGAAAAAAAAAATCCATTTTGCTATTTATTTGGCTGCAGCAGTTCTTAGTTATAGCATGCAGGATTGTCAACATTTGTGCCATGAGAGATTGTGGCATGTGACCTCTTAGTTGTTGCATGTGGGTTCTAGTTCCCTGACCTGGGATTGAACCTGGGACTTGACTTGCATTAGGGAAGTAGGCAGTTTAGCCACAGGACTACAAGGGAAGTCCCTCTGCTTGCCTGTCTTGAAGACTCATCCACTGTTTGTGCAATGCTACTTGCTCTCCATTTTCCTTCTTCTGTTCTGATTAGTTTTTCCCATTCTCCTTCTCAGGCTCTTCTTTTCTTGTTTATCCCTGAAATGCCAGTGTCTCCCCAGGCATCTATCCTTAGCCTCCTTTTTTATAAACATAGTCTTCTTGAGTGATTTATTGGCTCAGTTTTTAAACTACTGTGCGAGGCTGGTAATACATATCTCTATTGCCAGCCAAGTATTTCTTTCTGAGCTTCAAATGTATCAGTCAATTTCCTATTGGTCTCCTGCTCTTAAATCTCTGGCCTCCCAGGTGGAGCAGTGGTAAAGAATCCGCCTGCCAATGCAAGAGACACAAGAGATGTGGGTTGAACCCTGGATTGGGAAGATCCCCTGGGATAAGAAATAACGATCCACTCCAGTATTCTTGGCTGGAGTATTTCATGGACAGAGAAGCCTGCAGGCTACAGTCCATGGGGTCGCAAAGAGTCAAACATGACTGAGCATTTAAATAATCCACAGCATCTCCCAAATGAAAGCTGTCATCATGCATTTATTCCATATATATATATATATATATATATATATGCTTGCTTGTTTATTTTTGTTTTATATATATTGATTGGATGCCTGAGATGTGCCAAGCCATGTCTATTTCTTCAGCCTCATGTTCAGTCTATTCCTCAGCTGACACCATGCCTTATAATCAAATAGCACTACAGAGTGCCCCAAATCCATCACGCTCCTTATGTCTCCAAGCATAGAAAGGAGGAAGAGACCACTTGAATTTGAACCTTGTTGAATCCTTATTGCCAAATTCAGACTTAAATTGAAGAAAGTAGGGAAAACCACTAGACCATTCAGGTATGACCTAAATCAAATCCCTTATGACTATATAGTGGAAATGAGAAATAGATTTAAGGGACTAAATCTGATAGACAGAGTGCTGATGAACTATGGATGGAGATTCATGACACTGTACAGGAGACAGGAATCAAGACCATCCCCAAGAAAAAGAAATGCAAAAAAAGCAAAATGGCTATCTGAGGAGGCCTTACAAATAGCTGTGAAAAGAAGAGAAGTGAAAAGCAAAGAAGAAAAGGAAAGATATAAGCATCTGAATGCAGAGTTCCAAAGAATAGCAAGGAGAGATAAGAAACCCTTCCTCAGCGATCAATGCAAAGAAATAGAGGAAAACAACAGAATGGGAAAGACTAGAGATCTGGGAACATTTCATGCAAAGATGGGCACAATAAAGAACAGAAATGGTATGGACCTAAGAGAAGCAGAAGATATTAAGAAGAGGTGGCAAGAATACACAGAAGAAGTATATAAAAAAGATCTTCACGACCCAGATAATCATGATGGTGTGATCACTCACACTCACCTAGAGGCAGACATCCCGGAATGTGAAGTCAAGTGGGCCTTAGGAAGCATCACTACAAACAAAGCTAGTGGATGTGATGGAATTCCAGTTGAGCTATTTCAAATCCTGAAAGATGATGCTGTCAAAGTGCTGCACTCAGTATGCCAGCAAATTTGGAAAGTGGCCACAGGACTGGAAAAGGTCAGTTTTCATTCCAATCCCAAAGAAAGGAAATGTCAAAGAATGTTCAAACTACTGCACAATTGCACTCATCTCACATGCTAGCAAAGTAATGTTCAAAATTCTCCAAGCCAGGCTTCAACAATATGTGAACCATAAACTTCCAGATGTTCAAGTTGGTTTTAGAAAAGGCAGAGGAACCAGAGAGCAAATTGCCAACATCTGCCAGATCATCAAAAAAGCAAGAGAGTTCCAGAAAAACATCTATTTCTGCTTTCTTGACTATGCCAAGGCCTTTGACTGTGTGGATCACAATAAACTGTGGAAAATTATGAAAGAGATGGGAATAACAGACCACCTGACCTGCCTCTTGAGAAACCTATATGCAGGTCAGGAGGCAACAGTTAGAACTGGACATAGAACAACAGGCTGGTTCCAAATAGGAAAAGAGTTATGTCAAGGCTGTATATTGTCACCCTTCTTATTTAACTTCTATGAAGAAGACATCATGAGAAATGCTGGGCTGAAGGAAGCCCAGGCTGGAATCAAGATTGCCAGGAGAAATGTCAATCACCTCAGATATGCAGATGACATCAGCCTTATGGCAGAAATTGAAGAACTAAAGAGCCTCTTGATGAAAGTGAGAGGGGAATAAAAAAGTTGGCTTAAAGCTCAACATTCAGAAAACAAAGATCATGGCATCTGGTCCCATCACTTCATGGGAAATAGGTGGGGAAACAGTGGAAACATTGGATAACTTTATTTTGGGGGGCTCCAAAATCACTGCAGATGGTGACTATAGCCATGAAATTAAAAGATGCTTACTCCTTGGAATGAAAGTTATGATCAACCTAGATAGCATATTGAAAAGCAGAGACATTACTTTGCCAACAAAGGTCCATCTAGTCAAGGCTATGACTTTTCCAATAGTCATGTATGGATGTGAGAGTTGGACTATAAAGAAGTCTGAGTGGGGAAGAATTGATGCTTTTGAACTGTGGTGTTGGAGAAGACTCTTGAGAGTCCCTTGGACTGCAAGAAGATCCAACCAGTCCATCCTAAAGGAAAGCAGTCCTGGGTGTTCCCTGAAACTCCAATACATTGGCCACCTGATGCAAAGAGCTGACTCATTGGAAAAGACCCTGATGCTGGGAAAGATTAAGGGCAGGAGGAGAAGGGGACAACAGAGGATGAGATGGCATCACCAACTCAATGGACATGGGTTTGAGTAGACTCTGACAGTTGATGGACAGGGAGGCCTGTCATTCTGCGGTTCATGGGGTTGCAAAGAGTCGGACACGACTGAGCGACTGAACTGAACTGAACTTAAACCAACATATAAAATTTCTTGAGATCTTGATTTTCCAGATTCCTAATTGCAGTCCTCATGAGAGCCATCTTTGTCCTGATGATTCTTGGCTTCTGTGAGACAAATCCACCTGTTATTCCTCCAATAAAATTTCCTTTGAGTTTGGGTTAATTTGAACAGACTTATTCTTTAAGATCAAGGAGATCTGAACTAAATGGTTTTTTCACAGAGGGAGCTTTGGAGGTGGTGTTCCCATGAGCTAATCTGCTCCCTTAATAAATGAAACCAAGAGTTCACACAGATTGGCTAGGTTGCAGATTACTTTCCTTCAGGGTAATTTATTTTCTAAGTATGACTTATCTCTATTTCATTTCCCTCCTAACACCAGCCTCATGCAAAACACAGCATTTGCATTCACCATAAAAAAATTTAGCAATGGTGATTTCCTAGGGGATAGTAGGGGAGGTACATGGCTATATTTCAGTTGAACATCTTTGTGGGATAATCTCCTCTCCCAAGTTTCTCTTTCAGGGACCATCTACCAAGTCTCACTTGTCTCCACATCTTTCCTGCATCTCTCACATCTCCCTGTGTGTCTTTTAACCTTCTTGCTCCTTTCTTAGGTGGAGGACTGTGCTTGCTTTATCCAAAGTGTGGAAAAATGTGTTGGCACTAACCAATGAGACTTTTTTCCTGGTGATTTCTCTTCCTTATCCCCACCATTTACAGGAAGCTTGGGTTTTGGCACACTTTCCTCAGGGTAGGATTGATATAGCAGGTGTCCAAGAAGAAAAGGAATTCAGACTTTGGAGTTTCTAAGTAGACTTTTGAACAAACCAAGCCATTAAGTAGAAGGAAAATCCTTTTAAGCTGCAAAAATCAAAGTCTGTGTTTTAAACAATGTATTTGGGAAGATGCATGAGGATTCCCAAGTCAGTTTCTTGCTCTAAGAGTCACGGGCTAATGTGAGGAGAAAAAGAAAGAGGAGATCAAGAGGAATAAAGTGCCAGTGACTATCCTGTGCCTCCCTCTCCACGTCCAACCATGGGCAATTCTATGTGAGTTTAGTGATCTGAAGCTAGTGGACCAGAGCTTGATTTCTAGGTAAAGACCTAAAAACAAACAAGGCCCAGAGACCCCTACACAGTATCAGCAGTATGAGATGCTGCCTGGAATGTCTAGACACAGAAGTTTGGAGGCAGCCCGCAGACTGCCATAGCTCCCAAGTAACTGGAAAGCATCTAAGGGGACACAGAAGTGCATGAACAAGGTCAGGTAGAACTAGAGGGACTTGGCAGTCCAGGTTAGAGGACCTGGATGACAAGGAATGATGACCCAGACTAAGATCATCAGTGTTGAAGGGAGAATGGTGGCTAAGAACTGGGTGCTTCTCTTGATGCCACGTGATAACACAAGGGAGGCAGGAGAAGGGAGGGGAGGAAGGGGTGGAGTAGTGAGAGGCTGTACCCCTGAGGGCGGCCCCTCAAGTAGCAGTTATGGAATGCTTTGTTATTTGCCAGGAGCCAGCGTGAGGAATCCCGCCCATGGCAATGGTCATGAGGAAGGAAGCCAGACAAAACGCAAAGCGTGATCTAGCTTCAGGGGTTCCCCCTGAGTTTCCCTGAGCATCTACCCCCCTGTCCCCCCAAAAACCCAGAATATCCCTGCCTTATTGTATTGTGCTTTTCTACTTTTCTGACACTTTCTGGAAAGAGTTAACTCAGGGCTGCTGTTAACAGTCTCCTGCAAAAGGAGTGTCTCAGCTCAAACTCCTCTGATGGCTCTGTAACTTGCCCCACAGTTACAGACTTTTACAATTTGTGGATTGTGTACAGCCCCCCAACCACAAGAGGCACAAAGCTTAAGGCATCTTAAGATACAGAGCCTTTTCTAAGAGCTAAAAATCATATTGGTGATGGGTTTTCACTGTTGACTCAATGACTGCTGCCAGGCCTCCATATTCTTTATCTTTTAGGCATCTGGAGGATATCAATCAATGTAACTGGGATATAGAAATAGGAATATAGTAGTTTTGATGTTAGCAACACTAGACTTTTGAGTTAATTACTTTTCTTTGTTATAAATCACTGTACTCCTTTTACTTGTTATAAATTGTTGTATCTTTGCTATGTAAGAATGTATCTTTATTTAGTGCTTTCTAAGAGTTTGCATCAGACTTTGGGAAGAACAACACAAATAAGTCTTCTGGTTGACAAATGCTTATCCGAAAAAAAAGCTGTAAAATGCTAACTGGCTCTCCGGCCAGAAGATGACGTAAATCACCTAAGACTTGTGTATACAACTAGGTATGCAGAGAGAAAGCCTGGTTTTGATAGGAGTCAGGGCTGCTGATGCTGCATAATTTTATATTATCCATTGATGTCTATGTACAAAAAAAGGTATAAAAGGCCTTTCTAGACAATAGAGGCCGAGCCAGTCGCTGGACTGGTTTTCCCCGTGTCTCCTCTTTACTCTAATTTCTGGCTGAATTCCCATCTGGGGCGTGGAGGCTCGCCATGTCTACTTACTTGCCCTGGCTTCTAAGATCCACTCAAGAGGAAGCCCAAGGTGGGGCACCCCCTGCGGTTCAAGAGGATGCCGGTGGCCTAATGTAGATGGTGCAAGCTCCTTGTCTGGAACTTTATTGGCTTTCCACGTAAACCAAGTTATTCAGCCTCTTTTCTCCACTTAATTTTCCTACTACACTATTTCTTCCTAATCTAATCTTATATTTCTAATTAAATAACTAAATAAGTTTTTCCTCGCCCACGCCGTCCCTGCTTAGAATTCCCTGGATCCACCAGGGCTGGACCCGGCAGTTATCATTCTCATCTAAGCCCAAATCAGCACTGAGATTGTGTCGCAGGTTGCAAATGGAGAAAATGAAAACTGAGTTGTATTGGGGACGGGAGATTTAAACAAATATATATAAGAGCCTTCTCTCCAAATAGAAGGCTGAGCAGTGAGTGGAGGAGCTGGCAGAGGAGCAGGATGAGCAATCTGGAGCCAAATGCCTGACCAGGGTGGAAAGGGACTTGGGGAAAGTGCAGATGGGGGGCCAGGGAAGGCATGCGCATTGTCTGAGGATTCCCAGAAGTACCTGCAGAAAGAAATTTCTTGACAAACCAGGTCTGGTAAATTAAACCTCAAGCATGGGTGATTCAAAAGTCATTAAAATTTTCCCATTAAACTAAAGGAGACTCCCTGCTAACACTTGAAAGAAGAGAATAAAATTAGGTTTTCTCCAAGTTCCCTTTCCTAAAATGCTCATTTTAGTCCCCCCACCCCCTGTCATTTTTGTTTCAATATGAACAATGAGCAACTGTGACCAATCAGAGTCTTATGAGGTTATTACTTTTTATGCCACAGAAACACAGACTCCAAGTCTGGCTACACAGTTCAAGGCTGAGGGAGCTTAAAAAATACTGAGGTCTGGGCATAGTATTCTGCCTGAGCAGAGAGCTGATTTAGTTGGCAGGAGACGTCTTCGAAAGCTCCCCAGTGGTTCTAATGTATGACCAAGGCTATGAACTACTACAATGATGACTTTAGATTATTTATCTTGTAGTTTTTAGGAAACTATCTATGTCCCTTTAAATGGGACAGAATCTTTTGAACAAGATTCCAAAATCAACAGGAATCAAAGGAAGAGAAAGGAGGGGATGTTAAAGAGAACTAATGCTGGTATTACCTGTCAGTCTGTCTAAGTCTGATCATTCAGCTCACGAATAACCCAATCACTTTCTGTCTTGTTTGTTTTTCCCTTGGTGGTCTGCCTTCAGGATGTTTCATTTTCTTCAGTTCCTTTAAAAGAAGATGGATAAAGAGTCTATTTTGTTGCTTGTTTGATTAAAATGTTTTGGTGAACAAAATAGAAAACTATTAATTTAAGATTAGGGGACAGAGAATAAATTGTATAATCTATACTATGGATTTCCCTGGTGGCTCAGATGGTAAAGAATCTGCCTGCAATGCAGAAGACCTGGGTTTGATCCCTGAGTTGGGAAGATCCCCTGGAGAAGGGCATGGCAATGCACTCCAATATTCTCTCCTGGAGAATCCCATGGACAAAGGAGCCTGGCTGGCTACAGTCCATGGGGTCACAAATAAGCCTGACTGGCTAAGCACAGCACAGCATACTATGAACAAACATGATGGATATGAAAGCTTTGTTATGCTTTCTTAATTTCTACACTTTTCATTTAATTTAAAATTGAAGACAAAAAAAAGGCAACTCATAACCTTTTTAGAGTTAAAAAGTAACCAACAGATACTTGTGTAATATCATTACTTGTCTGTCCCACTGCTGTGGCCTCAATGATGTGACGTGGCACAGATTTAATGAAAGTTAAATAATATAAGAGGAACTCTCCTGGAGAGGTTACTGAACACTATTGGCACCAGTGACTGAGATATTTGCTATTGTTCATGTCTGGCACCATCTTCCTCCCTATTTGGGCAGAAAGCTTGGCTTCTGCTCTTTTACATTTTCCCTTAATGTGCAGCTTTTGTCTACCTGACTACTTTGAGTGAAAAAGGTTTTGATGTTTCCATATTCTTACTGTGGGAAGGTGTATCTAGAGTGAAAGGCATTCTATTACTATTTTATGACAGTTAACTTCCAACTAGGTGTGAGTCTGTTCTGGAGAAAAATGAGAGGTTATCTACATTCCATTAGAAAATAGAATAATGTGGCAATGTTCTTTACCATTTACTTTTCAGTTGCTGTTTCAGGTAGCTCATATATTATTCTGGTAGACCAGCAGAACATCTTCATGACTTTACAGATGTAACCTTGAAAACATAACCTTTGGATACGGGTAAATGTTTCTGCACAATCTTATGAGTATCCAATTTTTCACCAGGCTTCCATGCAAGAGAGTGTTAAGAGAGTATAAAGCACTAGTTGATAAGGAGGGTAATGTGGTCATTTTTGTTGAACCACTTAGTTACTTTAAGTTGTAGATGTATCTTTATTAGCTTTCTACCTGGGGGAGTTAGAATTAAATTCCCACCAATATAATCCCATTCAGATTTACATTTTTTGAAAAATAATTTTATTTATTTATTTTTGGCTGTGCTGGATCTTTGCTGCTATGCGGGGTCTTCTTTAGTTTCAGTGAGCAGGCTCTCTTGCTGTGGAGCACGGGCTCCAGGACGCAGGCTAGATAATTGTGATATATGGGCTTAGCTGCTCTGCGGCATGTGGGATCTTCCTCGACTGGGTATCAAACCCATGTTTCCTGCATTGGCAGGCAGATTCTGTACCACTGAGCCACCAGGGAAGTTCCATGTTCAGATTTACTCTTGTTTGCTTTATCTAATTTTGGCATATAAAGGTTGGTGTTATTATAAATGAAAAAAAAGTCTGAAGGTAGCTTGTGTTTTTTCTATTCTTTGGGTTTTACTTCTAGTCATAAGAAAATAGAATATTATGGGCTACCAAAGCAATGAAGGCAAGAAGTATTCACAGGCATACTAGGGGTGTGGTAGTGTAAATTTACAATGTATATCTTTTAGAAAGCAATGGATATTGATATCTTTAAATTGCTTATGCTATTTGATGCAGTGATTCTACTTTTAAGGATTTTTATAAAAGAAATTACCCTAAGTAATAATTTAAAGAATGTCCCACATGCATTCTCATCATGTGCTGTGCTGTGCTTAGTCCCTCAGTCCTGTTGGACCCTTTGAGACCCCAGGGACTGCAATCTGCCTGGCTCCTCTGTCAATGGAATTCTCCAGGTAAGAATACTGGAGTGGGTTACCATGCCCTCCTCTAGGGGATCTTGCCAACCCTGGGATTGAAGCCAGTTTCCACATTGCAGGTGGATTCTTTACTGGCTGAGACCCCAGGGATGCCCAAGAATACTGGAGTGGGTAGCCTATCCCTTTTCCAGAGGATTGTCCCGACCCAGGAATTGAACCAGAGCCAGGAATCAAACTGGGCATTTTCATCATGATAAATATAAGAAAGTTACAAGCAATCTTTCTTTCTGGTGTTTTTTTGGCTGTGCTGTGAGGCCTGTGGGATCTAAGTTTCCTAATCAGGGATTGAACCCAGGTCACAGCAGTGAAAGCACCGAGTTCTAAACATTAGACCATCAGGGAACTCCCAAAAGAAAACTTGATGTGCGTCTATATGGGAACAACTGAGTAAACTATAGGACACCCAGTAGATGAAATATTATACTGCCATTTAAAAAGGAATACAGAAACACAGAAAAATGTTTGTGACATTATATGAAAACAGATCAGTAAAACAATTGTATAAGTTGTGCAAGCACAGCTTGATTAAAAAATAAAACCAAAACTATGCATAAATCCCTGTAAGAAAACATTGTATTATTTATGTCCAGATGGTAAGATCAAGAATAACCTTTCCGGGTCATCCCCATGCACCAGCCCCAAGCATGCTGCATCCTGCGTCAGACACAGACTGGCGATTCAATTCACATGATAGTATACATGTTAGAATGTCATTCTCCCAAATCATCCCACCCTCTCCCTCTCCCTCTGAGTCTAAAAGTCCGTTATACACATCTGTGTCTCTTTCCCTGTCTTGCATACAGGGTCGTCATTGCCATCTTCCTAAATTCCATATATATGTGTTAGTATACTGTATTGGTGTTTTTCTTTCTGGCTTACTTCACTCTGTATAATCGGCTCCAGTTTCATCCATCTCATCAGAACTGATCCAAATGAATTCTTTTTAACGGCTGAGTAATACTCCATTGTGTATATGTGCCACAGCTTTCTTAAGATGTTATGGGGAGGGAGGTGGGAGGGGGGTTCATGTTTGGGAATGCATGTAAGAATTAAAGATTTTAAAATTAAAAAAAAAAAGAATAACCTTAAAATGTTTTCTTTATATATATTTTTAAATTTTCTAGGAAAAGATAGATTTAAAAGATTGAATATAAATAAATAAAGTGATAGAGTAACTGATTCATGGGCTTTGAGCTTAACAGCTGCATAGAAATTGAGGAAGAAGGGTCGTCCTTTCCTTGTGGGTGAAGGATTGTCAGGAGAGATCACCAGGGTGAATACACAGGTTGTTTTGCAAATAATAAAGCACCCAGCTATTTCTCAGTTTTCAGTCTTTGTGAGTCTTTGGATTGTTCAATTGTGATGTTAAAATCTGTTTTAACTAGAGACTTTTTCTTTAGAAGAAATGTCATATAGAAGCAGAGTTGCTTTCATTGGGGAGGCAGGCATGAGGGCTGGGCTCTGTTTACCCCACATCCTTCCCAGATCTCTTGCTGACTAGAGAGAGGATGCTGGGGAACCCCTAAACTGCTCAGAGTATGCTGAAGAAACCTCAATAAATATATTTTTTGAGTGACTTTAAAGTATAACCCCTTACATATGCGTGTTCTCTTTATTACTTGCAGAAATACTGAGTTAGGCATTAGTAAGCCCAATTTACAGATGGGAGAACTGAGCCTTATAGGAGGGAGCTGAGGTGTTAGAGGTTAAACATCTTAATGTCTGGAATTTCAGCCAGTTCCAGTCTAATTCCAAAATCTATGATTTTTACCGCTATGTCATGCTACTTTCATGGGCTTATGGAACAACACAGGAACTACTCTATGTTCACGATGCAGTAGTCTCAGAAATGGCAGAAATCAGAAAGGAATTTGACCGCTGACTAGATGTGCCTGACTTCCTTCCTTATCTCCCTACTGCAATGAAAGAAAGATGAGAAAATCTAGCTGTGATGGAGACTGAGTATGTGATTGATCATCTATTGGCCTTAAGCAGTACTTCCACCACCTGAACCAGATCTGGGGTGTTGTGGTAGAAGGCATGGAGATGGTAGAGTCTTCTTGGTATTCCTGCCTCAAAGATACAGTGTCTCCACAAGCTAAAGGAAGGAAGTTATCCCTTCCTACAAATGAGTTGCTTTTTAAATTCCAGAACCATTCCACACTGCCCCCTCCCTGCTTTCCTCTGCTTGTCCTACATTTCTTTGGAAACCTGGGCCTAATACTGCAATTTGGTCAGCAAGGAAGCAGAAAACATTGCAGTCGAGATGAAGGCCAGCACTAGGCAGAGATGAGGATTGAAAGCACTCTGGGAGTTCTTTGTCTTGCTCTGCTTGTACAGAAGAAAATGAGAGCCGCTTCTGGGGTTCTACCAATAAGCAGGTGTTGGTGGCCACCAAGGGCAACCTTCCCACCTGTTGTTAGCAAACATCTGGCTCCGGGAGGTCTCTTCTTGTTTAAGGCTGAAAAAACTAGATCTCTCCCTTTTATTCCCCAGTTATCCCCGAAGAAACCCAAATGGGAGTTAAAAAGGTATCATTTATATTTTATATCACTTGAAGATGAACATAAATAAGGAAATCGTGGTTCTTATGGCAAAAGATAAAGCTAAAATATAATAAGAAAAATAAAATAAGCTCATATAATTAATATCAGATGATTAATTTTGATAATTGGTGTGAATGAGTTAAAACCCCCATCAAAAATATAAAAACTCTCAGATTGGGGCAAAATACAAAATCAAACTATACTCTGTAGAAACTTGGAAAAAAAAAAAGGTGACCATTATGGGTAGGGGCTGCCAAGAAGACCCTGTTCTCTGGGTTCTCGGAACCTCAAACATGCAGGCTAGGAAGTTGGTGATGGACAGGGAGGCCTGGCATGCTGTGATTCATGCGGTTGCAAAGAGTCGGACACGACTGAGCGACTGAACTGAACTGAACTGAAGAAACTCCTAAATGTATTATTTCTTGCATCTCACTTCTAACCAGAAGAGTCTGCTTCATGTGAACAAAGCTCTTCAGATTTAACCCATACCCTTTCTCCCTTCCATAGCTAACATTTACTGAGGGGTACTTGTAGCTAGGGGATTCCCAGATGGCACAGTGGTAAATAATCTGCTTGCAATGTCAGAGACGTAGGTTTGATCCTTGGGTCTAGGAGATCCTCTGGAGAAGAAAATGACAACCCACTCCAGTATTCCTGCCTGGGAAATCCCTTCAACAGAGGAACTGGTGGGCATGGGGCTACAACAAATTGTACATGACTGAGAACACATACACAGGCACTTACAACCAGACTTATGTGTGTTTACTCCATTCAATCCTCAAAACCCCCCACGAAGTAGGTATGATGAGTGTCTCTGTTTTACAGATGGGAAGCAAAGTAACACAACCTTTGTTTGAGTTACCCAAAGTCACACAGTGACCAGGTAGCTGGCAGACAGCTTGGTGATAATGAAATCAGAGCAGGCAGAGTTAGTTAAATGGATCCAATGTTTAATGGCTTCAGGGTCTCAAAGCCTTGTGTTGTTCATCTGCAAAGTAGACATCCTGTAGTTGACCTGACTAGGCCTTGCTCTCTAGACCAAGCTTGGACTGGATTTTCAATACTCACCCTTTCCCCCAATCACTTGTGACTGACATGTTCTTAAGACAAAATAGTACCTTCAATCAGGTTTTGGACAAATCATACAGGCCTGGGTGCATGGCTTGTTTTTTAAGGTGGCTTTGCTATCACTGCTCTGCATGTAGGTATTGATTAATGGCTTATCTGTCAAAGAGCAATCTCATTTCTCTCATTTTAGGTTCTTAATTAACAGGCCTATGTTGACCTGGAGGGAAGTCTCTAAAAATGCATCAGAGGGCTCTATTCTTGACCAAATAGTAGGTGGAGTTTTTGAATGAATGACTTCAATGAGAATGTAGAGAGAATATTGATCAAATCTGTGGATGACATAATTTGGAATAAAAGATAATATCAATCAATATATTGGCTACTAAAACTAGAATCCCAAAAGATCTTAGTAGCATGGGACAAGGAACAGATCTATTTATTCAAGCATTTGTTTTCTTTAAAAAATGTATTAGGTGTTTATTCTATGCCAAGAATTAAAGGGAAATTCAGTAGTCAGGCAGACAGGGACTCTAACTTTACAGATTTATGGGTATTTCAGAAAAGATGAAAGTTAATAAGAATAAACATAAAAGCTTTTATTTAGGTCTAAGAAAGAATGGGTCTTCCCAGGTGGTGTTAGTGGTAAAGAACCTGCCTGCCAATGCAGGAGACATAAGAGACATGAGTATGATCCCTGGGTTGGGAAGATTCCCTAGCAGAGGGCATGGTAACCCACTCCAGTATTCTTGCCTGGAGAATCCCAAGGAGAGAGGAGCTTCGAGGGTGTGCTATAGTCCATGGGGGTGCAAAGAGCTGAACATGACTGAAGCTGCTTAACACGCTCACAAGAAAGAATAAAGCAGAACAAATCCATGCCTTACCTGCCTCCAATAGCGTGAAAGCTTAATGGTGGATATTCAACTTAAAAGCTATAAGAATAAGAATTGGAATAAGAGTTTTAGTTGACATTAAGCTTTACACAAGTCAATAGTGAGTGATGGTGTAAAGATGCTAAAATACTCTAATTAGAATAATAGAAATATGATGCCTCAAGCACATGAGATTTTATTGTCATTATAGACCTCGATGACCAGATCATGCCTGAAGCACTGTCTTGACTTCTTTTGTAACACACTTTAACACTGACACATTTAACAAGGTCCTGAAGACAGAAAAAAAAATGGTGAAGGAAGTCTAGAGCATTCTACAAAAAGAAACTGGCAGGTTCATACAGGAGAAGAGACCTCTGCAGGCTACACGATGGTGATTTTCGGGTATGTGAAAGGCTGGAGGACAAAGTAGATTTACTCTGAATGACTGTCTGGTTCTCCATAGAGGAATAGGTTATTGGGCAGCCAAGGGCCAGTGTCTATTGATCAGGATAAGGACCTGTGGTGGCCAAATCCCTTCTCTTCAGCCTTGTATGGGGAGAAGAAATACAAACCACAAGAAACCATGTTTTCCTGGCATTTTTGGAGAGTATATTGAAAAGAATAGCTTGACAGTAGTGTTCCATCTTGTTTCTAGACTAGTAAATTGCAGACCGTACAGTTTGGATTTACTGTAGAGCAGTTGAGTTTCTATGTGATAAACTGCTATATAATATGCAGATTTCCATTTTGATTGGCTCACTTGAACAAGTTATATTTCCCTATGGTATAATGACAAGTTGGGCATCTGACAGTTCCTTCCTCTCTGTATGCCATAAAAATTGGGCGTTAGGATCTTTCATTTTGGCTTTCAAAAATGAGACTCACAATGAGGAGGGATGGCTTGAGAGAACATTTTATGCTTTCAACCTAGAATTAAATGCCAATTAGGGTGATCTCAGAAGAACTGCTGTGCTAACTGTGGATGTAAAGTGATCCTACAGGAATGGAGCAATTGATCGTTCAACATTTGGCTCTTTATGCATGACATTCCTTACCAAATAAGACTGTAATCTGGTAAAAATAAATATAAGTGACAGACAAAAATGTTCTCCTCTTTTTGCTCTTTCCTTTAAAATATAAGGAGAGACTACCTCTTAGATAGTCTTTACCAAATAAACTTGAACATATGAAAAGAGATAGTGAAGTACAGGGAAGCCTGGCATGCTGCAGTCCATGGGGTTGCACGACTTGGCTATTGAACAACAATACGAAAACAGAAGTTGCACTGTGCCCATCTCCTACAGAAACTCAGTTGTAAAAAATCTCCTACATATTAAGACTTTATAAAAATAATTTCTTTAAATGTCACACAGTTCTTCAATTCGGTAAGAGTTAAGAATTAAGAACTTAAATTATTTAGGGTGTGTTGGTCAACATGAAACTTGTATTCACTTACTGATATTTTCATTTTCAATGTTGTTGTTCAGTTGCCAAGTTGTATCCGATGCTTTGTGACCCCATGAACTGCAGCATACTAGGCTGCTCTGTCCTCCACAATCTTCCAGAGTTTGCTCAAATTCATGTCTGTTGAATCAGTGATGCTACATAACCATCTCATCCTCTTCTAATAACATAATATTTCTAGATGACATGATTATACTTTAGAAATGCGATCTGGCCAGGAGTACTCCTAAAACTGGCAATACTGAATAAAATTATTCAGTATTATATTCAGTATTATTATAAGTTCAATTGTAACAATAGCAATAATAATTATTTATGCTATTCAGGGGTAGATAATGGTGACATATTTATATGGGGTTTCTTACTTTCCAAAACTTATCTCTTCTGATCCTATAAGGGCTGCCCTTTGAGATTTGCTTTTTATTGTTATTTTCTGCACTTTACTCATGAAGAAACTGATTCAGAGAGGTTATACAATATGTTCAAATTTGACTTAGAAACTTGCACAGGTAGAATATAATTCAGAGCTCCAAATTCTAAGTTTATTCTCTTTTGCCAGGCTGCAAGAAAACAAATCTTGAATGAGGAGTTCAGATTGCTGAGTCCCCTGTTCTCACAGGGAAAAATTCCATAAAATGTAATCAATGACATAGACTTCATGTCGTAGAGCATAGAACACCCTAACGATGGTGATCTGAACTGGAAGATTCTATTTCCGTCATTAACTACAGAAAGGAAGGCACCCTTCTTTTGTTAATCTCATAAACTGCACTTTCAGGGAGAGTCTGATATTGCAGATTGTGAAACTGTGATAAACATTGTGATATTGCTAAACTCCGAATGACTGGCCCAAATAATATTAGAAGGAGGAGTGTCCATTTGATTGCCGAGTTTGGAAGGAAAAACTAGATGAATGAATCTTCTTTCTAGACTCTTCTTCTCTTCTTTTTTCCTTGGGAGCTGGCCTCCTCATAAAGCTATGTCCTGATCTGCTCCTCCAGACTGCAAGTTTTACTAATGTGGGCACCACTCATGGAGACTTAGAGATGCCTACATCATACCTGGGCTTTACAGAGGCAGGTACCATGCATGGAGTTTTACAGATGCAGGCATCATACTTAGAGACTGCTGGTGACAGGTGTGCAGTTTTGCTTAATTCCAAGTCTTGCCCTACAGGTGGAAGACACATTCTTCGATATCACTATAGCAGTGATAAAGGTAATGTCTTATCTCTCTTCCCATCTGCCTTATACTTTCATTTTATATCTCAATTGGTGAAAAACTTAGGAACTGGAGTTGATATTTTTTGGCAACTTTCAAATTCCCATACTTAGGTTAGATATCAAGGGGGGAAGTTCCCTGAGCTTTGCTCTCTGTGTTTATAGGTGTTCTCAACCGCAGTTAGAAATTATTTTATGAAGTATTGTATTTCAGTATTTGAGAGCATAGACTCTGGAGCCAGTTTATGTTTCCAATGATTTGGAAAAAGGGAGGGATAATAGCGCTTGTCTCAAAGGATTGGCACATCTAACTTAATGTATGTAAAGCACTTAGACCAATACTTGGAACATAGTAAGCACACAACAAATGTTAACAATCATTTGAGAAATCCATATCAGTGCCAAGAGATGGACTGGGTGGAAGTAATGAGCTTGTGGTGAAGGCACTTTTAATTTTTGGAGAAACACCCCAAGGCACAACAATATCAGAAACTTTGGATATTAACGATGTGGTTAAGATAAATTGTGTTTCAAATCAATCATTATTTATGTTGCATGTTCTTTGTTTGTTTTTTGATTCTAAACCAAGCATTTTTTTTTTTTTTTGCCATTTCAAATGAGTTGGTTTAATTCCAGGTGGTACAGAACTCAGTATAGAGCAAAAACTTAAGAACACACTTTGACAGGATTCTGGACTGAGTTTATGGAGATCTCATAGCTATGGTAGAGATGGCTGAAAAGAACCTAAAATGAGGCAGTATATATATATACATATATATATATATATATATTTTTTTTTTTTTTTTGCAAAATTTATTCTTAAATGTATAGTAGATTCCAAGACAACACTTCATTCTAGCTATAGGTGGCAACAGATGTTATAGCAAGGAATCCAGGTGTTTAAACAAGAATGGAATGAAGGATCATTTTTGCCTCAGGCACAAGGAATAGCTTACATTTTGCCAGCTTTCTTAATTCCACTTGTGGCTAGGGGATCTTTGCTTTTTATTCCTTGAGTTTCTTCTGCTTCTCCTTCTGTTTCTGCTTGAGTGTCTTATCTTTCTTGTCCATCTCCTTGTAAGCCAAGTATTCCTTATTTTCAAATACTAACTTAATACATGGTCAAATGCTTACGGCTTATCTCTCAAACACTTCTAACTACACCTTGCAAGTACTAGAAAGGAAATCTGTGGGTAAAGCTTTTTGTGGAATTGCAAAGGTAAAATGACAAATTAAGGAGCTGTTCATATGCTGTTCAAGGGGATTTATGAATCTTCATTGACAGAAATTTAAGATTTTGAGAAAAAGAATGTTCATCATTATTACTCAGTTACAAAAGAATAATGAAATGAAACGCTGCATAAATTAACAAAGTTCAGGAGACATTATTTTTCTTTATAAAACATATGACAGCTGATAACAAATCCTTCCTGTCAGACATTTGAGATTATCTAAAATGAGAGAAATGAAGCAGTTAAATATGCTACTTAAGGGCACACAGGACCTCAGTGGTCGACTGAGAGAGGACAGGTTTTGACTGGAGACTGCCCCGGGCAACCTGACTCCAGAGAAAGAAAGAAATTGCATTCTTTAAGAAGTCAGGCTTCAGGTTAACCACTCATTCTCCAGAGTGGTTCATGAATAGAGCTGAGACAGAAATTAGAAAGTATTTTTGGGAACTCTGAACTCTTTAACTTTTCCTGGCTCACAGAAACAAATGGAGGGATGGACTCAGGTGGCTCAGAAGTAAAGACTCTGCCTGCCAATGCAGGAGACACAGAAGATGTGAGTTCAATCCCAGGCTTGAGAAGATTGCCTGGAGGAGGAAATAGCAACCCACTCCAGTATTCTTGCCTGGAAAAATCCTGTGGATAGAGGAGCCTGGAGTGCTATAGCTCATGGGGTCACAAAAGCGTTGGATGTGACTGAGCACACACACACACACACACACACACATTTTAAATATCAAAACAGTGAAACCAATTGTTATGCCTTACCCTTGATCTCATCTGTTTAAAATTTATGTCTAAGAATTTTTTTTTGCTGTGAGCCATTTTTAAAGTTTTTATTGAATTTGTTACATATTGCCTCTGTTTTACATTTTGATTTTTCTGGCAACATGGCATGAGTGATCTTAGCTCCCCAACTAGGGATCGAATCTGTACCTCATGCATTGGAAGGTGAAGTGTTAGCCACAGGCCTTCCAGGGAAGTCTTGAAATTTATCCCTTCAAGAAGAAATCAATATACAGTTTAGAAAAATGTGCAGGCAGCTCATGTTAACTAATTTACCCATCACTCATTCTTAGTCTTTAAGTTGAAAACAGTAGCAGGAAGATAGTACCTAGGAGTTTATTCCTGTTTCATCTTTGCCTCTTGATCCAGTTTCTAGTTTTCTGACTGCATATTCCATGCATCAAATCTATGTGAGTAGAATAAATTAAGATTATTGAAAACTCACCAAATAATTCAGCCTAATGAAGAATGAAGAAGTCTGAATAGTTGGGCATGACAGAGTGAGGAGTTGCACTGACCCACTCTCTAGTGTGAAACAGGTGAAAATAATTTTTAAAAGCCTACTCATTTAAAGTCCTTGAAAATATCCTTGATGACATGCAGCAAGTAAAAAAAAATATTAAAGAAAATCTGCTAGACTTGGTAAGAGTAGTGAAAATCTCTAGTACTTAAATCAAGACTCTCACGCATTTCCCCTTTCTTGCTCAGGGAGACAGAAACTCCACTCCAAGCTGATGCAGCTGAGAATGCAGAGCTCCTGCTTCGAAGCTCTGGCTTCTCTTTGGAGGGACAGGACTTCAGCATTTGCCATCTTGTCCCAATCTTCCTGTTTCGAATAAGTTCTGGGTGACTACAGTAAGTCCCCTACATATGAGTTCCATTCTGAGTTCAAGTTTACAAGTCCAGTTTGTTCATAAGTTCAACAAAATTAGCCTAAGCACCCAACTAACACAATCGGCTATTTAGTACTGTGCTATAATAGGTTTATAATACTTTTCACACAAATAATGCATAAAAAACAAATACAAAAAATAAAGAAAACATTTTTAACCATCTGGTGGTTAGACGGTAGAGAATGTGCCTGCAATCCCAGAGACTCACGTTCCATGTTTGGGTTGGAAAGATACCCTGGAGAAAGGAAAGGCAACACACTCCAGTATTCCTGCCTGGAGAATTCCATGGACGGAGGAGCCTGGAGGGCTACAGTCCATGAGGTCACAAACAGCCAGACATGACTGAGCAACTAACACTTTCACCTTGAAAAATGCAGTAGTACAGCACAACAGCTGGCATATAGGGCACATTCACGTCTTTGAAATTTCGAAACTTGAAGACTCGTTTGACTTACTGTATTCCCAAGAATTGCTGACTCCCTTTTTCCCACTGCACTTGTGAGATGGAGGGTCCACCTTGAGCAAGACACTGCTGAAAACAGTGGGGGTTTGACTCTATTGTCCCATATTTGATTGAACAGTCCATGGAATAATTTATGCCCCAGGGAACTACTGAAAACAATAGAGCAACCAGTCAGCAATGACTAGGAAGAGACAGTCAAAAGGAATCCCATAAAACCATTGTCATCTGAGGGGGACTGTGAGCATACCCAATGCTGTACCCTGTGAGAATCAACGTCAGAGTCTTGGTTCTGTGAAGGAAATGTACCTCACTTAAGTAATCCAGCCAGTCACTAAGCAAGTAAATAAGAAAATAACAAATCCTGGAAGGTAGGAAAAGTACCCAGAGTTGGTACGACATATTATCTAAAATGACCAGTTTCCAATAAAAGTTATGAGACATGCAAGGAAACTGGAAATTTGACTCATACACTAGAAAAAAGCAGGCAACCAAAACTACCTGTAAGAACTACCAGATGCTGATTTAAGAAAAGACTGCAAAGTAACCACTATAAGTATATTCAAAGAATGAAAGGAAACCGTGATTTAAAAAGTAAAGGAAGGTATGAAGGCAATGTCACATCCAATAGAGAATATCAATGAAGAGAAATAATTACAAGAAAGAACAAAAGGCAAATGCTAGAAATTCTGGTTTATTCCACTCAGATTTTATCTTTGGGGTTTACAGATAGTAGATCAATGTAAATGAATTTATTCACTGCTTTGTAATGCATATGCTCTAATCACTAATACCCATATGGATGGCTTCTCTTAGACATGGTGACATTAAGTAATGTTGATGTCTGCCTAGATACAAATGTTGCAGATCCAACTGGAAACAATATATTTTACCTGTGATTATGCCTCATGGTTCCAGACATTATCGACTAAACTACCCTTCTGACACAAGATATGAGTTTGATCACCATTTCTTCTTTTCCTTTCTCCTTCCTTCTTAATGAAGACTAAAAAGGCACAGACTGTCTATTGGCATAATCTTGAAAAATAGCAAGTAATATATATTTATGGTAGAAAAATAGGAAAAGGGCTTTCAGAATTTGGTAAGTTGAGTTTCTGGCTTTCTCTTCAAAATGTGCACCAGAAAAACTAGAGGAGTGAGATGGAAGCAGAGATCTGAGGAACTAAGCAGAAAGGCAGAGAACCCTGTGGTAGAGTAAGAGTGGGGCCAGTCTGGGGTTAAGGGCAGCTGCAATAGCAGTGGGAGCCAGGTGGGAGATAGATGACCTCATGCTTCTGCCCTGGGAGAGTGTTTATCTCCCCGGGGCCACTGCAGTTAGAATTGACAGCAACAACACAGACTGCCCAGGGGCTACTGATGAATAATCCAAGGCGTGAAAAAGTCCTGCTAACGGCAAGACGCTGATAGAAATGGTGTGGGTGCCTGCCTATCCTTGGGCATCAGTTCTTTACACACTCACTTCCCCTCCAAATCTGCAGGGCTGGTGAGTAACAGATGAAGAAGCCTGTTTCCTCCAAGCGGGATTTCTTTCAAAGAATTAAAGTGAATTCCTGAACAGAGCAGTCTGATGGGGAGTGATGCAAATAAGAGAGTTCATCCTCTCTCTGTCTTTATACTTATTAGACTTACCTAAACAAACATCTCATCTTTGCCTTCCCTGTAGAATATGATCAAATAGAGGAATTGATACCTTTTAAGAACTGCAATCTCCCCGGCCCATGTAACCAGATACCCACAGGGGTCTAAACAATGAAAACAAACCTAATATCCTCAGAGAGATATGGAGAAACATCAATAATGAGAAGCAAGATCAGGAAGAAATCATTAAAAAGTCCCAGTAAGAGGCTGGAAAAAGATGGTGGAGGAATAGGACGGGAAGACCACTTTCTCCCTCACAAATTCCTCAAAAGAACATTTCAACGCCGAGCAGACTCCACAAAACAACTTCTGTAGGCTGGCAGAGGACATCAGGCAACCAGAAAAGCAGACCATTGTCTTCAAAAACAGGTAGGAAAAAATATAAAAGACGAAAAAGGAGACAAAGGAGGTGGGGAGGGAGCTCCGTCCCGGGAAGGGAAGCCCGTCCCAGGAAGGGAATTTTAAGAAGAGAGGTTTCCAAACACCAGGAAACATTCTCCTTGCCGAGTCTGTGGCGAGCCTTGGAAACACAGAGGGCAACATAACAGGAAGGAAAAAAAAATTATAATTAAAACCAAGAGATTACAAGCCCAACAGTAACTCCCCCAGCGGAAAAGCAGCACAGACGCCTGCATCTGCCACAAGCTAGTGGGGGCAGGGCAGGGACGCGCGGGAGGCGCGGGCTGCAGAGCTTTGTAAGAATCGGGCAGGAACGCCCCACGCGCAACCAGAACGATCTAACTTGGGCTAGCAACCCAGACTGTGGGATAGCTACCACGCGAAAAGCTCGAACATAAGACACCGCCAGGACCGAGCACAGAACAAAGGACGGAACGGAAAAAGCCGGCTGCAGACCATTCCCCGCCGGGCACAGGCAGCCAGAGCCGTAAGGACTGGAAAGGGGCAATTGCAGACCCGGAGAGACTTTACATACCCAACTGCAAGCAGGCTCCTTTGCTAAGACTTCTGGGGGTGCTGGACAGTCACCATCTGCCTCACGGGGGGCACCAGCGGTCCACCCAGAAAGCTGAGCAGCAGCAGCAGAAAAGGTGACAAGCCGCGGCAATCGCACTTGCCAAACTCCTGAGCTACTCGGACCTGGGAAGGGCACAAAGCACAGTCCCAGCCGAATCTGTGCCTCTGAGGGCTGCCTGAGCGCCGAACCTGAGCGGCTTGGACCGGGGAAGGGCACGCAGCCTAGGGCCGGCCCCAGATGGTTCCCGGCTGAGCATCGTAGAGCCGGAGCGGTTTGTGCGCCGCGAGAAGGGACAGGTCAAGCGGGGCTGAGACACTGTGTGCACACGATGGTGCTATTGGTTTGCAGCGTCCCCCCTCCCCACAGCGCGACTGAACTAGTGAGCCTAAAAAACCAGCAAACAGGAGAAGTTAAACAGAGGGAACCACCTTGGAAGTGATCCCACAGGGCCCACAACATCAGAGAAGGGCCAGTTATATTTTTACTATTTTTAAAATCATTCCTTTTTTTGTGTTTTGTGTGTTTTTTTGTCTTTTTTTTCTTTTTTCTTTTTTTCTAACTTTTTTTTAATTGTTAAGTCTTCTATTTCTCCTCTAATTTTTATTTCTATAACCTATTATTACTATTTGAAAAAAAAAAGACTTTTTTTTTTAAGGCAAACACCATATATAGTCTTTGGATGGTTGTTGGTGGTTTTTTGTTTTTTTGTTTGTTTGTTTGTTTTTTTGTTTTTGTTTGTTTGTTTGTTTTAATCTTGTTTTGTTCTTTCTTCCTTTTTCCTTCTGCTTTTCTTTAATATTGTATTTTTGAAAATCCAACCTCTACTCTAGATTTTTAATCTTTGCTCTTAGGTTTTTGTTGTCAATTTTGTACATTTAAAAACCCAAACTTCACTACCCAAGTTTACCTGAGAGCGAGATTACTGGCTTGACCACTCTCTCCTCCTCTGGACTCTCCTTTTTCTCCACCAGGTGGCCTCTGTCTCTTTTCTCCCCCATCTCTTCTCTATCCAACTCTGTGAATCTCTGTGTGTTCCAGACGGTGGAGAACACCTAAGGAACTGGTTACTGGCAGGATTTGTCTCTCTCCTTCTCATTCCTCTCTCTTATCCTCCTGGTCACCTCTGTCTACTTCCTCACTCTCCTCTTCCCCGTATAACTCTGTAAATACCTCTGAGCGGTCCAGACTATAGAGCGCACATAAGGAAGTGACTAATGGCTAGCTTGCTCTCTCCTCTTTTGATCTCACCGAATCTCATTCCAGTTACCTCTAACTACCTCCTCCATCTTCTCTTCTCCTTGTAACTCAGTGAACCTCTCTGAGTGTCCCTCAATGTGGAGAAACTTTTCATCTTTAACCTAGATGTTTTATCATCGGTGCTGTATAGATGGAGAAGTCTAGAGGCTACTGTAAAAATAAAACTGAAAACCAGAAGCAGGAAGCTTAAATCCAAAGCCTGAAAACATTAGAGAACTCTTGAATTCAGGGAACATTAAGCAATAGGAGCTCATCAAATGCCTTCATACCTACACTGAAACCAAGCTCCACCGAAGGGCCAACAAGTTCCAAAACAAGACATACCACGCAAATTCTCCAGCAACACAGGAACACTCCCCTGAGCTTCAATATACAGGCAGCTCAAAATTATTCCAAAACCTTTGATGTCTCATAACCCATTACTGGTCACTCCACTGCACTCCAGAGAGAAGAAACCCAGCTCCACCCACCAGAACTCCAACACAAGCCTCCCTAACCAGAAAACCTTGACAAGCCACTGATAGAACCCCACCCACAGTGAGGAAGCTCCATAATAAAGAGAACTCCACAAATTACCAGAATATAAAAAGGCCACCCCAAACGCAGCAATATAATCAAGATGAAGAGACAGAAGAATACTCAGCAGGTAAAGGAACAGTAGAGTTGCCCACCAAACCAAACAAAAGAGGAAGAAGCAGGGAGTCTACCGGAGAAGGAATTCCGAATATTGATAGTGAAAATGATCCAAAATCTTGAAATCAAAATAGAATCACAGATAAATAGCCTAGAGACAAGGATTGAGAAGATGCAAGAAAGGTTTAACAAGGACCTAGAAGAAATAAAAAAGAGTCAAAATATAATGAATAACGCAATAAATGAGATCAGAAACACTCTGGAGGCAACAAATAGTAGAATAACGGAGGCATAAGATAGGATTAGTGAAATAGAAGATAGAATGGTAGAAATAAATGAATCAGAGAGGAAACAAGAAAAACGAATTAAAAGAAATGAGGACAATCTCAGAGACCTCCAGGACAATATGAAACGCTCCAACATTCGAATTATAGGAGTCCCAGAAGAAGAAGACAGAAAGAAAGACCATGAGAAAATCCTTGAGGAGATAATAGTTGAAAACTTCCCTAAAATGGGGAAGGAAATAATCACCCAAGTCCAAGAAACACAGAGAGTTCCAAATAGGATAAACCCAAGGCAAAACACCCCAAGACACATATTAATCAAATTAACAAAGATCAAACACAAAGAACACATATTAAAAGCAGCAAGGGAAAAATAACAAATAACACACAAGCGGATTCCCATAAGGATAACAGCTGATCTTTCAATAGAAACTCGTCATGCCAGGAGGGAATGGCAAGACATACTTAAAGTGATGAAAGACAATAACCTACAGCCCAGATTACTGTACCCAGCAAGGATCTCATTCAAATACGAAGGAGAAATCAAAAGCTTTTCAGACAAGCAAAAGCTGAGAGAATTCAGCACCACCAAACCAGCTCTCCAACAAATTCTAAAGGATATTCTCTAGACAGGAAACATGAAAAGGGTGTATAAACCCGAACCCAAAACAATAGAGTAAATGGTAACAGGATCATACTTATCAATAATTACCTTAAACGTAAATGGGTTGAACGCCCCAACCAAAAGACAAAGACTGGCCGAATGGATACAAAAACAAGACCCCTCTATATGCTGCTTACAAGCGACCCACCTCAAAACAAGGGACACATACAGACTGAAAGTGAAGGGCTGGAAAAAGATATACCACGCAAATAGAGACCAAAAGAAAGCAGGAGTGGCAATACTCATATTCAATAAAATAGACTTTAAAACAAAGGCTGTGAAAAGAGACAAAGAAGGCCACTACATAATGATCAAAGGAACAATCCAAGAAGAGGATATAACAATTATAAATATATATGCACCCAATATAGGAGCACCACAATATGTAAGACAAATGCTAACAAGTATGAAAGGGGAAATCAACAATAACACAATAATAGTGGGAGACTTTAATACCCCACTCACACCTATGGACAGATCAACTAAACAGAAAATTAACAAAGAAATGCAAACTTTAAATGATACATTAGATCAGTTAGACCTAATTGATATCTATAGGACATTTCACCCCAAAACAATGAATTTCACCTTTTTTTCAAGTGCTCATGGAACCTTCTCCAGGATAGATCACATCCTGGGCCACAAATCTAAACTTGATAAATTCAAAAAAATCGAAATCATTCCAAGCATCTTTTCTGACCATAATGTGTTAAGATTAGATCTCAATTACAGGAGAAAAACTATTAAAAATTCCAACATATGGAGGTTGAACAACACACTTCTGAATAACCAACAATTCACAGAAGAAATCAAAAAAGAAATCAAAATATGCATAGAAACTAATGAAAATGAAAACACAACAACCCAAAACCTGTGGAACTCTATAAAAGCAGTGCTAAGAGGAAAATTCATAGCAATACAGGCATACCTCAAGAAACAAGAAAAAAGTCAAATAAATAACCTAACTCTACACCTAAAGCAACTAGAAAAGGAAGAATTGGAGAACCCCAGAGTTAGTAGAAGGAAAGAAATCTTAAAAATTAGGGCAGAAATAAATGCAAAAGAAACAAAAGAGACCATAGCAAAAATCAACAAAGCCAAAAGCTGGTTCTTTGAAAGGATAAATAAAATTGACAAACCATTAGCCAGACTCATCAAGAAGCAAAGAGAGAAAAATCAAATCAATAAAATTAGAAATGAAAATGGTGAGATCACAACAGACAACACAGAAATACAAAGGATCATAAGAGACTACTATCAGCAGTTGTATGTCAATAAAATGGACAACGTGGAAGAAATGGACAAATTCTTAGAAAAGTACAATTTTCCAAAACTGAACCAGGAAGAAATAGAACATCTTAACAGACCCATCACAAGCACGAAAATTGAAACTGTAATCAGAAATCTTCCAGCAAACAAAAGCCCAGGTCCAGATGGCTTCACAGCTGAGTTCTACCAAAAATTTCGAGAAGAGCTAACACCTATCCTACTCAAACTCTTCCAGAAAATTGCAGAGGAAGGTAAACTTCCAAACTCATTCTATGAGGCCACCATTACCCTAATACCAAAACCTGACAAAGATGTCACAAAAAAAGAAAACTACAAGCCAATATCACTGATGAACATAGATGCAAAAATCCTCAACAAAATTCTAGCAATCAGAATCCAACCACACATTAAAAAGATCATCCACCGTGACCAAGTGGGCTTTATCCCAGGGATGCAAGGATTCTTCAATATCCGCAAATCAATCAATGTAATTCACCACATTAACAAATTGAAAAATAAAAACCATATGATTATCTCAATAGATGCAGAGAAGGCCTTTGACAAAATTCAACACCCATTTATGATAAAAAATCTCCAGAAAGCAGGAATAGAAGGAACATACCTCAACTTAAAAGCTATCTATGACAAACCCACAGCAAACATTATCCTCAATGGTGAAAAATTGAAAGCATTTCCCCTAAAGTCAGGAACAAGACAAGGGTGTCCACTTTCACCGCTACAATTCAACATAGTTCTGGAAGTTTTGGCCACAGCAATCAGAGCAGAAAAAGAAATAAAAGGAATCCAAATTGGAAAAGAAGAAGTAAAACTCTCACTGTTTGCAGATGGCATGATCCTCTACATGGAAAACCCTAAAGACTCCACCAGAAAATTACTAGAGCTCATCAATGAATATAGTAAAGTTGCAGGATATAAAATCAACACACAGAAATCCCTTGCATTCCTATACACGAATAATGAGAAAGTAGAAAAAGAAATTAAGGAAACAATTCCATTCACCATTGCAACGAAAAGAATAAAATACTTAGGAATATATCTACCTAAAGAAACTAAAGACCTGTATATAGAAAACTATAAAACATTGATGAAAGAAATCAAAGAGGACACTAATAGATGGAGAAACATACCATGTTCATGGATCGGAAGAATCAATATAGTGAAAATGAGTATACTACCCAAAGCAATTTACAAATTCAATGCAATCCCTATCAAGCTACCAGCCATATTTTTCACAGAACTAGAACAAATAATTTCAAGATTTGTATGGAAATACAAAAAACCTCGAATTGCCAAATCTTGAGAAATAAGAATGGAACTGGAGGAATCAGTTTGCCTGACTTCAGGCTCTACTACAAAGCCGCAGTCATCAAAACAGTATGGTACTGGCACAAAGACAGACATATAGATCAACGGAACAAAATAGAAAGCCCAGAGATAAATCCACACACATATGGACACCTTATCTTTGACAAAGGAGGCAAGAATATACAATGGAGTAAAGACAATCTCTTTAACAAGTGGTGCTGGGAAAACTGGTCAACCACTTGTAAAAGAATGAAACTAGATCACTTTCTAACACCGTACACAAAAATAAACTCAAAATGGATTAAAGATCTAAATGTAAGACCAGAAACTATAAAACTCCTAGAGGAGAACATAGGCAAAACACCCTCTGACATAAATCACAGCAGGATCCCCTATGATCCACCTCCCAGAATTCTGGAAATAAAAGCAAAAATAAACAAATGGGATCTAATTAAAATTAAAAGCCTCTGCACAACAAAGGAAAATATAAGCAAGGTGAAAAGATAGCTTTCTGAATGGGAGAAAATAATAGCAAATGAAGCAACTGACAAACAACTAATCTCAAAAATATACAAGCAACTTATGCAGCTCAATTCCAGAAAAATAAACGACCCAATCAAAAAATGGGCCAAAGAACTAAAGAGACATTTCTCCAAAGAAGACATACGGATGGCTAACAAACACATGAAAAGATGCTCAACATCACTCATTATTAGAGAAATGCAAATCAAAACCACAATGAGGTACCACTTCACACCAGTCAGAATGTCTGCGATCCAAAAATCTGCAAGCAATAAATGCTGGAGAGGGTGTGGAGAAAAGGGAACCCTCCTACACTGTTGGTGGGAATGCAAACTAGTACAGCCACTATGGAGAACAGTGTGGAGATTCCTTAAAAAATTGCAAATAGAACTACCTCATGACCCAGCAATCCCACCTCTGGGCATACACACCGAGGAAACCAGAATTGAAAGAGACACATGTACCCCAATGTTCATCACAGCACTGTTTATAATAGCCAGGACATGGAAACAACCTAGATGTCCATCAGCAGATGAATGGATAAGAAAGCCGTGGTACATATACACAATGGACTATTACTCAGTCGTTAAAAAGAATTCATTTGAATCAGTTCTGATGAGATGGATGAAACTGGAGCCGATTATACAGAGTGAAGTAAGCCAGAAAAAAAAACCACCAATGCAGTATACTAACACATATATATGGAATTTAGGAAGATGGCAATGATGACCCTGTATGCAAGACAGGAAAAAAGACACAGATGTATATAATGGACTTTTGGACTCAGAGGGAGAGGGAGAGGGTGGGATGATTTGGGAGAATGGCATTCTAACATGTATACTATCATGTAAGAATTGAATCGCCAGTCTATGTCTGACGCAGGATACAGCATGCTTGGGGCTGGTGCATGGGGATGACCCAGAGAGATGTTATGGGGAGGGAAGTGGGAGGGGGGGTTCATGTTTGGGAACGCATGTAAGAATTAAAGATTTTAAAATTAAAAAAAAAAAAAAACCAGTCCCAGTAATGTTGCAGAAACCAGTAATCGAGAAACCAAGCACCACACTCAGAGAGTTGGAGAACTCAGGTTTATTAAGCCGGCGGGCCCAGAGGAGTTAAGACTCCAAGCTCTGAGCCTCAAACAAAGGGATTACAGAGTTTTTATAGACAGACTGTAGTGGGCAACACTAGCTGTTAATAGGCTGGTTTAAACTAAGGGGTTTCGCACATGTGGGAACAGCAGTAAAGATGGGAAGAGGAGGATGCCTGGCCTGGACAGGCATGATTAAGCAGGTTTGCAGGGACTTGGCAATTGCAAAGAGCAGGGCAAGGGTGGGTGAGACAAACTCCAGTTCCTAGTATTGCAAGTCCCCACTTTCTGGGACTATGTGACCTACATGATCTAGACTTTGCAAGAGGCAAGCTGAGTTACAGAGGCAGAAGGAGAAGGAGGTTGTGTAAAATTTTAACTTTTCCTCTTCAATAAGAGTGAAAAGTGGAAGAGTTGAAATGAAGAACACAAGAGTAAGTAGCAGGATAGATACAGCCAAGGAAGAAATTAGTAACCTGGAAGGTGTGATTGAGGAATTTTTTCTGAAGAGAACAGGAAAGGGTAAAGAGATAAAAATAATAAGTAATAATAACAAAGAACAAGAAGGAAAGAAGTAGAAATGCCAACGTGTGGAACATAGGAGTTCCAGAAGAAAAGAAAATATGGAGGAGAGGAAATATTTGAGAAAAGAATGACAATAAACTTCTCAAAAAAAAAATTCAGATTGAATGTGCCTAATGAATAGGGAAGGGAAAAATCTACACCTTTTTACTTTAAAGTGAAATTTGATAAATCACTGATTATAGGAGAATTCTGAGTGTTTCCATGTAGAAAGTGGAGAGTAGCTCTTCAAGAAAAAATAAGACTATAAGTGACTCAGGGGGAGAGAAAATAAGGCAGTGAACAGTAGAGATTCACTTACTGTATAGCAGAGACTTACACAACCTTGTAAAAAAATTATACTCCAAAAAGAAAAAACTACCCTGTGATAAATAAACCATAATGGAAAAGAATATGAAAAAAAATATATGAATAACTGAGTCACTTTGCTATACAGCAGAAATTAGCACAAATTTGTAAATCAGGACTTCCTTGGTGGTGCAGTGAGTGGGACTCCATTTGCTAACGCAGGGGATAGAGGTCAATCCTTGGTCCTGGAAGATTCCATATGCCCCAGAGCAACTAAGATTGTGTGCCACAGCTACTGATTCCATGCTCTGGAGCCTGGAAGTTGCAACTACTGAGCCTTTGTGGTGTGACTACTGAAGCCCATGTGCTCTAGAGCCTGTGCTCCAGAACAAGAGGAGCCACCACAATGAGAAGCCTACACACCACAATGAAGAATAGCCCCTGCTCACCGCAACTAGAGAAACCCCTCACAGAAGTGAAGACCCAATAGAACCAAAAAAATAATTTAAAAAATGAAGCAACATTTAAAAACTTTGTAAATCAACTATACTTGGAAAAACCTAAAAAAGGAGGAACACATTCTGAGCTCCAAGCAATGTGAGGCTGGGAACACCATGCTGCAGCTGCTGGGACTAGTCTCAGGAATATCAGGATAATTGTTGTTGGAGGGCATTTTATGTTTTATTAGGCTTGGAAAAAAGCCGAGTGCTGGAGAATTGACGCTTTTGAACTGTGGTATTGGAAAAGACTCTTGAGAGTCCTTTGGACTGCAAGGAGATCAAAGCAGTCAATCCTAAAGGAAATCAGTCCTGAATATTCATTGGAAGGACTGATGCTGAAGCTGAAGCTCCAATACTTTGGCCATCTGATGTGAAGAACTGATTCCTTAGAAAAGACCCTGATGCTGGGAAAAATTGAAGGCAGAAGGAGAAGGGAACAACAGAGATGAGATGGTTGGATCGCATCACCAACTTGATGGACATAGTCTGAGCAAGCTCTGGGAGTTGGTGATGGACAGGGAAGCATGGTATGCTGCAGTCCATGGGGCTGCAAAGAGTCGGACACTACTCAGTAGCTGAACAACTGATTATTGGAGCACATAGAACAATGTTACTTTTTAAGATGACCGTTGAACATATATTCACAACTGCAGTTTTTGGCTGGCTTTGGGCATTTTATAAGCTTTAACTAAATTTCCCTAATCTCTTCTTCCTGTTTTTGAGAGACTATAGTTTTCTTTTAATAATAATAAAAAAAAAACAAAACAAACCAAAAACTCCAAATTTAAACTTCTGTCAAGAAACCTCGAATCTTTTCCAATATGATTGTACTATTTTACATTTGAATTAGTGAATTAGTCTAGGTTGTCCACAGCACAAGAATAGATAGGAGTGTGTCTGCGTGTGTGTGTATGTGTGTGTGTGTGTGTATGTTTAGAGATTCATCATAAGATATTGGCTCTCATGCTTATGAAGGCTGAGAAATCCTGAGTTATGCTGTGGGCAAGCTGGATACCCACGTTCTAGTCCAACACTGAAGGCCTAGGAACCAGGAGAATCACATGTGTCAGTTGGAACTTACAAAACCAAGAAACTTGAAACCCCAGAAGAGCTGATGTTTAAGTTTGAGTCCAAGGGCAAGAGAAACCCAATGTCTCAGATCAGTCAGGCAGCCCTTATTCAAGGAAGGATCAGCTTTTTTGTTCAATTCATGCCTTCAACTAATTGAATGAGGGCCACCCACATTAGGGAGGGCAATCTTATACAGTCTACCAATCAAATGTTAACCCATCTAAAACTCCTGCATCACAGACATAATCAGATTTGTTTGGACCAAATCTCTGGGCACCCTGTGGCCCAGTCACACTGACACATAAAATCAATCATCACATCTAGTATCAACAATCTATGAGAGTTCCAGCTGCTTTACTCTAACACTTGGCAATATCAGTTTAGTCATTCTGGTGGGTATGTGCTGCTATCTCCTTGGGTTTTCATTAGCACTTTTTCTGGGGACCACTGATGTTGAGCATTAGACATTCATATACTTTCATTTGTGAAGTATCTGTTCAAATATTTTGTTCATTTTCATTAGGTTTCATTAAGGTGCAAGGGTTGCTTATATTTTCTGAATGTAAGACCTTTGTCAGATACGCACATTCTGAACATTTTCTCCCAGTCTCTGACTTGTCATATATGTGTCTGTGTGTATATGTTTCTTAATATTCGTGTGTATGTATATCTATGAGTGTGTGCATATCTGTGTTTATATAGCTCTTTTCCGATCACTTTAGTGGCAGTTTGGGAGGTGGCAGTGAATAAATGCATATGTTATTTGACATATCTTGTTCCAATCTGTAATTGATTCTTTATCTCTGCTCTTTAAGTGCTCATCACATTCTGTGTAGAGCGTATGTCACCTTACCTTACTGTGATTTACATGTAGGGCTCTGGGCTCATAAAGGGTAAGATTGGGTCTTTATCTTTGAATTCCCAGTGACTAGCATAGACCTTGGCAGTTATTCTGCAACTTAGTAAATTGAAACATGGACACCCCTTATCTTGGGAGAAGATGGGATTTTGATGGTGCTCTCTAGGACCCTTTTGCTCTCCCTTTGTCATTGAATTAGAATATTTTTTTTTCTTGGAAACTTTA
Source organism: Ovis canadensis (assembly GCF_042477335.2). Taxonomy (NCBI): domain Eukaryota; kingdom Metazoa; phylum Chordata; class Mammalia; order Artiodactyla; family Bovidae; genus Ovis; species Ovis canadensis. The sequence continues at coordinate 61,676,496 of NC_091252.1, read as the reverse complement.
ATTGGAAATATAAAGTATGAAAAGTCTGAGTGTATTTTACAAAGCCTTCTCTAATTAAACAGCAATGAGCTTCCAATTACAGCACCAGTCTTCAAACTCTCTGTAAAGGGGTGGAGAATAAATATTTTCAGCTTCTTGCTCATGCAGTCTCTGTCACAACTCTGCAACTCTGCTGTCATAGTGTACGGGCAGTCACAGATGATACAGAAATGAAGGAATGGGTGAGGCTGTGTTTGAATAAAACCTTATTTGTAAAACAGGCAGCATGTTTAATCTGGCCCGCAGTCTGCAGTTTCAGTCAGTTCAGTTCAGTTGCTCAGTCGTGTCCAACTCTTTGCAACCCCATAAACTGCAGTACGCCAGGCCTCACTGTCCATCACCAACTCCCAGATTCCACCCAAACCCATGTCCATTGTGTCAGTGATGCCATTCAACCATCTCATCCTCTGTCATCCCCTTCTCCTCCTGCCCTCAATCTTTCCCAGCATCAGGGTCTTTTCCAGTGAGTCAGCTCTTCGCATCAGGTGGCCAAAGTATTGGAGTCTCAGCTTCAACATCAGTCCCTCCAATGAACACCCAGGACTGATCTCCTTTAGGATGGACTGGTTGGATCTCCTTGCAGTCCAATGGACTCTCAAGAGTCTTCTCCAAAACCACAGTTCAAAAGCATCAATTCTTCCCCACTCAGCTTTCTTCACAGTCCAACTCTCACATCCATACATGACTACTGGAAAAACCATAGCCTTGACTAGACGGACCTTTGTTGGCAAAGTTATGTCTCTGCTTTTTAATATGCTGTCTAGTTTAGTCATAACTTTCCTTCCAAGGAGTAAGCGTCTTTTAATTTCATGGCTGCAATCACCATCTGCAGTGATTTTGGAGCCTAGAAAAATAAAGTCTGACACTGTTTCCACTATTTCACCATCTATTTGCCATGAAGTGATGGGACTGGATGCCATGATCTTAGTTTTCTGAATGTTGAGCTTTAAGTCAACTTTTTCACTCTCCTCTTTCACTTTTATCAAGAGGCTCTTTAGTTCTTCTTCACTTTCTGCCATAAGTGTGGTGTCATCTGCATATCTGAGGTTATTGATATTTTTCCCAGAAATCTTGATTCCAGCTTGTGCTCCCTCCAGCTCAGTGTTTCTCATAATGTACTCTGCATATAAGTTAAATAAGTAGGGTGACAATATACAGCCGTGACGTACTCCTTTTCCTATTTGGAACCAGTCTATTGTTCCATGTCCTGTTCTAACTGTTTCTTCCTGACCTGTATACAGGTTTCTCAAGAGGCAGGTCAGGTGGTCTGGTATTCCCACCTGTTTCAGAATTTTCCACAGTTCATTGTGATCCACACACAGTCTGTAGTTTACTGACCTCCAAACCAGAGGAACCTTGGGTGAACCCTAACATTCAGGTGTGAATGATCCTTGAGGTGTTTATACCTCCAATAGATACTTGATTTAACTACTTGTCCAATCCTATTTCCAGTGGTAGAATATATTTTCCCTGTATATTTTGCAATTTTTGTCTGGTCATGAGAATGTGCCTCTTAGATCTCCAGCTATAGATACCACCTTCTGATATCTACTCCCACGTTGTTTCCAATGGGCTGATCCCAGACAGAGACCAAGTACAGCAGAGGTAGCAGGGCAAGCTCATAGCCTGGAAATATGGGACGCTATTGACCGGTGAACGAAGAACTTCTCTGACAGCCCAGCTGAACTTCCTTATATGTCACTGCCTTGTAAGAGTTTTCCAGCCAACCTTATTTCCAACCATTCCCCTTCACCTCCATTGCAGTTCAATGATTCTGCCCCCCATTTCCAGCTCTGTCTCTGTTTCATCTCACAGGTATGTTCCTGAATTTGGCTTCTTCATTTTCAAGCACCTGGACCAAATTAAACAGTTTATTTTATGCTTTGCCAACTCAGTTATCAAAGAATGGGTTGATATTTGCTACAATGTCATAAAGAGAATTTGAAAGAAAGAAAGGGTGGAGAAGGAACGTAAAAAGAAAAAATATTTAAAGATGAAAAATGGACAGTGAGATGTCAATTGACTGGGTAGACCAGGGCATTAGGAAGGCATCTCCTCCTAAATGTCTACAGATAGGGTTTGTGAAGATAAGCAAGTTACTACTTTGCACAGGCCCTGAGAAAGATTGAGACTCAGAGGTGAGTGGAAGGCAAGATTGAAGTTCAAATTCAAGGAAATAATACCCTAGGGTCTCTGGCCACAGGAACTCCCAGGCACAGTGGAGGGTGGCTGTGGAGTGATGAACTCAAGGTTGTGGAGGGAAGGTGTACACTGAGTGGTGAGACTTCCAGCCTCCTCTTCGCTTTGCTCCCAGACCACCAGCTGCCAAGCATTAACCTGCAGACTAGATAAAGCTAGAGAATTCTCTTAGTCCTGGAAGGATACTGATATTTTAAGGTTATTCAACTGAAGTCTGAGTTGGTGCTCTTCACTCCAAAGACATTCAAAAGCTCTGTCCATGTACCTAGAGTTTCTGACCCACTTTTTCATTCCTTATTTGGACATGAGACTCGACAGACAAAGACCATTCAACATTTTGGGAAAGCTTCCTGCATGACAGGAAAAGACAAAGGCAACTAATTATATAACTAAACAAAAGAATTCACAGGAAACCAAGAAATAAGAGAGTAGAAGAGACTTTATAAAAGAGAACATATTGCTTCTGTGAAATAAGAACAAGATGATACAGAAAAAGAATAATCAGAACATAAGAGAGAGACTTTGAATTTTGATAATATGATCTTCCATCTTCAAAACAACAAATAAAAAATCAAAAGGAGGAACAGCAGGTAATAATAAGGAAATTATCCAGAAAATAAAATGAAAAATTAAATGAAAGATGATCATGTGTTTGAGTATCTAACTAATTGGAATTTCAGAAAGAAAGAGCAGGTAAAACTATGGATAGAAAATTATCTAAATGATATGGAGTGGGAGGTGGGAGAGGGGTTCAGGATTGGGAACTCATGTATACCCATGGCTGATTCATGTCAATGTACGGCAAAACCAATACAGTATTTTAAAGCAAACTAAAGTAAAAATAAAAATTAAAAAAAAAGAAAATTATCTAAAAAGTGACATTTCCAATAACGGAAAGCCTGAGTCTAGCATCAAGAGTAAAAAAGACACTGAAGTGTCTATCATGAAATTTCAGAACACCAAGGATGAAGAAAAGATCCATCAGGTGCCCCAAAGAGAGAAACTAGATCACTATCAATGGGTTGGGAATCATATGAGACTGGAATTTGCAACTGTGTTTGCCTGAAGAGAGTGGAACAATGTTCCATGAAGGCATCTTGCCAAAATAAACCTCCAAACATTTAAAATTGATTATGAAACCCTTGCTAAAGTTTTTCAATTATTTCTCATTACAAGGGGTCAAAGTCTATGATCCTGGGAAGGGTGTATCAGATCATCTAGAACCTGAATCCAGGTGTCTTCCACATGTTTCTCGTTTTCTGTTAAACACAGAAAGCTGAGGTTATTACAGAAAGCTTCCTATATGACAAGTTATTTGTCCAATATTTCCCTGAATATCTTGTTTATGTCCATATCTTTGTTGTTGTTGTTGTTCAGTTGCTCTGTCATGCCCAATTCTTTGATACTCCATGGACTGTAGTACACCAGGCTTCCCTGTCCTTTGCCTTCTCCCGGAGCTTGCTCAAACTCATGGCCATTGAATTGGTGATGCCATCCAACATCTCATCCTTTGTGATCCCCTTCTCTTCCTGCCTTCAATCTTTCCTAGCATCAAGGTCTTTTCTAATGAGTCAGCTCTTCACATTAAGTGGCCAAAGGATTGGAGCTTCAGCTTCAGCATCAGTCCTTCCAATGAGTAGTGAAAAAAGTGAAAGTGAAAGTTGCTCAGTCATGTCCTACTCTTTGCGACCCCATGGACTATACAGCCCATGGAATTCTCCAGGCCGGAATACTGGAGTGGGTATCCTTTCCCTTCTTCAGGAGATCTTCCCAACCTAGGGATTGAACCCACATTGCAGGCAGATTCTTTACCAGCTGAGCCACACAGGAAGCCCAAGAATACTGGAGTGAATAGCCTATCTCTTCTCCAGCGGATCTTCCTGACCCAGGAATTGAACTGGGGTCTCCTGCATTGCAGGTGGATTCTTTACCAACTGAGATATCAAGGAAGCCTACCAATGAATAATACTCAGGATTGATTTCCTTTAGGATTGATTCCTTTTGATCTCCTTGCAGTCCAAGGGACTCTCAAGAGTTCTCCAGCACCACAATTCAAAGGCATCAATTCTTTGAAGTTTAGCTTTCTTTATAGTCCAACTCTCATGCCCATACATGACTGCTGGGAAAACTATAGCTTTGACTATACAAACCTTTGTCAGCAAAGTATCCATATCCATATCTTTAGGTTGATATCTTTATCCTTTGTTTAAGCTTGAAGAAATGCTCAGAGTGTTGTAGACTTTTTCTTGTTGTCTAATGCCCAGTTCAAATGTCACCACCTCTTTCTTGAAGTTTTCCCTTCGAATTCAGTAACAGAAAAAGGGTATAAGGATGAAATCAATTAGATGAAAATAGGGTTAGTTTGTGGAATTTGTGCCCCTCCATATCCAAATCAGTCAGAATTAATCACTCTGCCATGCTTCCATCGTGTGAAAAATTAAGACAACTTAATGTCTAATATCTTCACAGTATAGTAATTTGAATATGATTTTTATCTTCCTCACACCATTCTGAACTCCTTGAAGGCATGGTCCATGTTTAGTTAGTTTTGCATCACAGTCCCTAGCTTTGTGCTTGCATGAATTGATACTCAGACCATCCCCATGGAAAAGAAATGCAAAAAAGCAAAATGGCTGTCTGGGGAGCCCTTACAAATAGCTGTGAAAAGAAGAGAAGCGAAAAGCAAAGGAGAAAAGGAAAGATATAAGCATCAGAATGCAGAGTTCCAAAGAACAGCAAGAAGAGATAAGAAAGCCTTCTTCAGTGATCAGTGCAAAGAAATAGAGGAAAACAACAAAATGGGAAAGACTAGAGATCTCTTCAAGAAAATTAGAGATACCAAGGGAACATTTCATGCAAAGATGGGCTTGATAAAGGACAGAAATGGTATGGACCTAACAGAAGCAGAAGATACTAAGAAGAGGTGGCAAGAATACACAGAAGAACTGTACAAAAAAGATCTTCACGACCCAGATAATCACAATGGTATGATCACTCATCTAGAGCCAGACATCCTGGAATGTGAAGTCAAGTGGGCCTTAGAAAGCATCACTATGAACAAAGCTAGTGGAGGTGATGGAATTCCAGTTGAGCTAGTTCAAATCCTGAAAGATGATGCTGTGAAAGTGCTGCACTCAATATGCCAGCACATTTGGAAAACTCATCAGTGGCCACAGGACTGGAAAAGGTCAGTTTTCATTCCAATCCCAAAGAAAGGCAATGCTGAAGAATGCTCAAACTACTGCATAATTGCACTCATCTCACATGCTAATAAAGTAATGCTCAAAATTCTCCAAGCCAGGCTTCAGCAGTACGTGAACTGTGAACTTCATGATGTTCAAGTTGGTTTTAGAAAAGGCAGAGATCAAATTGCCAACATCTGCTGGATCATCAAAAAGCAAGAGAGTTCCAGAAAAACATCTATTTCTGCTTTATTGACTATGCCAAAGCCTTTGACTGTGTGGATCACAATAAACTGTGGAAAATTCTGAGAGAGATGGGAATACCAGACTGCCTGACCTGCCCCTTGAGAAATCTGTATGCAGGTCAGGAAGCAACAGTTAGAACTCGACATGGTAAAACAGACTGGTTCCAAATAGGAAAAGGAGTACATCAAAGCTGTATATTGTCACCCTGCTTATTTAACTTATATGCAGATTACATCATGAGAAATGCTGGACTGGGAGAAACACAGCTGGAATAAGATTTCTGGAAGAAATATCAGTCACCTCTAATATGCAGATTACACCACCTTTATGGCAGAAAGTGAAGAGGAACTAAAAAGCCTCTTAATGAAAGTGAAAGAGGAGAGCGAAAAGTTGGCTTAAACTCAACATTCAGAAAACAAAGATCATGGCATCCAGTCCCATCACTTCATGGGAAATAGATGGGGAAAAAGTGGAAACAGTGGCTGACTTTATTTTTTGGGCTCCAAAATCACTGCAGATGGTGACTGCAGCCATGAAGCTAAAAGACACTTACTCCTTGGAAGGAAAGTTATGACCAACCTAGATAGCATATTCAAAAGCAGAGACATTACTTTGCTGACTAAGGTCGATCTAGTCAAGGCTATGGTTTTTCCAGTAGCCATGTATGGATGTAAGAGTTGGACTGTGAAGAAGGCTGAGTGTCCAAGAACTGATGCTTTTGAACTGTGGTGTTGGAGAAGACTCTTGAGAGTCCCTTGAACTGCAAGGAGATCCAACCAGTCCATTCTAAAGGAGGTCAACCCTGGGATTTCTTTGGAAGGAATGATGCTAAATCTGAAACTCCAGTGCTTTGGCCACCTCATGCAGAGCTGACTCACTGGAAAAGACTTTGATGTTGGGAGGGATTGAGGGCAGGAGGAGAAGGGGACGACAGAGGATGAGATGGCTGGATGGCATCACTGACTCGATGGATGTGAGTCTGAGTGTACTTCGGGAGTTGGTGATGGACAGGGAGGCCTGGCATGCTGTGATTCGTGGGATCGCAAGGAGTCGGACACGACTGAGCGACTGAACTGAACTGAAATATTCCTTAAATTGTAATGAATGTGTAAGCATCTAAAGTGAAAAACAGAGCAAAATAGCCACAGTAGGGCTTTTAGGTCATCTCTGAAACCTTTCCCAGTATGATCACTGGTACACAGTTTCTTGGGCTTCTCAGGTGGCACAGTGGTAAGGAATCTGCCTGCCAATGCAAGAAACACAGGAGATGCAGTTTTGATTCTTGGGTGAGGAAGATTCCCTGGAGTAGGAAATGACAACCTGCTCCAGTATTTTGCTTGGAGAACCTCATGGACAGAGGAGCCTGGTGGGCTACAGTCCATGGGGTCACAAGGAGTCAGACGCGACTGAGTGACTAAGCGTGCACACAGGTAGCTGGTTGGTAGATTGATGTGAAAATTCTCTGATCTGTGAACACTACCTGTTCCTTGTGTGTATGTGTTAGTCATTTAGTTGTGTCCAACTCTTTGTGACCCCAGGGTCTGTCCATGGAATTCTCTAGGCAAGAATACTGGAGAGGGTTGCCAATTCCTTCTCCAACATGTTCCTTATTTATTAGCCAATGTGCTATATCAACTAACTGGGATGAGGTGAAGGGATCTACAAACCTTTCAAAAGATGTGCATGTATTCCCTTCAATACAGAGTGCTAGGGATGGATCACATTTCCCCCTTGTGCTTATCCTACCAGCAATATTGCTGTAGGAAGGAAAATGCCCAGTATGAGAACAATGGTATAAGCATGAGATCAGTTAAATGAAAACATGGTCAACTTATGGAATTTTATAAGTATCATGTATCTTTATAAAAACAGTATAATTTCCTCCTGCTTGGCATAGTTATAATTCAAGCATCACAGATATCAAAGAATTTATAAAAGAACAGGTACATTTATTTTGGGGGCAGTTGCTTTGAAATTTCCAATGATAGGGAACATGCCAACTTCTAACAAGCATAAACTTTGATAAAAATGCAAATGGAAAATGAATTCAGTGTTCTAAATGCAGAATTTTTTTTTTTTTAAACAGGGGCTATTTTCTTCAACTGTTGAACAGCACCATGTTTGAGAAAAGACAGTTAATTTAAAACATAAAGGGAAAATTGATAGAATTGTTAATGGAAAATGGAAGATTACAGCTTTCAGTGACATGTTAGACAAGAGTATTTAAACAATTTCAAAGTACTTTCCCCCCCTCCCCCTCCACAAGATTGCTCATGTCTCATTCCTGAGTCATCAGTATGTTTAATTCATTCCAGAGGCTTCTGATTAGTTGTTCATCTTTTTGCAGCCACGTAGCTTTATCGTGATGAGCGAGATGTATCTGAGATGCAGCTCTCAGTAACACCTATATAATGATGTCTATCACAGTGATTAATTTAAGCTACTTTTCAGGAGATGAGAGTCTGACTGAGTAGCCAGGACACCAGGGATGAGCTTTTCAAATGGCCAAGTGTTAGTGTCTATGTCTGTATCACTTCAGTTCAGTTCAGTTGCTCAGTCATGTTCAACTCTTTGCAACTTCATGGACTGGAGCATGCCAGGCCTCCCTGTCCATCACCATCTCCTGGAACTTACTCAAACTCATGTCCATTGAGTCGGTAATGCTATCCAACCACCTCATCCTCTGTCATCCCCTTCTCCTCCTGCCTTCAATCTTTCCCAGCATCAGGGTCTTTTCACATGAGTTAGTTCTTTCAAATGAGTCAGTTCTTCACATCAGGTTGTCAAAGTATTGGAGTTTCAGCTTCAGCATCAATGCTTCCAACACTCAGGACTGCTTTCCTTTAGGATGGACTGGTTGGATCTCCTTGCAGTCCAAGGGACTCTCAAAAGTCTTTTCCAAAACCACAGGTCAAAAGTATCAATTCTTTGGCGCTCAGCTTTCTTTATAGTCTGACTCTCAGATCCGTACATGACTACTGGAAAAACCATAGCCTTGACTAGATGGATCTTTGTTGGCAAAGTAATGTCTCTGCTTTTAAATGTGCTGTCTAGGTTGGTCATAACTTTCCTTCCAAGGAGCAAATGTCTTTTAATTTCAAGGCTGCAGTCACCATCTGCAGTGATTTTGGAGCCCCCCAAACATAAAGTCTGCCGCTGTTTCCACTGTTTTCCCATCTTTTTGCTATGAAGTGATGGAACCAGATGCCATGATCTTTGTTTTTTGAATGTTGAGCTTTAAGCCAGGTTTTTCACTCTCCTCTTTCCCTTTCATCAAGAGGCTCTTTAGTTCTTTGCTTTCTGCCATAAAGGTGGTGTCATCTGCATATCTGAGGTTATTGATATTTCTCCAGGCAATCTTGATTCCAGCTTGTGCTTCATCCAGCCCAGTGTTTCTCATGATGTACTCTGCATATAAGTTGAATAAGCAGGATGACAATATATAACCTTGATGTACTAATTTCCCAATTTGGAACCAGTCTGTTGTTCCATGTCCAGTTCTAACTGTTGCTTCCTGACCTGACCACAGATTTGTCAGGAGGCAGGTCAGGTGATCTGGTATTCCCATCTCTTTCAGAATTTTCCACAGTTTGTGATCCACACAGTCAAAGGCTTTTGCATAGTCAATAAAGCAGAAATAGATGTTTTTCTGGAACTCTCTTGCTTTTCCAATAATTCAACAGATGTTGACAACTAGGTCTCTGGTTCCTTTGCCTTTTCTAAATCCATCTTGAGCCTCTGAAAGTTCATGGTTCACATATTATTCAAGCCTGACTTGGAGAATTTTGAGCATTACTTTGCTAGCGTGTGAGATGAGTGCAATTGTGCGGTAGTTTGAGCATTCTTTGGCATTGCCTTTCTTTGGGATTGGAATGAAAACTGATCTTTTCCAGTCCTGTGTGAAAAATCACTGCTAAGTTTTCCAAATGTGCTGGCATATTGAGTGCAGCACTTTCACAGCATCATCTTTTAGGATTTGAAATAGCCACTGGAATTCTATCACCTCCACTAGCTTTGTTCATAGTGATGCTTGCTAAGGCCCATTTGATTTCATATTCCAGGATGTCTAGCTCTAGGTGAGTGATCACACCATCATGGTTATCTGGGTCAGGAATATCCTTTTTGTATAGTTCTTCTGTGTATTCTTGCCACTTCTTCTTAATATCTTCTGCTTCTGTTAGGTCCACACCCTTTCTGTCCTTTATTGTGCCCATCTTTGCATGAAATGTTCTCTTGGTATCTCTAATTTTCTTGAAGAGATCTCTAGTCTTTACCATGCTATTGCTTTCCTCTATTTCTTTGCACCAATCACTGCAATATGTATATACTTATGTTTTAAAGCAGGGAATATGTGCCCTATAGTATATAAAACATATCTTGTTTTATACAAGTACCATGTCCCTCAAATGAATGAAGAATTGCACCAAGTGGCTGGAGTAGACCCAGGCAAGGCATCTAAGTGGCAGGGATACTTATCAGTTAGAAATAACTTGCTGAAGGCAGTGAGAATTTCTGCTTTGAGGACCCAAGGGTTGTGCTGTGTGAGTTCTAGGACTGGGTTTTACTGGATGAGTTTGTCAGTATCATCTTTACAGGATCCTTCCTTTAGGAGGTCAACAGGTGGCTTCCAGGAGGTGGTTGACTTCCTGCACCGTATCACATGGAATTTTAGAGGAGGGTTGGATTGCCTCTGGAGAAGAAAGGTGGGTCCAGGAGTGATTCCCAAAGCGGGTGGGAGTACCAAAAGCGACACCAAATCCTCTGAAATTGATCCCAATCATTGTCCCAGTCTGTCCATCTTTAGTGCTACTGTCCCAGCCAAAAACTGTTCCTGCACATCCGAGTAATCGGAAATGGCCTCTCGATCATGTTTCCATACTTCCTTTCTGGATTCCTTATGATCTTTTCTCCTCAGAGTCACCAGAGTGATAGTCTTAAAAATAAATGAAATAAATGACATTCTTAAAAATAGATAAAAGCACTTCCTTGCTTAAAATCCCCCAGTGCCTTCCCATTTCACCAATAATAAAATCCAAATGCCTTGTGACCCTGGGGTGTCTGGCCTCTGGTACCTCTCAACATCATCTGTGACACTATTCTGTGACCACAGGGACTTTCCTGTGGGTCCTCCCGAGGGCTTCATGACGTGTCGTTCCCTTTGACTGGAATGTGCTTATTGCAGGCTTGCCTATATTCCAGTCCAGCCTCCTTCCTATTATTTAGGGTTTAGCTCAGATATCTTTCTTACTGTTGTTTATTTATCTTTGGCTGTGTTGGGTCTCTGTTGCTGCTGGATTTTTCTCTAGTTGCAGTCCACAGGCTTCTCATGGCTGTGGCTTCTCTTGTCGTGGAGCACAGACTCTAAGGCACTTGGGCTTTAATAGTTTCAGCTCCCGGGCTCTAGAGCACAGCCTCAATAGTCAACCACCTCCTGTGGCACATGGGTTCAGTTGCTCCTGGGCATGTGGGATCTTCCCAGATCAGGGATTGAAACTGTGTCTCCTACATTGGCAGGTGAATTCTTTACCACTGAGCCACCAGGGAAGCCCTAGCCCAGATATCTTGATCTAATCTAAATCACAACCCCATACCCCGTCACCATCTCCCTCCATCACATCACCTTTCTAATTTTTTTCAAATATTTGCTACTACATTATCTATCTATCTTAGTTGCTATTTAGTTCAAGTGAAAGTTTCAAGTGAAACTTGAACTCAAGAGTGTTTGACTCCCTGACCCCATATTTTGCCCACTGTGTCCTGCCTCAGATTTCTGGGATAGAGCGCAGCTGAAAGGTTTTGGCAAAATGTGCAGTCTTTATCCTTTGCTAAGACTTCCTGTGTATAATTTCTATCTCCTCACCTGTCATAATGAGGTGAGCGAGGGAATGAATGCCCTTCAAGAATCTTCTTTTCTCTTTCCTTTACAGTCCAGAAAAGAGCTGGCTTAAGTAGTCCATGATGCATCCTTTTACAAGGACTATAATCTGACCCAACTCAATCATTAAAGCTGAGAGGATCTTCCAAATGAAAGGCTTAGCCCAGCTTTTTTGTACTGTGCTGGTGAAAGAAAATGGATAGGCTGGTTACGGGAGCTGGGAAGGAGTTTGCTCTTTCTAACAAAGACTCCCTCCATCTGTCAGGTGGCCTTAACACGTTCCACTAGGAATTACGTCGTGCCCTTGGTGCACACTGGGACCCTCCTTCTGGGGAGATAGGAAGAAGGAAGGAGAAGAGTAAAGGCACCTGTGCATATAAAAGGAGCTGAGATGCAGACGTAGACTATGGACACCAAGGGGGGAAAAGGGAGTGGGATGAATTGGGAAATTGGAATTAATGTATATTCACTATTGATACTATGTATAAAATAGATGGGCTTCCCAGGTGGCTCAGTAGTAAAGAATCCACCTGTTTCTATTGTAAGTTCATTGGTGTCTTACTTTAGATTCCACATGTGAGTGGTATCATATGTTATTTGTCTTTCTCTTTCTAACTTTCTCCACTTAGTATGGTCATCTAGGTCTGTCCATGTTGCTGCAAAGGGCATTATTTCATTCTTTATTTTTATGGCTGTGTAACATTCCATTGTACATATGTACCACATCTTCTTCACACATTCATCTGTCAATGGACATATAAGTTGCTTCCCTGTCTTGGCTATTGTAAATAGTGCTGCTATGGACATTGGAGTGTATGTATCTTCTCAAACTAGACTTTTGGAATGATTTGTTATGCTGCTACAGTAGACAGTGGAACAAGCTGTACCTGACTAGCAGTTTGATTCTGGCCAGTATCAAGATATCATATCAGCCTACCAGTAAACCATAGGCATCATTCCTCCTCAGTGAGCGGTCACAGGAAATAAGGAGACCTACGTGTCATTTGAGAAAAGAATGTTATGGAAACAGAGGTAGTCGCATGTGAGTCTGGGTCAACCGCTAATGCTGGTCACCTGTGCTTTCTGAGCCCACTTGGACCTGGTCTCAAATATATCCTTTAAGTGAACAACACTTAGCTTGAAATTATACCTGCTCACATGGGTGGTTTAGATGTTCAGAATCTACTGTGAAACTGTTTCACAACAGTTCTTTGTCCCCAAGGAAATGGCACTGTTCCAGAACCTTAGAGTCTACTCAGAAACTGACCTATTACAGTTTTCCAGAGGTTCCACATAGCAGCTCCTTGTCGGCTGTGGTCACCTCTAGGAAGCTAGAATCTGCTGGGTCACACTGTCTGAGAGGGAAGCTTGGGCCTGTTGCCAAGCTCTCCTCAGCTCTGGGCACTACTTGAAACTGACAGCTTTTCAAGTCACCCATTAATGAACTGGAGAGTAATCCCAAATGAAGTACATATTGCCTCTGAAATCCAAAGAAATGCACCAAGTTATAAGCGTCAGAATTAGTAGAAGACGTAAGGTGCAACAGCGTGCTCCTTCAGTTTTGAGGTGTCCTGGAATGTCCCAGACTGTTGAACTTCTCCAAGTGTCACCAATGTGGCACACCTTAGACATTTGGGAGGTTTACCTCTTATACTATGGAATGTATGTGTTTTGCCAGGGAATCCAGGGCACTCTCCACTTCCTGCTCCTGCTTAGGTCTGATTGGCATGATCACCCATCTCTGGGTCAGTGGGACTTCCTGTGGCATGCCTAGCAGACCTGAGCATCTGTAGATTTTATTACAAACAGAGAGCAGGAGAGGTCAACATAGCCTGTGGGAAGACAGTGAATGTGTTCAAACTCCTGGTTTCAATTGACAGAGTGGTATAATATGTTTTAGAGACATTGTAATCAACATGACCAAAATTTTAATGATGGTATTCAGTTTCAATTTTGTGAGAAATTCACACACTATGTGGAATGTCTTATTTTCTAATGAAGTCAGCTATATAAAATGTATAGAGTAAAAATTGATGAATTTTTATCTTTTATAAGTGGAATAGTCCCTGGAACATACATATGAACTGTGCCTTGAAACATTTTCCAAAGATAAATATTTTACATAAATATTTAAAAGTTTTAAATATATTATTTCCAAAGATAAACAGCTTTGATATAAATGTATTTTCAGGTTAAAGGAGAACGAAACCTCAGAAGATGGCTGAAACAAGTGTTTATCAGATAAGACCCATATAAATTCTCCAAAATAGTATAAATTCTCTCTATGGTCTTGGTACAGCTGAGAGGAAGGACACACAGGTATTTCTCCCACCTTGAAGATTAAATTAGGCTATGATTAGCTTAGCCAGCTTAGTAAGGCAGTGACAAAATCTAAATCAGAAATGGGATCCTTATTTAATGCTCTTAATGAATATTAAACAGAAAAACAAAATAATGCAATCTTGGTCCTAGTCTTGTCATAAGGAAAACAAATTTGACCTCTTTGAGTACAGGCTGTTGATAATTAGATGCCTGATAGCCGACATGGGTTGACTGGCAGGTATAACAGTGTTATATTTCTTTAGTCAATTTCACCTCTAACTCCAAGAGCTTTCATTTGGAAATAGCTTGGCTGGTCAATGAGATGAGGATGGATTGGATTGCAAATCAGGCAGTACAGCCTCTGGATTGAAAATACTGCTTTAAAGATCATCTTTGTGAGGCTTCTTTCCTGAGGCAGCAGTAGAAATTTCAGTTCTAGACAGTGCCTTGGGGAACCCACTGTGCATTTGGGGGATGAATTCGACCTTGTCCCTGGGGAAGCCATTGTCACATAGGAGGCAATCCTCTAATTCAGTCGTAGCTGCTTGCAAAGCACCTGCATCAACCGGTTAGATAGCGTGAGTGTTTGGGCTTGTGTTAAGAAGGGCTTTGCCTTAAGGTCATTGGTCTTTTTTTTTTTAAGGGAAAGCTAGATAAAAATTGCATTATGTTTAAATACATCACTCAGTCTAGAGAAAGTAAGTGAGAGAAAGGAAAAAGCTTAATAACTAAGAAACTAGATCTGAATCCAGAGACCCTTGCCTAGGCTTCAATTCATGCTCTGCCAGTTTTCGGCTAAATGACTCTGAGCTCTCTAGTTCTCTAGACTCAGTTTCCTCATTAGTAAATCAGGGATAACAGCATGCATCAGACAGTGCTGCTTTGGGAACCGAGCAAGATCACCCATGGAAGAGCAGAGCTGGTCACTCGATCGCTTTAAGAGGTTGGCAAGCATTTATTAGGCACAACTGTGTTCTAAGCACGGGGTTTACAGACAGATGAATGAAAATCAGTATCTAGAGGAAAATGTGAACAAATGAGTAGAAGGTGTGGCAATTATAATGGGAGACCCCATGGTACTCAAAGTGGGTGGTTTCTTGTGCCCCATGAAGCCTCAGCTGCCTCTGGAAGGATGAGCAGAGTTTCCTAGGGGAAGGAGGTAGAGAAAGACATTTGGGGTGGAAGAAACGTTAAGTGGTGCACATAATTTTTATGGGGAATAAAACGCACCCTAAGTGTGGCTCTGCCACTTTAAAAATATTAGTTTAACCAAAATCAATCAAGCCACAGTCTAGCTATGCTGTGTCCTGAGAGTGAGGGGCAGGTGGAGAGAAAAGCTTCGAGAAAAGACTTTAGCCCACCAGACCAGGGTCTGGTTCAACTGTCTTCATTCAGCGTCCTCCCCTCTGTGGAAACTGATGTGATCTTAATAGCATCCTCGCTGCTTTCTTCTGCAAGCTTCTGCCCACCCCTCTGAAGTTCTGTCCCCTCGGCTGCATGCCTGCTTCTAGTTTAGTCTCTCCCATCTCACCCCTATTCTTTCCTCTGGTCTAATCTACATCCTTCGGCATTAATGTTGGCTCATCTCTAATGACTTCAATCTCATTTTCAGCCATTTGTCAGATTTCCTTTAAGTTGTCACTTGAAATGATGCTATCTACAACTCTGATTCTGGGAAGAATTCAATAATCTAAAAAGTGTGTTTGGAAGGTAATCCTGGAAGCCCTGAGTGGAGGGAGCAAGTGCCATAGGGAAGCAAAGGAAGCCAGGGAAGGAAGCAGACTGGGCAGTGGTCACTGGGTGACTCGGGCTTGACCCCACTGGGACCTCTGGAGACAGTGTGGAACAGGTCTCAGGGTGTCTCCTGAGGAGTGAGGAAACTTTTTGCAGGTTCTTCTTGCACCAACTCCAGCCTGGCATTGCTTGGGGCCACACACAGAGTCTTAACTCCCCAGGACCTGCGGCCGCTGGAAGGAGCCCTCAGGTAGCAAGGGGCAGGTGCCATCACAAAGAAGCTATCCGTGCCCAGTGCACAGAGAGGTGAGTCCTAAGGACACTGACAGCACCTGTTGCACTAAACTTTGATCATCTGGCCTTTCTTCTTGCCTCTAATAGCTTCCCTTCCTCACAATGAACCTACTTTCGTTGCATCAATCCATTTAATCAATCCATTTAATCACAAATGCATGTACAACTAGGACCTGACAGTTTAATATAGTAAGTCCCCTACATATGAACAAGTTCTGTTCTGAGAGCACGTTCATAAGTTTAAAAGTTAGACTCGGTACCCAATTAAGACAATCAGTTATATAGTACTGTACTGTAAAAAGTTTATAATGGTTTTCTCACAAATGATACATTAAAAACAAATGACAAAAAATAAACATTTGTAATCTTACAGTACAGTACCTTGAGAAGTACAGGAGTACAATACAACCGCTGGCATGCAGGGGCTGACATCGAGTGAACGGGCAAGAAGTTACTGACTGGAGAAGGGAGACGAGGTGGGAGATGGTAGAGGTGAAAGCTCGTCAGCAATAGGAGATTGAGGGCAAGCCACAATTTCACTCAAGCTTGATGTTGATGGAAGGTGGCTTTGAGTCTTCGGAAGTTCGAAACTTGAAGGTTTGTATGTAGGGGATTTACTGTACCCAGATGTCACCTTTGCAATGTCTCATGCACCACTCCCCTTGGCCCTTCTCTTCTCGGTTCAACTTCATCACCTCTTTCTGGTCCACAGCTGGAGCCTCCCAATTAGTCTCCCTGCTCCTGGTCTCTCTGTCTCTGCCTCATCTTACGTACTGTTGCCAGAGTAATGTTCTGAATGCAGAGTTAACACTAGTATTCCCCCTGCTCCTTCAGACCAAAAAAAAAAAAAAATCTTTGGAAGTATGGAATGACTGCTCAGCCTAGCATTTCAGATTCTTTAAAATATGGGCCATATTTATATTTACAGCTTTGCTTTTCTGCTGCTGCTGCCAAGTCACTTCAGTCGTGTCCGACTCTGTGCGACCCCATAGATGGCAGCCCACTAGGCTCCTCTGTCCCTGGGATTCTCCAGGCAAGAATATTGCGGCGGGTTGCCATTTCCTTCTCCAATGCATGAAAGTAAAAAGTGAAATTGAAGTCGCTCAGTCGTGCCCGACTCTTAGCGACCCCATGGACTGTAGCCTACCAGGCTCCTCCGTCCATGCGATTTTCCAGGCAAGAGTACTGGAGTGGGGTGCCATTGCTTTTCTATTGGTCCCTTAAAAGTTATATGCATTCCCTACCACTCCCTGCTGCCAAATTTGCCCAGTATGTCCCCATCTGTATGACTTTGTCCCCTTGAAATGCCTGCCCCACCTGCCACCATCTATTTGCTGAAATTGTAACCATTTTCATAGTTTAACCTGAAGGACAACTCCTTCATGGAGCTCTCCTGAGTTCTCCCTTCTTTGCCCCTTCTATTCAATCTGTGCCCCATGGCCCTTGCCCAATTTTGCCAGGTATTGTTGTCATTCCCTCACTGTGCTGTAAGGCCCCAGAGGAAGAGAGTAACTAAAACACAGCACTTTGCACAGGGACAATATTTCTTGGAAATAATACATGTATATAAACTCTATTGCTAGAGGGTATATTTTCCAATGAGCTTCCTTGCGTGGCTCAGCAGTAAAGAATCCACCTGCAATGCAGGAGACATGGTTTTTATCCCTGAGTTGGGAAGATCCCCTGGAGGAGGGCATGGCAACCCACTCCAGTATTCTCATCTGGAAAATTTCATAGACAGAGGAGCCTGGTAGGTTACAGTCCATGGGGTTGCAAAGAGTTGGACACAACTGAAGTAACATAGCATGCACACATGCATACTTAAAAGTATAGTTTCACCTTATCAATAAATTTTAAATGCACACACATGAAATATATTTTGCCCAAATATAAATGGGATTGTCTGACTTGTCTTACTTGGATGACAGACACTCACACAGTGGGTGTTATTGTAAAGCAATAAGCAGGAGTCATAACATTGTCAAATATGCTACAGATTCCAGGTATTGTATCAAATGTGTCACAGACAGGATTATCTTGGGGAGAGGTAAAGGCTAATTTGCTTCTTCTGAGTATAATTGCAGGAATTAAAATACAGAACATCTGGTACACACAAACCCTTCTCCCTCACCCACAGTGATCACAACCTTTAGCTGCCAGCTGGAATCAGATCCCCAAGAAAGAACTATCTTACTTCAAGGCCCTGGCCAGGGGCAGCCCTAGGAGGTGAGCTGGGTATGCCTCGGGCACCCATGCCCTTTTATGACTGCTCTGTGGGCATCCTTCCCCCCCAGCCAGGCTTGTTTTCTGGTGTCCCATCCCACATGGCTGGTCCTCATTGACTGATGCTCTGTTTCTCACCAGCAACTCGACTGCCCAGGTGCTTATCACTGCAAGCTGCCTCACTTCCCCAAAAATGTTAAATTAAGAAGGTGTTTGATGTCTCTTGAGCAACAAGAGCTACCTCCTGTCCAACATTCCTTACATAATGAGTTTCTTTCTTTCTGTGCTGGGTCTTCGTTGCTTTGTGTGGGCTTCTCATCACAGTGGCTTCTCTTGTGGCGGAGCACAGGTTTTAGGTCCGCGGGCTCAGTAGTGGCAGCTCACAGGATCTAGAACACAGTCTCATGTAGAATCTTCCCAGACCAGGGATCGAACCTGTGTCCCCTGCATTGGAAGGAGGATTCTTATCCCCTGCACCACCAGGGAAGTGCCTTATATGCATTTCTTAATGTGTAGTGCATGGACCACCAACATCAGAATCACTTTATTTGGAGGAGTACTCATTAAATATTCAGATTCCAAGCTTCTACTGCCATGACTATGAAATAAAAACTTTGGTGGTAGAATCCAGGGAACCCACCCCCCCCCCCCGCCACTTTTTTGCAGATATTTATGCACACTAAAATTAGAAAACTCTTGCTTTAAAGTGTCTTACTTTGGGAATGGGAAATGTATATGCCTGTTTCTTTCCTGGCTGGTTGAACTCCTACATGTGACTGTGAGCAAGGTCTGTGATAAGTGTATTGTCACTTTAAGAAAATCTTGCAGAATTTATAAAGGAATTTTGATCACCTACATGATTATATAGGTTCAGAATGGAAACAAAATAACACTTGAAATAGTAAATATTAAATTGGAGGTAGCTGGGGGAGAAGTTAAAAAGGAGCAAAAAATAAAAGTAGACAGGTCAACAATAAAAAGCCTACCATTTTCAATGGTCTCAGGGTATGTCCATCAACCAATCTGGGGATCCATTAATTCATAATACTGGGGGCTTCCTTGATGGCTTAGTGGTAAAGAACCCACCTCCCAATGGTAGGAGACATAGATTCCATCCCTGGATCTGGAAGATCCCAGAGAAGGAAATGGCAACCCACTCCAGTATTCTTGTCTAGAAAATCTCATGGACA
This sequence comes from Ovis canadensis, assembly GCF_042477335.2. Taxonomy (NCBI): domain Eukaryota; kingdom Metazoa; phylum Chordata; class Mammalia; order Artiodactyla; family Bovidae; genus Ovis; species Ovis canadensis. The sequence continues at coordinate 61,657,192 of NC_091252.1, read as the reverse complement.
GAAGGAGTTTGGCAGACTATAGTCCATGGGATTGCAAAAGAGTTGGACATGACTTAGCAACTAAACAACAATTCATAATATTAGCTTGAACTCACAGGCAGCCTCTTATCACCATTTGAGTTACATGTGCTCTTTTATATAAATGGCCTCACCTTTACAAATCATAAGCTGTGTTTTTAATCAACCTTTGAAGAGATCCTTGTTGCCTACTGATACTCAGAAGCCAGAGCTGTTGTTGGCTGACAGCTCTGCCGCCTTCTGCCTCCGTAAGCTTCCTTGTCCCGGCTCCCACACAGATTCTGTAGACCCTTGCAGAGCCCTTCTCATCTGATACTGCCTCTGTCCTTTGTACATGGTAGGAATGGTCACAATGATTCTTGTATGGTAGAGCCCGATTCTTGTATATTTTGCCCCTTATCATAAAGCATAGTCCCTTAGAAATTGCTAGAGGTTCTAGCTTTTTGTTTTTATTGAAACTCTTCCTTTCTTCTACTATCTTTCATCTCTGTGTCTTACTAGAGGTAATCGGGAATAAAGGCATTGTGGGATCAGGAAGGTGGGTTGGGGGAAATGATTTTGGTTTTCAGTTCAGTTCAGTTGCTCAGTCGTGTCCAACTCTTTGCGACCCCATGAATCGCAGCACGCCAGGCCTCCCTGTCCATCACTAACTCCTGGAGTTCACTCAGACTCATGTCCATCGAGTCAGTGATGCCATCCAGCCATCTCATCCTCTGTCGTCCCCTTCTCCTCCTACCCTCAATCCGTCTCAGCATCCCTCTTTGCATGAGGTGGCCAAAGTACTGGAGTTTCAGCTTTAGCATCATTCCTTCCAAAGAGATCCCAGGGCTGATCTCCTTTACGATGGACTGGTTGGATCTCCTTGCAGTCCAAGGGACTCTCAAGAGTCTTCTCCAACACCACAGTTCAAAAGCATCAATTCTTCGGCGCTCAGCCTTCTTCACAGTCCAACTCTTATATCCATACATGACCACTGGAAAAACCATAGCCTTGACTAGACGGACATTTGTTGGCAAAGTAATGTCTCTGCTTTTGAATATGCTATCTAGGTTGGTCATAACTTTTCTTCTAAGGAGTAAGCGTCTTTTAATTTCATGGCTACAATCACCATCTGCAGTGATTTTGGAGCCCCCCAAAATAAAGTCAGCCACTGTTTCCACTGTTTCCCCATCTATTTCCCATGAAGTAATGGGACTGGATGCCATGATCTTCGTTTTCTGAATGTTGAGCTTTAAGCCAACTTTTTCACTCTCCACTTTCACTTTCATCAAGAGGCTTTTTAGTTCCTCTTCACTTTCTGCCATAAGGGTGGTGTCATCTGCATATCTGAGGTTATTGATATTTCTCCTGGCAATCTTGATTCCAGCTTATGCTTCTTCTAGCCCAGCGTTTCTCATGATGTACTCGAGCTTGGCTAAGGAAAATGCATCATTTTCACACCTAGCTTATATTAGTACATGTGTTTCTAGAAAAACAACCATCAATACTTGGAGAGCATCTATATATAGTTTAGATTGACCACAGAATATGTCATTCTTCCTGTGGGAAATACAGTCTAGGTTCTACAGCAATGCATCTCAGAATTTAACATGTACATATTGATCATATGTGTGCTGTGCCAAGTCACTTTAGTCGTGTCTGACTCTTTGCAACACCATGGACTGTGGCCCACCAGGGTCCTCTGTCCATGGGATTTTCCAGGCAAGAACAATGGAGTGGGTTGCCATACCCTTCTCCAGAGGATCTTCCTGATCCAGGGATAGAACCCAGGTCTCTCACATTGCAGGAATATTCTTTACCATTGAGCCACCTGGGAAGATCAATGGATCAGGGGATCTTGCTAAATGTAGATCTTAATTCAGTCATTCTGGAGAAGAACCTGAGATTCTGAAGTGTTAACAACCCCTCATGCTAGTAAGTGAAGTTCTAGATAAGACATATTAAAAACCTTTACAGTAATTTGGTCACCAAAATATTTTTGTGACTAGTAGTCTTTTCTTGGGCTTCCCAGGTGGCTCAGTGGTAAAGAATTTGGCTGCCAATGCAGGAGCTGCAGGAGAGGCAGATTTGATCCCTGGAGGAGGAAATGGCAACCCACTCCAGTATTCTTGCTGGGATAATCCTATGGACAGAGGAGCCTGGTGGGCTACATTCCATGGGGTTGCAAAGAGTCAGACACGACTGAGTGACTGAGCATGATCTGTCTGTAATTAGACCACTCATTTGAAATCTGCTTTTAGCATCTTAGAGAATACCCTTAAATGTTGGCCTTTCGTGGTGTTCTGTTTCAGACATTTTTCCAGTCATATACACCCTAACCACTCAAGCAGAGGCTCTGTCCTCCTGACGACCTCTTGAATGTAGCATCATGCACAGGCCTCTCCCTAGATGTCCCACACAGATCCTCAAAACCAAGGCATTCAGAAGTCAACTCATGTTTCTTTCCTTCTAAAACATAAAATAATTTTTAAGAGAACATCTAAGCTTCTTATCACCCATTGAGTCATCCTGGCCAGATGATTTCTGGAACCTCCACTCCCATATCTTGTGAGTGGCCAAGATGAATTCTATCTCCTAAATATCTCATCCGCACATGTTTTCTTCTTCATCCTCTTTGTCACCACCTGTGATAGCAGAAGGGTTAAAGAATTGCTCAGTCACAGGCTGGAATTTGGTTATTCTAGAGAGTCTTGAGATAATAGGAAGACAGAGGACACAGTGGAAGTTCATTGATCAATCGGTGGCAGAATAAAAGTGAACCTTTTGGGAAATATCCTGACAGTCTGGAAGAATGTGCTAAAGCAGGTAGGGTAAATGTTACTAAATCATGTTACCTGTCTGTTATGAGCCATACTCTTTTCTGGGATATTTCATGTATTTTATTTTGTTTCTTTCTTACAGTAATCCTGGGGAAAAAAGGATAATGTTCCTACTTTGCAGAAAGTTTTATAGAAGTTACAGTGGTAGCTTCTCCCACATCAAATGCTTAGAAAATGGCCAAGCTGGGGTTTTGCTCAGTTTTCTAATTTATAACCAGAGGTCTTTCTACTTGAGAAAAGAAGGAAAACCGAGTTATGACTCTTATTAACAAAGGTATGAAATGAACTCTTTCTCCATTTTTCTAACATGCAAAATTGTTTGACTTAATTGCAGGTTGTCTATTTTTTTCCAGTATTTCATGGTACAAAAATAGTTATTATATCTGCTGCTCAATCCATCCAGCGTATGTTAACCATCAAATGTTTGCCAAATAGATGAATGAATGAATGTTCTCAATGACATAGAAGACATTTTTCCTTTGGGCACTTAACTTAATTAAGAGGGTATCTGAAGGGCTAGGAATAATCATTAAATCCTGAAGAGGACATACCCCCAGGTCTGTAATATCCCTCAGGAGTTCCTCCCTAACAAGAAGGATAAAACTTACTGTGACAGAAAGCAAAGGCTTTATCATTATATAAAAATACTTCCCTTCAATTTATATGTAGCAGTATGCATGCTAATGTATAATTGCTAGTGTAATTAGTGTTTCTTGTATAGCAGGTCTTGTTGTTCAGTTGCTAAGTTGTGTCTATCCTATCTAACTCTGTAACCTCATGGACTGCAGCATGCCAAGCTTCCCTGTCCTTCACTGTCTCCTGGAATTTGCTCAAACTCATATCCATTGGGTCGGTGATGCCATCCATACATCTCATCCTCTGTCAATGAGCTCGGTCTTTTGGTCTCAGATCTCTTGTCTGAGAAATGAAATGGATGAGTGAACAAGGTTTTCCAATATCTGGGCTGCAGCCAGGAATGTTGTGATCTCTGTTGAGAAGTAAAACCCATCGAATAGTAGTCTCCAGGCCTCCCATTTCAGAGCCCGCATATCTTTACCCAAATGAAACTCAAGCCCCTGCTGCTATGGCTTCTGAGTCCCAGTCACCAGCAGAGCAGGTTTCTATGTTTTTGGAGCTGCTTAACTGTCTCCACGTGTCTCCTCCTATTAATCCCTTCTTGCCCCTCCACTGAGTCTCCAGTAAGTCGTCCATTAGACCTCAAATAAGTCAAAAAGACCTGAGACTTTCTTTTCAGGAAGGAAGAATCAACACTGGATCTAACATTTTCTGAGCTGGGTTTAAACCATCTTGGTAAGCAAATTATTCCAGAAGCTTCTGAGAAGCTGGAGGTATTCTCTAGCTGAGTAACTGCTGTCTAAAATACTCTTCAAAACAACAACAACAACAAAACTATTTGTTTGAAAGATCAAATACTATACCTTTTTTAAAAAATGTTTTTCACTTTATGGGAGCAATGTCTTCTTTTTTTAAGAGCAGTGTCTTTTGTAGGATCATTTTGCTATTTCACATTGTGACCATTTATTTAGAAATGTTCTAAATAGAGCCTGCACAACCCAATGGAATTCTATGGCGCATGAAAACTTTGTTCTAATCAACACCTTTCATCAGCTTCACATAAACAGAGGAAAAAGACAATTGATCAGATTCTGACTATATGTCCACATATAATTCATAAAGAAGCTTGGATATTGCCATGGCACTTATGGCTCAGACTTGTGCTAGAGAGCTGCACAGACTGGATGATAGACAGTTAGGCTGCGTAGTCTCTAAGAGCCTTCCGTCTCTGAACTTGAGCCTTTTCTGCTCTATGATGGCTTAAGCTGTCCTGGCTGTCAAGTGCAGGAGAAACCTTCCCATGCTCAGACATACTCATGCACAAAGCTTGAACACCAGCTTGTCTGATTGTTAAAACACTTTCAGTGAAGTAAATGAGAAATAAAGGACATAGATGCAAAGACCCAAGTCTCTCAGAACACGGGCTATGGAACTTTTTCATTTTTGCTGGTGTGGAAAGTTTAGAAACTGGAGGGCACTTAGTCTCTGATGAAGCAGGGAGAGTAAAGGGACGCCCCTGGAAAAGAAATGAGGAAAGTGGGGAACCTCACAACTCTGAGTCCAGCTGTTTATCCTCCTTTTTGCCGAATGGGCTGTGTGGCCAGAAGGGCTGCCTTGGTCTCATGATTCAGGACTTCAACAACACGTGAACCATGAACTTCCAGATGCTCAAGCTGATTTTAGAAAAGGCAGAGGAACCAGAGATCAAACTGCCAGCCTCTGCTGGATCATCAAAAATGCAAGAGAGTTCCAGAAAAACATCTATTTCTGCTTTATTGACTATGCCAAAGCCTTTGACTGTGTGGATTACAACAAACTGTGGAAAATTCTGAAAGAGATGGGAACACCAGACCACCTGACCTGCCTCTTGAGAAATCTGTATGCAGGTCAGGAAGCAACAGTTAGAACTGGACATGGAACAACAGACTGGTTCCAAATTGGGAAAGGAGTACGTCAAGGCTGTATATTGTCACCCTGCTTATTTAACTTATATGCAGAGTACATCACGAGAAATGCTGGGCTGAATGAAGCACAAGTTGGAATCAAGATTGCTAGGAGGAATATCAATAACCTCAGATATGCAGATGACACCACCCTTATGGCAGAAAGTGAAGAGGAACTAAAAAGCCTCTTGATGAAAGTGAAAAAGAAGGGTGAAAAAGTTGGCTTAAAACTCAACATTTAGAAAACTAAGATCATGGCATCTGGTCCCATCACTTCATGGGAAAAAGATGGGGAAAGAGTGGAAACAGTGTCAGGCTTTATTTTTTCGGGCTCCAAAATCACTGCAGATGGTGATTGCAGCCATGAAATTAAAAGATGCTTACTCCTTGGAAGAAAAGTTATGACTAACCTCAGTTCAGTTCAGTTCAGTCACTCAGTCATGTCTAACTCTTTGCGACCCCATGAATCGCAGCACGCCAGCCTCCCTGTCCATCACCAACTCCCGGAGTTCACTCAGACTTGTGTCCATCGAGTCAGTGATGCCATTCAGCCATCTCATCCTTGGTCGTCCCCTTCTCCTCCTTCCCTCAATCCTTCCCAGCATCAGGGTCTTTTCCAATGGGTCCGTTCTTCACATCAGGTGGCTAAAGTATTGGAGTTTCAGCTTCAACATCAGTCCTTCCAATGAACACTCAGGACTGATCTCCATAGGATGGACTGGTTGGATCTCCTTGCAGTCCAAGGGACTCTCAAGAGTCTTCTCCAACACCACAGGTCAAAAGCATCAGTTCTTCGGCGCTCAGCCTTCTTCACAGTCCACCTCTCACATCCATACATGACTTCTGGAAAAACCATAGCCTTGACTAGATGGACCTTAGTTGGCAAAGTAATGTCTCTGCTTTTGAATATGCTGTCTAGGTTGGTCATAACTTTTCTTCCAAGGAGTAAGCATCTTTTAATTTCATGGCTGCAATCACCATCTGCAGTGATTTTGGAGCCCCAAAAAATAAAGTCTGACACTGTTTCCACTGTTTCCCCATCTATTTCCCATGAAGTGATGGGACCAGATGCCATGATCTTCGTTTTCTGAATGTTGAGCTTTAACCCAACTTTTTCACTCTCCTCTTTTACTTTCATCAAGAAGCTGTTTAGTTCCTCTTCACTTTCTGCCATAAGGGTGGTGTCATCTGCATATCTGAGGTTATTGATATTTCTCCCAGTAATCTTGATTCCAGCTTGTGTTTCTTCCAGTAGCATTTCTCATGGTGTATTCTGCATACCTACACAGATATTTAAAAGCAGAGACATTACTTTGTCACCAAAGGTCTGTCTAGTCAAGGTTATGGTTTTTCCAGTAGTCATGTATGGATGTGAGAGGTGGACTCTAAAGAAAGCTGAGCACCAAAGAATTGATGCTTTTGACCTGTGGTGTTGGAGAAGACTCTTGAGAGTCCCTTGGACTGCAAGGAGATCCAACCAGTCCATCCTAAAGAAGATCAGTCCTGAGTGTTCATTGGAAGGACTGATGTTGAAGCTGAAACTCCAATACTTTAGCCGCCTGATGTGAAGAACTGACCCATTGGAAAAGACCCTGATGCTGGGAAAGATTGAGGGCAGGAGGAGAAGGGGATGACAGAGGATGAGATGGTTGGATGGCATTAATGACTCAATGGACATGAGTTTGAGCAAACTCCAGGAGCTGGTGATGAACAGGGAAGCCTGGCACACTGCAGTCCATGGGGTTGCAAAGAGTAGGACACGACTGAGTGAACTGCTGAACTGAACTGCAGGATGGTCTGACTGCAATTGGACCTAAGTAAGAACCTTGACAGTCCCATTTTGTAGTTCTTTTCTTCACTAATTGTTATTTCTGAGGTGGATTTGGAGCTTATAGCATTTTCATCCATTGAGCAATAGATCAAGCATTTATTCCTTTTTAAAATATTATTACACAATGTTTTAAGCATATAAAGTGAAGTGAAAGTTGCTCAGTTGTGTCTAATTCTTTGTAACCCCATGGAGGGTAGTCTGCCAGGCTCCTCTGTCCCTGGAATTCTCTAGTCAAGATGTCCACTACCTACTGGAGTGGGTAGCCTATCCCTTCTCCAGGGGAGCTTCTCAACCCAGGGATTGAATCCAGGTCTTCTGTACTGCAGGCAGATTCGTTAGCATCTGAGCTATCAGGGAAGCCCTATGGTAAAGTAAAGTATATATATGTGTGTGTGTATATATATATATATATATATATATATATATATATATATATATATATTTTATGCTGTGCAGCTACTAAGCCTGTGCCACGCAACTACTGAGGCTCTTGGGCCTAGAACTCGTGCTCCACAACAAGAGAAGCCACCATAGTGAGAAGCCCATGCACCACAACTAGAGGGCAGCCCCTGGTCACCAGAGCTGGAGAAAGCCTGTGTGCAGCAATGAAGACCCAGCAGAGCTGAAATAATTAAATAAAATGTAAAAGTTTTACAGTGAATATTGTTATACCCATCTCCTGGATTTCACTGTTAACACATTAACTCATTAACTTATAAGTGAGTTATTTCTGGCTGCCAGAACTTGGACCTACTAGCCAGCCAACTGTGGTGCTACTGGTAAAGAACCTGTCTGCCAGTGCAGGAGACATAAGAGATGTAAGTTCTATCCCTGGGTAGGGAAGATCTCCTGGAGAAGGAAATGGCAACCCACTCCAGTATTCCTGCCTGGGAAAGCCCATGGACAGAGGAGCCTGGCAAGGCTACAGTCCATGGGGTTGCAAAGAATCGGACATGCTGCTGCTGCTGCTGAGTCACTTCAGTCGTGTCCGACTCTGTGTGACCCCAGAGACGGCAGCCCACCAGGCTCCCCCATCCCTGGGATTCTCCAGGCAAGAACACTGGAGTGGCTTGCCATTTCCTTCTCCAATGAATAAAAGTGAAAGTGAAGTCGCTCAGTCGTGTCCAACCCTCAGCGACCCCATGGACTGCAGCCTTCCAGGCTCCTCTGTCCATGGGATTTTCCAGGCAAAGATACTGGAGTGGGGTGCCATTACCTTCTCCTGCACAGCACCAAACCTGGGACCTACTAGCCAGTCAACTAGTTCTCTTTTTCTTTCTGCAGAGGTTTCTCTTTCTCACCATGGACCTGACAATGTATGCTACATGCAGGGAATCTGAATATAGCCAGAGTGGGAGGGAGGAGAGCTCAGTGAGTCACACAATAGAGTCCAAGATTTAAAAAGAACATATAGAGATATTTGAATGCCCAGAAAGGAACCAGTCTGACTTTTATGAGGGCGGGAGAGCTATCTGTTCTCAACAGGGGGGGAAAGATGACATGAGAAACAGCAAGGTTTTTTCTGAGCTTCAAAACGTGTTTTGCTTTTTCTATTAAACCCGTTTATCTTCTCAAGATAAAACCTTAATAAAAACTTACTTCCAGAGAAAAAAGTTTCCAAAATGGATGAAAAATCTGATTTAAACTAGCCAGATATCTTAAATAAAGCACTACTTCCATTCCTTAGTGGGCTTTGTATTAGTAAGTCAATTCAGAAGTAAAAAATTCTCACTATATTGCAATCCCATCTGTAAATCACAAGAATAGTATGGGATAGTGATTTATGTCATGTATGTATTATCATATTAACCTTGCTGCGTGCATGTGTGAGTGTTCATTGCCCTTTGAGACCTGCTGGTTGAGATGGCTCTCTTCTGCACACATAGCTTAGCAGAGACCAGCACAGGACCCAGTGGTTTCTTCCACAGTGTGTCCAAGTATGGCCCGGCCTTCCAGTGGTAGGAGGAAGGTGACAAAGCAATGACCACTCCCAGGATAACAAAGGGTATTCTGAGTTTATTAATGTTTACTTGCCAGCTGAGAAAACAAGGTCTACTAAACGTTCACTGAAGCGCTATTTACAATAGTCAGAAAATGGAAGCAACCTAAATGTCCATCGATAGATGAATGGATAAAGAAGATGTAGTACATATATACAGTGGAATACTACTCAGACATAAAAATGAACACAATAATGCCATTTGTAGTGATGTGGGTGGACCTAGAGACTGTCACACTAAGTGAAGTAAATCAGACAGAGAAAGACATATATCATAATATTGCTTATATGTGAAGTCAAAAAAATTGTATAAATGAGCCTGTTTACAAAACAGAAATAGAGTCATGGATGCAGAAAACAAGCATCTGGCTACCAAGGGGGAAAAGATGGAGGGATAAATTGGGAAATTGGTGTTGGCATATGCACACTACTGTGTATAAAATAGATAACTAATAAGAACCTACTGTATAGCACAGGTAGCTCTACTCAGTGCTTTGTAATAGCCTATTTGGGAATAGAATCTAAAAAAGAGTAGATATATATATAATTGATTTACTTTGTTGTATAGTGGAAACTAACACAACATTGTAAATCAACTATACTCCAATACAGAGACACAGATATATAGCACAGACGTGTGGACACAGTGGGGAAGGGAAGGGTGAGATGAACTGGGAGAGTAATGTTGACATGTATATACTACCATATGTAAAATGGAAAGCTAGTGGGAGGCTGCTGCACAGCATAGGGAGCTCGGCTTGGAGCTCTGTGATTACCTAGAAGGGCAGAATGGGAGGGTGGGAGAGAGGCTTAAGAGGGAGGGGATGTGTATACACATACATCTGGTTCACTTGGTTGTACAGCAGAAACGAACACAACATTGTAAAGCAGTAATACTCCAATAAAAATTGTTTAAAAAAATTAAAGAACTGTATTGCAATAGAAGAAATTTTTAAAAACAACAAAAACAAATTATCTGAGTTTTTTACTGAGAGGGAACAAACAGGACAATTTGCAAGCTAAAAAATGATCGAAAGTTTACACTTTGGACAGGGCAGAATGAGTCCTAGAGTCTGTACACAGTTGATTCAACGAGGTCCATTCCACTCTGGTAAAACTCTTCACTGGGAACCAGGAAGATTCCGGCATATTCAAAGGGCATTCAAAGCTCTTAATCATTTACCAGCTTAGGCCAGTGAATGGCTCAAAGTTTTTGGTTGTTTTAACAACTCTAGCTATGGTGAAACAAAGCATTCCATTTTGTTATTGTTTGTTATTGTTCTGGGCTTCCCCGGTGGCTCAGCGTTGAAGAATCCACCAGCAATGCAGGATTCACAGGAGATATGGGTTTGATTCCTGGATCAGAAAGATCCCCTGGAGGAGGGCATGGCAACCCCAGTATTCTTGCCTGGAGAATCCACATGGACAGAGGAGCTTGATGGGCTACAGTCCAGGGGGATCCAAAGAGTCAGACACGACTGAGCACACACGGGCAAGTTCTGATTTAAGTGGAAAGTTTTTCTTTTAAAAGTGTATAACCGGTCTAATGATTCTCGATCTGACTACCAATTTACTTTCCCCAAACTTCCTTGAATGTATCAATCCAAAATGTTCTTTACTTTCACCACCACCTCTCCCTATTCTTCCTACTAACAGAGCACATGGCTGCAGCCAGTATCCTTAATCTTAGACCAGTTAAGGCTGGAGTGGCTCTGTCTGGTCTTTGAGCCAAAACAGAGTTCACATGTGGCTGTTTGGGATCTACACAAAGGCCTCCGCTTCTTCCTCTGAGTCCCCAGACTGCCGCCTGACCTGCCTCTCTTCTTTTCCGCTGCCATTACCTTATCTTATTTTCTGAACGTCTTCTCTACCCAGCCTTGCTACAAGAGTGAACTCATTTCACTCTTCCCTGCTGTTTCTGAAATAAGCAAAGAAACCCCATTTTGACAATGAGCGTTCTTACTGCTGGTCACATCAGGGAAGCCAATAGGGTTGGCTAAAATGACAAACATTGATGGTGAGGGTTTGCAATATTTACAAATTCTGAAATTGTTTCAGTATTCCTCTGAGATTTAAAGACCTTGACAAAATAGTTTTGCCTTCTTTCCTAAGAAATCATCTCATTCCTTTTCTTATATCACATAACCATTTCTACATTTTTAATTATATTTTAAAATCATTTAAAATTATTCATGTATATACTCTTTGTAGAGGAATACCTTTCAGAGTCTTCGCCTTGCTCGCTTGATCCCATCTGGTTTATCTTGGGCTAAGTGACTTAGTCCTTAGACCAAAGTAGACTTTTGCTGTGACCACTTTCTGTGTGTGTGTGTGTTTTGTGGTTCCCTTTCAGAATCTACTTCCGCATACCCCGTGATGACTTGGCTATGAAAGGCTTGCCCTCATCTGACCTCCTACAGTCTTTTCTGGGGCGTCAGGCCCTGGTGTCCAACTACAGTCTCCGTGTTGCATGTCCTGTCTACCTCGGTCCCTTTGTTCCTCTTTCTCATGAAGCAAACAGTTACCGCTTTGAGTTTCAAGGTGACCTGCAATGACCAAGCATAGCTTTCTTTCCCATTCATGATAGTTTCTAGCATGTGAAGACCCTGACTCTTATCCTTGGTTTATGTTGATTCTTCTTTTGTTTTTGCTGATAGCCAGGATCCAGTTTCAAAGCTATCTTTTTTTTCCTTATCTTTAATTTTTCCACATGTTATTCTAGTAAATTTTTTGTGCTTCTTCTGATGTCCATTTAATATCATTTTAGTGTCTGCTTTTATGTAAATGACTCTGCCATGTGTTCATCTACCCCCCTCTCTGTTTCTTCTTTCTTTCTCCTCTTCGAGAGCCTCCATATTCCCTCTTACTCTCACCTTCCCACCCACTGCTGAGGACCCAGGAGTCTCAGGACAGAGGGACACCTGGGGTCTCTAAATGACTGCACAGAGAAAAGACTTCCCCTCTTCACCCCATAAACCTTTATTTTGTAAACTACTGGGTTTTGTTGTTTTAGCTGTTAGACTGATTAACACAGCCTCCAGGAACTCCAGCCAGCTGCTACCTCTCCCCTGCTTCCCAGTAAGTGCCCACTGGTGTTAGTTGCTCAGTTGTATCTGACTCTTTGCAACCCCATGGAGTATAGCCCTCCAGGCTCCTCTGTCCATGGAATTCTCTAGGCAAGAATCCTGGAGTGGGTAGCTATTCCTTTCTCCAGGGGATCTTCCCGACCCAGGGATCGAACCTGAGTCTCTTGTATTGCAGGCAGATTCTTTACCCACTGAGTCACCAGGGAAGCCCACTGGTGAGTCTCTAACAAATTCCTGTTTCTGCTCTGGGTGAGTCCTCCAGTTCTCACCTTTTCTGGAGCAGAGGTGGTAGCCTACTGATCGCAGGGAGACAAGCATGTGCCAGCTCCACCACTTCCTGGCTTGGTTTCTCTGTTACCACTGCAAACTCTCCATTTTAGTCCTGCCTCCCCAGCTCTCCATCTCCCTGGATTCATCCTTCACAGAGCCTAGCTGCCGTGATAGCAAAGGAAACACTAATTCTAAACAGAGAAACAGGCGCTGGTTCTTATTCTTTTATCCACACTTAGAGAAATTTTAGCTTTTCCCCAGCTCTTCACTGTCAGTCCTAAACAAGTCTATTGTATCTTTTAAATACAATTTTTTATTAATTTTTGGCCACACTGTGTGGCATGTAAGACCTTCATTCCCTAACCAGGGATCGAACCCATGTCCCCTGCAATGGAAGCAGGGCGTCCTAACCACTGGACCACCAGGGAAGTGCCAACAAGTCTATTCTTCGTCCTCCTTTACATCCTAATGGTTCCTTCAGTACCATAAGTAACTTTCATGTGACACGTACTATTCCTGATTTTCATTATCCTAGTTCATTTTCCCAACAATCCTGACATGTCAATATATCTACCCTGATTTTACAAAGAGTTAAGTAACTTGCCTGGGGAAGGCGATGGCACCCCACTCCAGTACTCTTGCCTGGATAATCCCATGGATGGAGGAACCTGGTAGGCTGCAGTCCATGGGGTCACGAAGAGTCGAACACGACTGCGTGACTTCACTTTCACATTTCACTTTCATGCATTGGAGAAGGAAATGGCAACCCACTCCAGTGTTCTCGCCTGGAGAATCCCAGGGACGGGGGAGCCTGGTGGGCTGCTGTCTATGGGGTCATATAGAGTCAGACACGACTGAAGTGGCTTAGCGGCAGCAAGTAACTTCCCTGAAGTCACACAGCCTGCAAGCGATAAAACCGAAGTTACGCCCTGGAAGGAGCCAGATCTTTTGCTCTATTTTCAACACTGTATTGTTTATTGTTCATTTTACCACTTACTTCTGCTGGCACTGGAGTCTTTTTATTTGTATAGTCTCTAACAGCCACTAGGGGTAAAAAGCCTAACAGAGATTAAAAAAAAAAAAGTTTGGTATCAATAACTCTCTAAAGCTATTAAAAAGCAATTGTATAAGCAGAAAAAAATAGGCTATATATTTAAGCTGATAATTTTCAAAATTGAGACTGGCTTGGTTAATATATGTGTGTATAACTTGTTACCATGTCCCACTTGAATTTTTTGCTGCAAGATTGGTTCTGAAAGATCTCTCCAGTGTAATTTTTAAGAAAAGATGATTTTAGATTAATAAGCTCTTAGGTAGAGTTTCAGTAGGCTTTGTTTAGTGGCCTGACTGAGCCAAAAAAGGGCACCATTTTATCACTTTTGGCTTGACCATTATGTCTTCAGTTTGGGGATCAGTAGTGGCTAGAACATGAGCATATTTCAGCAAGAAAATCTTACTCACTGCTAGAAATAACTGAATTCATGCTCTACTTTCTTGTAGTTTATGGCTGTCAAAAACTCAAAGGCACAAATACAAGTCCAGAGACACAGAATCCTCTGGCATAAGTAATAATCATTCTTGCTCAGTTAACATAACCTTACATATACATGCTGTGCTGTGCTTAGTCACTCACTTGTGTCTGACTCTTTGTGACCCCATGGACTATAGCCCACCAGGCTCCACTGTACATGGGGATTCTCCAGGCAAGAACACTGGAATGGGTTGCCATGCCCTCCTCCAGGGGATCTTCCCAACCCAGGAATTGAACCCAGATCTCCCACATTGCAGGCAGATTTTTTTACCACCTGAGCCACCAGGGAAGCCCCTATAGGTACATATATATAACATATTTTTTATCCATTCATCAGTTGATGGGCATGTAGGTTGTTTCCATATCTTGGCTATTGTAAACAGTACTATGATGAAGATAATGGTGCATCTATCATTTCAAACTAGTGTTTTCATATTATTTGGATAAATACCCTGAAGTGGAATAGCTAAATTATATGGTAGTTTTGTTCTAAATTTTTTGAGAAACCAACACTGTTTTCCATATTGGTTGCACCAGTTTACATTCCCACCAATAGAGTATGAGAATTTCGTTTTCTCCACATTCTGTCCAACATTTTTTTATTTCTGGCCTTTTTGATAATAGCCATTCTAATGGTGTGAACCATTCCATCTCATTGTGGCTTTGATTTGCATTTCACCAATAATTAGTGATGCAGATCATCTTTTCATATGCCTATTAGGCATCCATATGTCTTCTTTTGAACTATCTCACATCATATACAAAAATCAACTCAAAATGGATCAAAGATTTCAATGCAAGACCTGAAACCACAAAGCTCCTAAAAAGAACATTAGGCAGTATGTTCTTTGATGTTGGCCTTAGCAATATATATCATTCTGGATACGTCTCCTCAGGCAAGGGAAACAAAGCAAACAAATATGATCACATCAAATTAAAAAGGAAATATCAGCAAAACAAAAAGACAACTACAGAATGGGAGAAGAAATTTGTGAATTTGGTTAATATCCAAAATATATAGTAAACACATACAACTCAACCACAAAAAGTCCCAAACAACCTGATTTAAAAATTTGTGCAGGGGGATTCCCAGGTGGCTCAGTGGTAAATAATCTGCAGTGGTAAAGAATCTCAGCGGTAAAGAATCTCCCTGGTCTAGGAGGATCCCACATCCATGACTACTGAGCCCACATGCTGCAACTACTGAAACCTGTGCACTCTTGAGCCCATGCTCCACAATAAAGAGAAGCCACCCCAGTGAGAAGCCCATACACCCCAGCTGGAAGGTAACCCCTGACTGCTGCAACTAGAGAATAGCCCAAGCAGCAAAAAAGACCCAGCACAGCCAAAAATAAATTAATAATTAAAATTATTTTTTAAAAGGGCAGAGGAACTGAACTGATATTTTCCCAAACCACATTGCTGATCTTTATTACTTGTATGCCCTAGCGAAGTCTAAATAGGAATAGTTGTCGTAAATCAAAGACATGAATTCTGTGAGTAATTTAGCAGTAATAACTCCTATTCTTAAAGATAGGGTGATATCTTTAATGATTAGAAACCTAGTAATGCTCATTTGACCCTACCTTCAATCTTCCTTTCCTGGGCATCCTTATGTCAGACTGGAAATATGTCTTAATACCCCCTGGAGAAGGAAATGGTAACCCACTCCAGTATTCTTGCCTGGAGAATCCCATGGATGGAGAAGCCTGGTAGGCTACAGTCCATGAGGTCGCAAAGAGTCGGACACGACTGAGCGACTTCACTTACTTACTTACTTACTAGTGACAAATGATCAGTATACACATCACAAACTACAGTGGAAGCAAAGACTGGCCTTTTGTCAGAGGATGTCAGGTAATCAAGTCAACTGTTCACACGACAGTGTAGGGCTTTGATTGTGGTACTTGATGTTTAGTATCTGGCCGAAGTCTGTTTGAGGCAAGTTCAGAAGAGTCCTTCAAAATTGGTATGGATTCCTGACTGAACTATCTTTTCCCTCTACTTTTAGTGAAACACAGTGCTGGGGGAAGCATATCCAGAGCTATTAGACCATCAGGTGTAACTCCTGGCTAGTACATCTTGGGGGAAGAGTCCCAGGTGGGCTTAAACTAAGCTGGCAGTCCAGACTTCACAGAAAAGAGAAACTAAATCAACTTGCTGCTTTGTGAAAGGCTAGAATTCTTTGAGTAGTTTCTTTTTAAAAATTTTTATTTTTAATTGAAGGATAATTGCTTTACAATATTGTGTTGGTTTCTGTCATACATCAACATGAATCAGCCATAGGTATACATATATCCCCTCCCTCTGGAACCTCGCTCCCACCTCCCACCCCATTCCACCCCTCTAGATTGTCACACAGCACCAGTCTGAGCTCCCTGAGTCATACAGCAAATTTCCACTGGCTATCTATTTTACATGTGAAATGAAAGTGTTAGTCACTCAGTTGTGTCTGACTCTTTGCGACCTAACTGACTGTACTTCTGTCCATGGAATTCTCCAGGCCAGAATACTGGAGTGGGTTGCTATTCCTTTCTCCAGGGGATCTTCCTGACCCAGGGACTGATCCTGGGTCTCCCACATGACAGGCAGATTCTTTGCCATCTGAGCCACCAGGCGATCCCTATCTATTTTGCATATGATGGTGTATATGTTTCCATGCTCCTCTCTCTCAGTTCATCCATCTTCTCCTTCCCCTCTGTGTCCATAAGTCTGTGCTCTATGTCTGTGTTTGTTTCCACTGCTGCCCTATAAACAGGCTCATCAGTACCATCCATCTAGATTCCAATTATATGTGTTAATGTAAATGATATTTGTTTTTCTCTTTCTGACATACTTCACTCTGTATAATAGGTTCTAGGTTCATCCACCTCATTAGAACTGACTCAAATGTGTTCCTTTTTATGGCCAAGTAACATTCCATTGCATATACGTACCACAGCTTCTTTATCCATTCATCTGTTGATGGACATCTAGGTTGCTTCCATATCCTAGCTATTGTAAATAGTGCTACAGTGAACATTAGGGTACATGTGTCTTTTTCAATTATGTTTTTCTCAGGGTATATACCCAGTAGTGGGATTGTTGGGTCATATGCTAGTTTTATTCCTAGTTTTTAAAAGAAACTCCATACTGTCCTCCATAGTGGTTGTATCAATTTACATTCCCATCCCTCGAGTAGTTTCTTTATTGTCTATCTTTTCTGAATCAAGTGTAAGGCATCAGCCAGTCTTGATGCTTACACATCTATTGCATAATTTATCAGGTTGAAGAAGTCTTTTACAGGGAAGCTTCCCAGCAAAGACCTTTCAAATAAACTTAAATCTCCAGTGGGAAACTGTTCAGGACATCAACTTTGATACTGCACTTCAAAGTTTGAAGATAAGTATTTAGAGATGGTCAATGGACAAAGATGACATTAGTGAGGTGTAAGTGTTCTTCAGAAATGGTACTCACCTTGTAATTAGCTTGGGTACTGGCTCTCTACTGCAATGGATGGGGCAGAAAGTATTATCAGTTTCTCTGTCTTTTTGTATCATTCAGTCAATGCAGAAATAATATTAATTTTCCATTAAAAACCAAATTGACATAGTTTTCCTTGACCTCATCTTTGCTGATTGATTTCCCCATTCTCTGCTCCCTTTAATAGGTAAGTTTATCTTGTGAATCAACTGTACATACTATCTCTAGATCCTCACTTGCAATTTTTTTTAACTTTTTTATAACTTGAAAAATTATTCATGTGCATAATTTCACGATAATTTAGAGTAGAAGGCCTTATACTAATAAAAAAGCATCTTTATTTTGTCTTCCCAGTCCTTTCCTACCCCATTCTTTTTAACTTTCTCCAGCTTGAATTATTTTGATACTTGTATTTATATCACTACATACTGACTTCCTGGAATTATGATTGATGATTTAATTCACTTATAACATCATCTCCTCCTCCTCTTCTTCCAGCATAGTTGTATTACTACATTTAGTTACTTCATTACTTACTTTTGTAACTTCACATAATAAAGTGCATATTATCTCTTATTCCATCAATTATAAGTAATTACAGACTATGTCTTTTGACTAACTTCCTAATAAAGGGTGTGTGGAAGATAACTGCATCTTTGCATATCTGGGTATGTCTTTACTCTTTCTTCTCATTTCCTTTTTGTCTTTATTTTCACATTCAATATATTCCTAAATTGGGAAATGACTTTTAGGTTGTAAATCCTGTCTCTCAGATTTTGAAGATACTGTTTTCTTCTACCATTAAATGTTGTGGAGGAGAAGATGCCATTTTTACTTCACAGATGATTTTTCATTTATTTTGCTGTTTCCGCATACAAAAGCAGGAGCTTGTTAATTGTTTGTCCTTGGTGGTGGTCCCCCAAATACCATCATGTGGGAAATTCTCAGTGTCAGTGGTGTCAGTGGTGCTGACACCCACAAAAGCTGTTCTGATTTTCCTTTAAAATTGTGTTCAATTTTTAAATAGAATATCCCTATTTTTTTCCCCATGATGGAGTAGAAATACTTGCCTTTTGGCATTTTATGTTATAGGTGGAGAGTGATGTTGAGTGGGTTTATATGACTTTGTATATTGACTTCTAACTAATTGATTTGTTTTCCAGCTATGTTTCTTACTCAATCTCCATTGTATTTATTTTTCCAAGTTTGGGGTTTCCTTTTTCTTTTGCTTTTTGCCTTAATAGTCACCACTTCTTCATGCTTTCATACAGATCCTCTTTCACTCCACTTTTCTTAATCCACCAAAATTTATTGAAACCTCTTGTCTCTTGGAGAGCACTCTCTTATTCTTTTCATTCCCTAAAGTGAATTATTATGCTCTTAAGAGTTAAAACTCATGAGCAACTAAGAAGAGTCAGTTGCTTCCTGGAAGGAAAAATCACTTGGAGTTAGTGGAAATAAGGAAATAAAGAAATATTAATTGAAAGAAATTCTAGGGATTTCCCCCCACTAGAAACCCAAATCAAAAATAGAGCAAAAACAGGAATTTGAAGAAAAATGTACTAAATTACTGATAACAATTTTTGTGCAGATAGATAACTTCACATTTTCTTCTGTTCATTTTCTCAAAGTTTTAGATCAGGTCATTTGGCTGCTTATCCAGCATCTAAAACAAAAACAAAACTCATTGAATCAAAGAGTTTATGGTCTTTGTAGAGTATTTGGAAAATGCATAACAGTGCCAAGTTAACAAAAACTGAGCATACATCATCCATGTGAACATTTTGGCAAATTTTCTTCAATTTAAGTACATTTATAGGTATATCTCTATTAGCCTTTGCCCTGCTTCATTCCATATTCCAAGGCCAAATTTGCCTGTTACGCCAGGTGTTTCTTGACTTCCTACTTTTGCATTCCAGTCCCCTATAATGAAAAGGACATCTCTTTTGGGTATTAGTTCTCAAAGGTCTTGTAGGTCTTCAAGAACCGTTCAACTTCAGTTTCTTCAGCATTACTGGTTGGGGCATAGGCTTGGATCACCGTGATATTGAATGGTTTGCCTTGGAAACGAACAGAGATCATTCTGTCATTTTTGAGATTGCATCCAAGTACTGCATTTCAGACTCTTTTGTTGACAATGATGGCTACTCCATTACTTCTAAGGGATTCCTGCCCATAGTAGTAGATATAATGGTCATCTGAGTTAAAGTCACCCATTCCAGTCCATTTTAGTTCGCTGATTCCTAGAATGTCGACGTTTACTCTTGCCATCTTCTGTTAGAGCACTTCCAATTTGCCTTGATTCATGGACCTGACATTCCAGGTTCCTATGCAATATTGCTCTTTACAGCATCGGACCTTGCTTCTATCACCAGTCACATCCACAGCTGGGTATTGTTTTTGCTTTGACTCCATCACTTCATTCTTTCTAGAGTTATTTCGCCACTGATCTCCTGTAGCATATTGGGCACCTACTGACCTGGGGAGTTCTTCTTTCAGTATCCTATCATTTTGCTTTTTCCTACTGTTCATGAGGTTCTCAAGGCCAGAATACTGAAGTGGTTTTCCATTCCCTTTTCCAGTGGACCACATTCTGTCAGACCTCTCCACCATGACCAATCCATCTTGGGTGGCCCCACACAGCATGGCTTGGTTTCATTGAGTTAGACAAGGCTGTGGTCCGTGTGATCAGATTGGCTAGTTTCCTGTGATTATGGTTTCAGTGTGTCTGCCCTCTGGTGCTCACTTGCAACACCTACCGTCTTACTTGGGTTTTTCTTACCTTGGACGTGGGGTATCTCTTCACGGCTGCTCCAGCAAAGAGCAGCCGTTGCTCCTACCTTGGATGAGGTCTCCCCTCCTGACCTTGAACGTGGAGTGGCTCCTCTCGGCCCTCCTGCGCCCACGCAGCTGCTGCTCCTTAGACTTGGGGTTGCTCCTCTTGGCCGCTGCCCCGACCTCGGACGTGGATCATCGAAAAAGCAAGAGAGTTCCAGAAAAACATCTATTTCTACTTTACTGACTATGCCAAAGCCTTTGACTGTGTGGATCACAATAAATTTGGAAAATTATTAAAGAGATGGGAATATCACACCACCTAACCTGCCTGTTGAGAAACCTATATGCAGATCAGGAAGCAACCATTAGAACTGGACATGGAACAACAGACTGGTTCCAAATCGAGAAAGGAGTACGTCAAGGCTGTATATTGTCACCCTGCTTATTTAACCTATATGTAGAGTACCTCATGAGAAATGCTGGGCTGGAAGAAGCACAAGCTGGAATCAAGATTGCCAGGAGAAATATCAGTAACCTCAGATATGCAGATGACACCACCCTTATGGCAGAAAGTGAAGAGGAACTAAAAAGCCTCTTGATGAAAGTGAAAGAAGAGAGTGAAAAAGTTGGCTTAAAAGCTCAACATTCAGAAAACGAAGATCATGGCATCTGGTCCCATTACTTCATGGGAAATAGATGGGGAAACAGTGTCAGACTTTATTTTTTTGGGCTCCAAAATCACTGCAGATGGTGATTGCAGCCATGAAATTAAAAGATGGTTGCTCTTTGGCAGAAAAGCTATGACTAGCCTAGAGAGCATATTAAAAAGAAGAAACATTACTTGGCTGACAAAGGTCTGCCTAGTCAAAGCCATGGTTTTTCCAGTAGTCATGTATGGATGTGAGAGTTGGACCATAAAGAAAGCTGCAAGTGAAAATTGCTCAGTCCTGTCTGACTCTTCTCCAGGCCAGAATACTAGAGAGGGTAGCCTTTCTGTTTCGCAGGGGATCTTCCTAACCCAAGGATTGAACCCAGGTCTCCCATATTGCAGGCGGATTCTTTACCAGCTGAGCCACAAGGGAAGCCCAAGAAGACTGGAGTGGGTAGCCCATCCCTTCTCCAATGGATCTTCCCCATCCAGAATTCAAACTGGGGTCTCCTGCATTGCAAGCAGATTCCTTAACCAACTGAGCTATCAGGGAAGCCTAAAGAAAGCTGAGCACTGAAGAATTGATGCTTTTGAACTGCAGTGTTGAAGAAGACTCTTGAAAGTTCCTTGGACTACAAGGAGATCAAAGCAGTCAATCCTAAAGGAAATCAGTCCTTAATATTCATTGGAAGGACTGATGCTGAAGCTGAGGCTCCAATCCTTTGGCCACCTAATGTGAAGAACTGACTCTTTGAAAAGACCCTGATGCTGGGAAAGATAATTTTTAATAGCTGTATAATAGTCCACAATGTGGATAAATGACAATTTGTTTGACTTGTTCTCTATTATTGGACATAAGGAAATATTTAGAGTTTTTGTATCAAAATAGTGTTTCAACAAAACTAATTATGTATTGCTATTTGTCTATATCTTGTTATACTAATTATGATGATTTTCAAGAACTTAATTTAGTTGGTCACAGACTGTAAACTTGTATCAGACCCCTAATGTGTGTGTGGAAAAAATTTTCCAGAAGCACTTCACAAAATTATGAGAATTTCTGACTCATCACACTCCTCCCAAGACTAGTATGAGTTTTTAAAACATTAATCAGTTTTATAAGTGCAAAGTAATATTCCACTTATAAATGCCTTTAATATTAGAATGTCTCATAAATAATTTATAGTTGAGTAATACATTTTTATTCTTTTATTGAAGGAGCTAAGTCTCTTTTTAAAAATTGTTGTACATTTAACATTTCTTTGTTTTCTTCTTTGTGTGTGTGTGTGTGTGTGTGTGTGTGTGTGTTTACTTTAACTTTTGTTTTCTTTCTTGGAGATTTGAAACTTTTTAATTTACTTTTGGACTTCGCTGGTGGCTCAGATGGTAAAGCGTCTGCCTACAGTGTGGGAGACCTGGGTTTGATCCTTGGGTCAGGAAGATCCTCTGGAGAAGGAAATGGCCTTTAACTTTATCACTAGATTACCTTGAAAATGTTTTAAAAGTGTATTTATTTACATCTTTAGTACTGAAAAAATGAAGGATAAACATTTGAACTCCTCTTCCTTACCTTTGTAGGATGAGGAATTTTTTTCCTCAGCCTAATTTCTCCTTTTCCTTGTCATTCTAGCTTTTGTTAATATCCTGGAGTTTTTTCCTTTAAAATTATAATTGAAAATTACTGTTTTTACACTACCTATCTTCTCTTTCAGGAATCATTTCAGCATATGAATTTAATTTTTATTGTCATTGTTACAAGAGGCAGTTAGATTTAACTTTATGTTCTCAGTGTTTCTTGGTGGGCTATTATTTATTTATACTTTAGACTGAAGTATAGTTGACTTAAAGTATTATAGTTTCAGGTGTATAACATAGTAATGATATTTTTATAGATTATATTTCATACAAAGTTGTTATTAAATATTGAGTATATCCTTATGCTGTACATTACATTCTTATATTCTTAATCTTCTCTGCCTAGTTTGCTTCTCCTAGTTTGCTTTTTCACTATTGCCTTCTAGTAACCACTAGTTTATTTTCTGTATCTGAGTCTGTTTCTGTTTTGTTATATTCATTTGCTTTATTTTTAGATTCTATGTCTAAGTGAAGACATATATATTTGTCTTTTTCTGACTTATTTCACTATATTTAATACCCTCCAAGACTAACTGTGTTAAGTAAATGGCAAAATTTCATTCTTTTTAATGGTTGAGTAATATTCCATTGTCTATGTGTATCACATCTTCTTTATCCGTTCATCTGCTGATGGACACTTAGGTTGTCTTGATTATTGTATATAAAGCTTCTATGAACATTGGGATACATATATCTTTTCAAATTAATATTTTTGTTTTCCTTGGATCTATACCAGAAATGGGACTGCTGGATAGTTTGTGGAAGGCTTATTAAAAGTATAATTTCTATATTGGGTTTCTAATTTTTAATCTATACCTTAGCTGGAAAATAACTTCAAGTAATTAAAGAAAAGTCCTGTCAGTGGTTTATATTTTGTGGCTGTGCACATGTGAGAAGGACTTTGTTGTCTATGTATATGAATAACAAATTATTTGGGATTTGTTATAAGGGCTCTTTAAAAAAGGCTTTTTAAAAAACCTCTTTAAAAAAGCATTTTCACCTAAAACCTCTGTTGATATTGCTTCACAGTTCTGACATTTAGCAGTAGAGAGAACACTCTGATGCTTTTTGTATAAAATTTGTAGAAATTTTCCCTATATCTTTTCAATTCAATAGTATCATTGGAGACATTTTGTGGGTCTTCTAATATCTTGCCTGATACTTTAAGTCTTTGCTTTGGTTCCTGTTGTAGTGATTTATTATGTAGGTATACATATAATTCTCATGTGCGATTTACCTTCTCTTTTATTTCTTTCTTCCTTATCATAATTTGAATACCTTTGTCTTTCCTCCTCACATTCTTGGCAAGCTTTTCAGGTTTGCCCTTCACAATCAAAGATTGTGGTTTCATCCAGTGATAACCCTTTCTTTTTACCTTCAGTGCAAATTTTAATTCTGCTATTGCCTTTTGGCTTTCTTGCAATCTTTTCCCTCTTACAATCAGTCTTCATCTCATGACATTTAAAAATCTCATTATTTCAATTTTTTTTCTCCATAGAGGCATTTTTGCTTGTTTGTTTCTGATTTCTGGTGAATACAGAGGGGAACTCTTGCCCCAGTGTAATTTGCAGGAACATGTTTTTCCTGGTGGGATACCAGGAGCTTCTTCAGGTGAGTTTTAGTTGCATGTTTCAAAACTAATGGCTTGAATCTTATTTTGATCACTTTGAACATGATCATTATCACCTTTTACCCCTGTTCTGAAACAGCATTTCTCAATCTTGGCATTCTGGACATTTGGACAGGATAATTCTTTGTGGCAGGGGCTGTCCTATGTCTTGTAAGAGATTTAGCAGTGCCCTGGGGCCCCACTCACCCGATGCCAGTATGCCAGTAGCATGTCCTGGACCACTCCCTGATGCTTCCCCCACCCCCCACCCCCCCAGCATGTCTCCAGACATTATCACATGTCCCTTTGTACCTGATGAGAACCACTGCTTTAAAGGAATTTTACAAAGTTAAACTCAATTCTAGAAAGAAAAAAGAAAGTTGTTAAGTAGGTTAGAGGTCAAAATAAGTCAAGAAGTCATGAAAAGATACCCTTAAAATGACTTTAAAGCAGCACTTACATTCATAGAAACAATTTGTTGTTTTCTACAACAAATGAATGACCAATTGACCATGAATGCTCAAAGTGGTGACTTGTTTTGTGAATACTGCCATTAGTCAGATAATAACGTGACAGTAAACACAGCAAGAGCTAAGAAGTGACAGCCACACCACCGTTTCCATCTTCACTATGGGAATGACATGGACCCAAAACCAAATGGTCAACCTTCCAATAGATAAATCAATATTCTATCTCAGAACATCAGTTTCAAGAGTAAGATAGCACATTTTAGTGTCTCTAGATGGGGCTCAGTGGTAAAGAATCTGCCTGCAATGCAGGAGACCTGGATTTGATCCCTGGCATGGGATGATCCCCTGGAGTAGGAAATGGCCACCCACTCCAATATCCTTGCTTGGGAAATCCCATGGACAGAGGATCCTGGTGGACTGCACTCTGTGGGGTCGCAAAGAATCAGATATGACTCAGCGACTGAACACACACACACACACACGCAGAGTAATGTAAAGTGATGTAAGTCAATTATATAGTCTGATACAAGTTGATATTTTATCTAGGCAGCAGTTTTATGTGCTTGTAGCAATGTAATCTGAAGTTCACCCCATTTGAAATAGTTTTCATTGTCTGGAAAAATGTTCATTGTTTTAATTCAATCAGACATACAATATGGCACAACTAATATGATTATATAATTTTTTTGGCAAGTATCGTATATTTTCTCCTTTTAAATTTAAAGGCAATAATCCACATCAACTTCATTATACAGTCATTTAAATGAATTTATATCTATTTTGGAATCGGTTCAATGACTATGAGATTCATTTTGCCACTTTTTTTTTTTTTTTTTACTGTTCTGCTTTAGAAGGAAAATGACTAATGTCTTTTGCTAATAGCAATTACAGGAAAATATGGTTCATGTAGCAACAGAACCCTTCATGAGCAACATTCAACTTTTTATGCCAGAACCTTTTTTCCTTCCAAAGTCTGTATTGCTTGAATAGTTTAATTGTGTGTAAAATGTTGTCCAAATCTTAGATTTCAGGCAAAATAATCAAAATACTGCACACTGGCTGCTATTTTGATAACTGCCTGCATACTCATCAGCCAAAATGTATATGGGAATGCAAAGAAACCATGAACTTAAAGGCTAAAAGTGAGTTGAGAGAAAACTTTTTTCCCCCATGTGAAACTGTATGTTGCATAATGTAACCTATCAATATTCTCAGAGTGAACAAAAGCCTTTGCATTTGGGGCAGGTTGTAAGAGTACAAGGCCATGAACCCGAGGAAAAATTCTCTGGCCTCCCTCTTCCGTCCCTCAGGACGAAAAGCCAGGTAGTGCAGAATCCAGGCATCCACCATGAAGGTTCTTTTGTCCTCTGCTTTCGGCAAACTATTCTGGGCTTTGACAAAAGGTACAATAAATGGCACTGTTTTCCTCCCCCCTGTCCTCTGGGCAGGAGTTGGCCAGCAGACGAAAACTCTCCAGTGTACAGTCAATTTCTAGCCTGTATGTTCTCTTCTACCGAAGTCCTCATGGTAGAGTCCACAGTCCTCTGCACACCTGGGGAGAGGAAAGGAGATCTATCAACAGTGAATGCTTAAGTTTGGAAGATTAAATTTAAAAAAATATCGACAAACAAAAATAGAGAATGCAGCCTCCCATGTGCCTGTGGCTTTTCAAAAGCACTACAATGACCTGGCTTGCGTGGTTGAAAGGCCATCTTAATTTCTTATCATTGAGAGATTGTTTTCTCAGAAGAGCTAGATTCCTATTGCAAAAACAAAGATTTTCTTCTGTCTTGGTCTCTTCAGTTGCCAAACAGAAGAATTATTCATAAGTGAAAAGTAGTCATTCATGAAACCTCAGAAGATTCTAGGAGAAGAGAACAGAAAGTGAGGTGGGAGGAGTGTCCTTTCTTTCTTCACAAAAGATTCCCACAGGCAGATAGTAAAACCAGTGACTGAAGGCTTTGACTGAACCATTACCCTTCAGGCTCTTCTGAAACTATTACAACTATGAAAACACTCCTTATTGATTTTACAGTCTTTTTAACATTTAAAAAAATCAAAGCTATACAAATACATAGTTTAAAAAGCTGATTAGTTCTATGAGGTTTATAATGAAAATCAGCATTTTCTTCCCTAACATTTCTCATTCCTAATTCAACAATTTTAACTATTCTTAGCTTCTTTTAAATGCTCATCCACATTTTCAGAGACAAGATTATATTTTCTGATGTTGAAAATGGACTTGGCAGATTTTATTCCCTTCTGTTGGCTTGATTGCTTTTGTATATTATTCAGAAGTTGAAAAACCCATAGAAGAAGCTGATAATTTTTACTAAGTAATAATTTTTACTAACACCTGGAAAAGTGCTAAACTAAAAAGTTACAGGTCAATACATTGTCACAAAGTGACCACATAAGCAGCATCAGAAATAGAAAGTTGTACCTCAAAAACTCCCTTAATGGCCCTCTCAATTATTATCCCCATCTGCATTTGTAAGTGCAGCCATAATTTAGTTAAAATTAATTAAGAAGTAAAGGAGTAACTGGAAGAAAAGTTATGACCAAACTAGACAGCAGAGACATGACTTTGCCAACAAAGGTCTGTCTAGTCAAAGCTATGGTTTTTCCAGCAGTCATGTATGGATGTGAGAGTTGGAGTATAAAGAAAGCTGAGCACTGAAGAATTGATGCTTTTGAACTGTGGTGTTGGAGAAGACTCTTGAGAGTACCTTGGACTGCAAGATCCAACCAGTCAATCCTAAAGGAAATCAGTCCTGAATATTCATTGGAAGGCTCATAGTGAAGCTGAAACTCCAATACTCTGGCCACTTGATGCGAAGAACTGACTCATTTGAAAAGACTGTGATGCTGGGAAAGATTTAAGGTGGGAGGAGATGGTGACAACAGAAGATTAGAGAGTTGGATGGCAACACCAACTCTATGGACATGAGTTTGAGTAAGCTCCAGAAGTTGGTGATGGACAAGGAAGCCTGGCATATTGAAGTCCATGGGGTTGCAAAGAGTTGGACATGACTGAATGACTGGACTGAACTGAACTGAAGAGGTAAAGATTTTTATTCATGATTTTTTTTGATTAAAAAATATTTTTGCTCTTTGATCAAGCATTCCCAAACACCACTGCTTTACCATCTCTCTCTCTCTCTTTTTTTTTTTACTGTATTGCATGGCATGTGGGATTTTAGTTCCACACCCAGGGATCTAACCCACATCCCCCAGCATGGGAAGGCAAAGTCTTAACCACTGGACCCCAAGGGAAGTCCCAGGAATTTTTAATATATTGTGTATGTGGATATAGACGTAGATATAGAGGGTGTTCATATGTATTGCAAGTTTTCTTCCAGTCCATGACTGGCCTTCTAAAAGATCTTACCTTTTCATAATGTTCTTGTCAAGTTTTTCTATCAATAATACACTCAGAAAAAAAATGAGAAATATTAGCAGTTAAAAGTTGATTTTAACTACTATCCAACATTAGATGGAATCTGGCCTTATTAATTTTAGTTTAACTTCCCTTTTTTCCATATATTATATTTCACCCAGATGACTTATGGAAGGTCTTTTGGGATATATTATGACTAGTGTTATACTTTCAACATAGATTCACTATGTGATTAATTAACCAACAAGTCTTGCCAAATTTGAAGACATCTCAACCTACTAATATAAAAGGATCTGCCCTTTAGAGCCTTTATGGAGATTGCACCGTAAACAAAGCACTTCACATGAATGTTCAATGACAAATGATATGATAATGACAAGAAAAATAATCAGTCAAGAAGGTAATAAGGTTATAAAGCAAGGGAGAAAAATTTTTGATTGGAATATGATGCCAAATCATTTTTTTTAAATGCTTTTATTTTTTTAGTTTTTTATTTTTTAAATTTTAAAATCTTTAATTCTTACATGCATTCCCAAACATGAACCCCCCTCCCACCTCCCTCCCCATAACATCTTTCTGGGTCATCCCCATGCACCAGCCCCAAGCATGCTGCATCCTGCATCAGACATAAATTTATTCAT
The DNA here is from genome assembly GCF_042477335.2 of Ovis canadensis. NCBI lineage: Eukaryota > Metazoa > Chordata > Mammalia > Artiodactyla > Bovidae > Ovis > Ovis canadensis. The sequence continues at coordinate 61,628,475 of NC_091252.1, read as the reverse complement.
TTTTAATTGGAGGTTAATTGCTGTACAATATTGTGTTGGTTTCTGCCATATATTATGAATCAGCCATAGGTATACATATGTCCTCTTCCTCTTGAACCTCTCTCTCCCACCTCCCACTCCATCACATCCCTCTAGGTTGTCACAGAGCACCAGGTTTGAGCTCCCACATCATAAATTCCCACTGGCTATTACATATGATAATGTATATGATTCAATGCTACTCTCTCAGTTCATCCCACCTGCTCATTTTAAAGCTTGTTAGAAACATCCTTATTACAAGTGTTCTTAAACACTTCACTCTATGCACTACAGAATGGGTATCACCTCCATTCACTGAATGAACAGTATGTTGAATGCAGCTTTTAAGTGGCTTGTAAAAGTGGAAACTATTACAACCATGTATTACAAAATGGATATCATTTTCATTCACTTAAAGAAATCTGTGCAAAACACAGCTTGCAAATAGCTTGTTAGAAACTAATTTATTACAAGACTGGTGAAACACTTCACTCCATGCATTATGGAAGGAGTATCACTTCCACCCACTGAAAGCACACTGTTCTGAACGCAGCTTGCAAGTAGCTTTTCAGAAACACCTTTTAACAAGTCTCCTTAAAGCCCGATCATTTTCAATCAGTAAAGAAGTTTGGGGCTACCGCAAAGAAAATGACTGATTTCTTCCTTTGTGGAATTGTTGTGAAGAGTCGCTCCCTCTTTCCCATCAGGACAATAACTACATTTCTTTCACACTCTCTTTTTTTGTTCTTTCTTAAAATTTGACACAACCAATTTCTCTGGACTCTCTACTGAAAGGCATTCCTTTTATTCAATTTGTCCAACATGAAATTTGAGTCAAGAACTTTCTAGGAAATGACAAACATGTGATTCATGTTTCAAAGTTATTTTTTTCCATGTGGACACCTTAAACCAAAAAAAGAATAAAACTTTGTCAGTAGGATTAAGGTGTACTGAATTCTTCAGGTATTTGGCTAGAATTCTCAGGAAGACACTGAAAAGCCTGAGAGTTGTAAAACCAGAAAGACAGTAGTGCTACATGAAGAAAGCAGGAAAGGTTATTACATCACTGACAGGGTCAGAATTCTCAGCAACTATCTCATGACCAAAGACAAGCAATCTTCTTCCTCTCAAAAGCTGCTCGTGTTTTTGTGACCCCCATCTTTCTGAAAGACATCATTTTCCTTCCCATTACTTGAGCAGAAAGCCCCCAGTGTTTACCAAGAGCTGTTATTTCCACCTCTGAAATGTCTCTGACTTTCATCACTTCCCCTTAATTTCCATGAATAACCTCATCCCTGAACTATAGCTTCTAACTTGAAGTCTATCCATATTAATCACCCCCAACTAGGGTGTCTTTGGCCTCTTCTTATGCCAATACATCTTCAGTGGTACCACTATATTGTATTTCTTATTGCTATTGTATTCTGCTCAAAAACATCCAAGGTCTCACTTATTGCCAACAGAATAAAGTAAAAACTCCTTAGCAAGTGGTCAAAGCCCTTTGTAAACTGACTTCAACTGAAGTGTGTTCCTTTTTAATTTCAGGAACAGTCAATTTCCCTGCCCTAGACTACTGTCAATGCTTTGTGTGGGGTCTTTGCGACCCCATGGACTGTAGCCCACCAGGCTCCTCCCTCCATGGGATTCTCCAGGCAAGAGTACTGGAGTGGGTTGCCATTTCCTTCTCCAGGGGATCTTCCCGACCCAGGGATCGAACCTGGGTCTCCCACATTCCAGGCAGATGCTTTAACCTCCAAGCCACCAGGGAAGCCCGTCAATGCTTTAACTTCCCCCAACAAAGAAATTTTTTATTTCTGTTGAAATCATACACATCTCATGTTTAGCTCAAATGATACCTTCTGTATCTAACGCTTTAACTTCTCTAGTTAAACTTGGTCATTCCCTCCATGGTTCTCTCAAAGCTCTATTAGAAATGTTTCTCAGACTTTATCAAGTCTCCTAGAGGTCTGGTTAAAATGTGGATTTTGACTCAGTAGCTCTGGAATGGAGCTGAGATTCTGAATCTTTAATAACCTCCCACTGGACACCTGTGCTGTTGGACTTTGAGTCTAGTTTGAGGAGCAGAGTCCCAGTATTTATCAAGAAGCAGCGTTTTGTCACCATTCTGCCTAGTATTGGAGTCTGCTGGAAACACAGCTTCCTGCTCAGAAAGAATGCACTCCTTCAGAGCAGATTCTTGGCTATACCTGTATCTTATGCACTTCCAAGTCTGGTGCCTTGCTGGTAATTTTGGTGAAAGATTCAGCCAATGAAACAAAATTCCAAATGAAAATCTATATTGTGGCTTATGTCAGAATTTATTTCCCATTATACTTGATGGCAGAGAATTCTATAATAATTCAGAGAGCCTATGCCTTGCTGGGCAGACACTCTTCTTCATTATCTGATTTATTACTCTATCATTCAAAAGGATATGTGAAGGAGTTCCTTTGTTTTACAGTGCCATGCTTTGATTCTCCTGAAGAATGTCCTGTACTGGTCTGATGCCCTCTGATAATATTTCCATTCATCTCTACATTAAATGACCCAGGTAGCAATATCATTCATAATTGAAGCAATCTCTGGTATTTCAATTGTCACCACTGAACATTGTCTGGGATATTAACTTTTAGCATCTCCTTTCTGCCTATCATCTTTAATATGTTACCTCTTGTAACTAGAACTGAGCTTTTCTTGGGAAACCCACCAAGTATTCTTGGACCTACTAACCTACTTGTAATGAATGAAATAGGACAAAAGTGATGGAATGTCACTCCTGAGTACATTAAAAAGGACTATGACTTTCATCTTGCTTGCATCCTCTCTCTTTCTTTGACTTTTCTCACTGGCACACTTTGGTGAGTAAATTGCTGTGTTGAAGAAGGCTAGTTGCAAGGAACTGAGGTTGGTTCCTTGATTCATCTCTTACCAAAAGCCAGTGAAAAGCTGAGTCCTACAGTCCAACAACCCATGAGGAATTGAATCATGACAGCAGCCACATGAGTGAGCTGGGAAGTAGATCTCTACCCAGTCAAGATATGAGATAATGTCATCCCTGTTTGTCGCCTTGACTAGAGTCTTGTCAGACACCTTGAGCCAGAGGACTCAGCTAAGATGCATCCTCAGAAACTGTGAAGTAGTAAATGTTTGCTGTTAAGCCACGAAGGGTTTTTTATATTTTGGCCTGTTATAAGGCCTTTGGGATTATTATCTTAGTTGCTTGACCAGGGACTGAACTTGGGTCCCTGGCAGTGGAAGTGCCAACTCCTAACCATTGGACCACCAGGGAATTCCCAAAGCCACTGAATGTTGAGATGGTTGGTTCAGTTCAGTTCAGTTCAGTTCAGCCACTCAGTCATGTCCAACTCTTTGCGACCCCGTGAATACGAGCATGCCGGGCCTCCCTGTCCATCACCAACTCCCGGAGTTCACTCAGACTCACGTCCATCAAGTCAGTGATGCCACCCAGCCATCTCATCCTCAGTCGTCCCCTTCTCCTCCTGCCCACAATCCCTCCCAGCATCAGAGTCTTTTCCAATGAGTCCACTCTTTTCATGAGGTGGCCAAAATACTGGAGTTTCAGCTTTAGCATCATTCCTTCCAAAGAAATCCCAGGGCTGATCTCCTTCAGAATGGACTGGTTGAATCTCCTTGCAGTCCAAGGGACTCTCAAGAGTCTTCTCCAACACCACAGTTCAAAAGCATCAATTTTTCGGTGCTCAGCTTTCTTCACAGTCCAATTCTCACATCCATACATGACCACAGGAAAAACCATAGCCTTGACTAGACGGACCTTTGTTGGCAAAGTGATGTCTGCTTTTCAATATGCTATCTAGGTTGGTCATAACTTTCCTTCCAAGGAGTAAGCATCTTTTAATTTCATGGCGGCAATCACCATCTGCAGTGATTTTGGAGCCCCAAAAAATAAAGTCTGACACTATTTCCACTCTTTCCCCATCTATTTCCCATGAAGTGATGGGACCAGATGGCCATGATCTTCGTTTTCTGAATGTTGAGCTTTAGGCCAACTTTATCACTCTCCTCTTTCACTTTCATCAAGAGGCTTTTTAGTTCCTCTTCACTTTCTGCCATAAGGTTGGTGTCGTCTGCATATCTGAGGTTATTGACATTTCTCCCGGCAATCTTGATTCCAGCTTGTGCTTCTTCCAGCACAGCGTTTCTCATGATGTACTTTGCATATTAGTTAGACAAGCAGGGTGACAATATACAGCCTTGGGGTACTCCTTTTCCTATTTGGAACCAGTCTGTTGTTCCATGTCCAGTTCTAATTGTTGCTTCCTGACCTGCATATAGGTTTCTCAAGAGGCAGGTCAGGTGGTGTGGTAGTCCCATCTCTTTCAGAATTTTCCACAGTTTATGTGATCCACACAGTCAAAGGCTTTGGCATAGTCAAGAAAGCAGAAATAGATGTTTTTCTGGAACTCTCTTGCTTTTTTGATGATCCAGCAGATGTTGGCAATTTGATCTCTGGTTCCTCTGCCTTTTCTAAAACCAGCTTGAATATCTGGAAGTTCACAGTTTACATATCACTGAAGCCTGTCTTGGAGAATTTTGAGCATTACTTTACTAATGTGTGAGATGAGTGCAATTGTGTGGTAGTTTGAGCATTCTTTGGCATTGCCTTTCTTTGGGATTGGAATGAAAACTGACCTTTCCAGTTCTGTGGCCACTGCTGAGTTTTCCACATTTTCTTCAACAATAATTAGCTAATCCAGTGGGTCTCCTTTGTGCATTTATAATGTATCTTCTTATCAACATAATTTTCACTATTCTTTTCACATTAATGGTCACATTTTTACCTAGGAACCCCTTAATAATAACAAAATAAATTTGAAAAAAGCTATTAAGCTACACATGGTTGGTTGAAAAGTAAAATGGTTATATATAGATGAAATGTTTAGAAAAATTTACGTTCTAGTCTCTGTAAAGCCAAAGTTACAGAAAAGAAACAAAGAGGATGGGTCATTGGTGTTTCTGATGGGTATGTGTTATGGACAAATAGGTTGATGATGTGAGAAAGAGAAGGCTGAGATGAATGATATTTTTCATAAGACACATTCATAGCAAGGCTGATATTTTAAATTGATATATGAATTACCAACTCTTGCTTCCTCACCTAAGATTGCATTTTTATTAAATAAACTATTACTTTTTGAAACATTGTAATGCCCATTCAGTAGAGCTGAGACCAAATTTTCTTGAAATTTCTATTAAAATGCAAACTATTGTTAATACAGTGAAGACTTCTGAGCAATATTATTCAACAGAAGTCCTTTCGTATCAAATGTGAATCCAGTCAGAATTTGACAACTGGGTCTGTCCCAAGGAAATCTTATTCAAGATTTATTAAATAGGAATAGACGTTACTTTCATACTGGAACTAAATATGTAGTGTGTCATGAAATGTTAGTTTCCCACCATTTTTGTATTCTAGGACAATTTAAGAAGTTGACAGAGCAGCATTTAAACAAATAATCATTGTTATGCTTTAGTCCGAAAGTCTAAAAATGCTGAAATGGTATTAACATTTTGTTAGATGTGAAGAAAAAGGCAATAGAGGTATCCTTAGGGTCGTTTAGGTCTGCAAACTACACAGTGATCCAGTTGTTGATAAAAACTGAAAATCGGTGTTTATAAGACTAATATCTCAGGCTCTCAGAGACCATCTTCTCAACTTGGGATATTGGGTTACATATGGAACTCATGAAATTTATTGTTTAATTTGGACTTGCTTAGAAAAGCTCTAATAAACCTTGATTTAAGTATAGTTCTCACATCTTACTGCAATACTATATTCCCTTTCTCTGGCTTTTATTTGATTGTAAAGAAGCCATTGTCAGAGTCTACAAATGTGGGTCACACCCAGCACTGATGTATGCTTCTGATCATGGACTTTTTCATCTTAGACAATAAGGGCCAAGCTTTGGAATGAGAACTATAATAAAAAGTCTGTGGAGAATAGCATAACTAAAGAGAAGAGGTATCTCATCAATCACAGGGCAAGGTCCAAGTTTTGAAAGAAATGCAGATGCTGTAATGAAGTCAAGACTTATATGAGTGTGTGTGTATATACATATATATATACTATTGATACTATGTATAATGTAGATAACTAATGAGAACCAACTGTATAGCACAGGAAACTCTATTCAGTGCTCTGTGGTGACCTAAATGGGAGGGAAATACCCCAAAAGAAGGGATATATGTATACATGTGGCTGATTCACTTTGTTGTACAGTAGAAACTAATACAAACATTGTAAAGCATTTATGCTGGCATGCCTGCTAAGTTGCTTCAGTCATGTCCTACTCTTTGCAACCCTATGGACTGTAGCCCACCAGGCTCCTCTGTCCATGGGATTCTCTAGGCAAGAATGCTGGAGTGGTTTGCCATGCCCTCTTCCAGGAGATCTCCTCCATCCAAGGATTGAACCCAAGTCTCATGTGGCTCCTGCACTGTGGGCCGATTCTTTACTGCTAGTGCCGCCTGGGAAGCCCCAAAGCAATTATACTCCAATAGAAATTAATACAGAGAAGGCAATGGCACCCTACTCCAGTACTCTTGCCTGGAAAATCCCATGGAAGGAGGAGCCTGCTACGCTGCAGTCCATGAGGTCACTAAGAGTCGGACAGGACTGAGCGACTTCACTTTCACTTTTCACCTTCATGCACTGGAGAAAGAAATGGCAACCCACTCCAGTGTTCTTGCCTGGAGAATCCCAGGGACAGAGGAGCCTGGTAGGAGGCCGTCTATGGGGTCGCACAGAGTCAGACACGACTGAAGCTACTTAGCAGCAGCATCAGTAGTAGCAGCAGAAATTAATATTAAAAATGTTTCTTAAAAAAAGACCCAGCCCTCCTTTCTTGCCTTGAGAAGCTTACAGATTTCCTAGAACCCAATGTTTGTGTGGATAAATGACCTAAAAGCAGTCCTGGTTCCAAATTCTAATCAATCAATACTGCATATCTTAAATACGGAACTGTTTTATATTTTGGGAAATGGGAGTAAGTTCAGTTCAGTTCAGTTGTTCAGTAGTGTCTGGCTCTTTGTGATTCTATGAACCTCAGCACACCAGGCTTCCTTGTCCATCACCAACTCCTACAGTCTACCCAAACCCATGTCTATTGAGTTGATGATGCCATCCAACCATCTTGTCCTCTGTGGTCCCCTTCTCCTCCTGCCCTCCATCTTTCCTAGCATCAGGGTCTTTTCCAATGAGTCAGCTCTTTGCATCAGGTGGCCAAACTATTGGAGTTTCAGCTTCAACATCAGTGCTTCCAATGAGCACTTGGGACTGATCTCCTTTAGGACAGACTTGTTGGATCTCCTTGCAGTCCAAGGGACTCTCAAGAGTCTTCTCCAACACCACAGTTCAAAAGCATCAATTCTTTGGCACTCACCTGTCTTTATAGTCCAACTCTCACATCCATACATAACTACTGGAAAAACCATAGCCTTGACTAGACGGACCTTTGTTGATAAAGTAATGTCTCTGCTTTTTAATATGCTGTCTAGGTTGGTCATAATTTTCCTTCCAAGGAATGGGAGTAAGAGTACGTCATAATAGTAGAATGCTAAGTGTACCACTCTGTCTTTGCAACCTATTTCACAATGGTGACCTCACCATAACCCTGTGGATAAGGTAACTCACCAACCTTATCCTCAGTCTCACAAAGGATAAAACTAGCTGAAATTATGTGAAAAAATTACAACCAACCAAGACAAGTTGATAACCAGGGCTCCTCACATTGTGCTCCAGGTTTGTTTTATAGGCTGTTCTCACAATACATGCTACTGCTTTCTACATCTTAAAGTGGGAGCTGAGAGATGAGAGGTTTAATCCTGTAAGGAACACTTCTTGTAAGACATGACAAAAGCCACATGGACTTAAAAAATAAAGGACTGCATGTCAGGTGTACTGGCCTTTCATGGCTTTGCGGCCTATAGCCTGAGTGGTGTCAAGCTGGTCACTCATACTCCCTGAGTCTCAAATGTGGTTTGGATAACCTTAATCTTTCATACTGTTCACGGGGTTCTCAAGGCAAGAATACTGAAGTGGCATGCCATTCCCTTCTCCACTGGACCACATTCTGTCAGACCTCTCCACCACGATGAATCTGACTTGGGTGGCCCCACATGGCATGGCTTAGTTTCATTGAGTTAGACAAGGCTGTGGCCTGTGAGATCGGATTGGCTAGTTGTCTGTGATTGTGGTTTCAGTCTGTCTGCCCTCTGATGCCCTTTTTCAGCGCCTACCATCTTACTTGGGTTTCTCTTACCGTGGACATGGGGTATCTCTTCACGGCTGCTCCAGCAAAGCACAGCTGCTGCTCCTTACCTTGGACATGGGGTAGCTCCTCTCAGCCGCCACCCCTGACCTTGGATGTGGGGTAGCTCCTCTCGGCTGCAGAAGCACGGCGGCTGCGATGGTGCAGAATAATCATGATGGTGTGATCACTCACCTAGAGCCGGACATCCTGGAATGTGAAGTCAAGTGGGCCTTAGAAAGTATCACTATGAACAAAGCTAGCAGAGGTGATGGAATTCCAGTTGAGCTATTTCAAATCCTGAAAGATGATACTATGAAAGTCATGTACTCAATATGTCAGCAAATTTGGAAAACTCAGCAGTGGCCACAGGACTGGAAAAAGTCGGTTTTCATTCCAATCCCAAAGAAAGGCAATGCAAAAGAATGCTCAAACTACCGCACAATTGCACTCATCTCACATGCTAGCAAAGTAATACTCAAAATTCTCCAAGCCAGGCTTCAGCAATACATGAACAGTGAACTTCCAGGTGTTGAAATTGGTTTTAGAAAAGGCAGAGGAACCAGAGATCAAATTGCCAACATCTGCTGGATCATCAAAAAAGCAAGAGAGTTCCAGGAAAACATCTATTTCCGCTTTCTTGACTATGCCAAAGCCTTTGACTGTGTGGATCACAATAAACTTGGAAAATTATTAAAGAGATGGGAATACCAGACTGCCTGACCTGCCTCCTAAGAAATCTGTATGCAGGTCAGGAAGCAACAGTTAGAACTGGACATGGAACAACAGACTGGTTCCAAATAAGAAAAGGAGTATGTCAAGGCTGTATATTGTCACCCTGCTTATTTAACTTATATGCAGAGTACATCATGAGAAATGCTGGGCTAGAGGAAGCACAAGCTGTAATTAAGATTTCCTGGAGAAATATCAATAACCTCAGATATGCAGATGACACCACCCTTATGGCAGAAAGTGAAGAAGAACTAAAAAGGCTCTTGAAAGTGAAAGAGGAGAGTGAAATAGTTGCTTAAAACTCAACATTCAAAAAACTAAGATCATGCCATCCAGTCCCATCATTTCATGGCAAATAGATGGGAAAACAGTTGAAACAGTGGCTGACTTTACTTTTTTGGGCTCCAAATCACTGCAGATGGTGATTGCAGCCATGAAATTAAAAGATGCTTACTCCTTGGAAGGAAAGTTATGACCAACCTAGACAGCATATTAAAAAGCAGAGACATAAATTTGCCAACAAAGGTCCATCTAGTCAAGGCTATGGTTTTTCCAGTGGTCATGTATGAATGTGAGAGTTGGACTCTAAAGAGGGCTGAGTGCCTAAGAATTGATGCTTTTGAACTGTGGTGATGGAGAAGACTCTTGAGAGTCCCTTGGACTGCAAGGAGATCCAATCAGTCCATCCTAAAGGAGATCAGTCCCAAGTGTTCATTGGAAGCACTGATGTTGAAGCTGAAACTCCAATAGTTTGGCCACCTGATACGAAGAGCTGATTCACTGGAAAAGACCCTGATGCTGGGAAAGATTGAGGGCAGGAGGAGAAGGGGACGACAGAGGATGAGATGGTTGGATGCCATCACCGACTCAGTGGACATGGGTTTGGGTGGGTTCCGAGAGTTGGTGATGTACAGGGAGGTCTGGCATGCTGCGGTTCATGGGGTCACAAACAGTCAGACATGACTGAGCGACTGAACTGAACTGAACCTTAAGCTTTTTTCCAGTTCTAAAGAAAACCTCTGAAGAAGTTTTAGAAAGCCTGTCTGTATCCTAAATAGCATTAGTATTCTGGAAAGTATGAACAAATCATAAACATTTATCTCAGGGAAGAAGAATTGATGGATTTTACTTTCTGGGAACACAGAAAAGCCTGGAGGAGACAGCACACACCTGAAATGTCAGTGGATACCTGATCACAAACCCATTAACATTTGTGCCATTCTTGTTGCTGCTGGCCTGGCAGCCTGAAGGTATATTTCTGTGCACTAGAGAGAATGGACCAGTATAATCATGAAAGGATGCTCCATGCCAATGCTACTTTCCAAAGGAAAAAATTAAGTGAACCCTTATTGAAAGCAAATTAGCCTCTGGACTTAATTACAAAATGAAAATGGTATTTACTAACTTCTGGTCACATATACACACTTGTCATTCAGTCACTCAATCAGGTCTGACTCTTTTTGACCCCATGGAATGTAGTACACCAAGATTCCCTGTCCTTCACTATCTCCCAGAGTTGGCTCAGACTCATCTCCATTAAATCTCTGATGCTATCCAACCATCTCATCCTTTGTCACCCCTTCTCCTCCTGCCTCTAATCTTTCCCAGCATCAGGGTCTTTTTCAGTGCACACTTGAGTGAGGAAAAAAAAAAAAATCATTAGGCATGTAGAAAGTAAGTTTTCAGGCTCTTTGGCTGTGGGAAGCTGCAGGGGAGAACAAATTAGTAACTTTTGTTTTTCAAGTTTGGGCACATACAGTGGGATAGAGAAATGCCTCAGAGGTCTTTATAATGAAGTGTGACCTCTAAGTTACCAATCATACTCCCTTTCTGTCTTTCAGGGAGCATTATTCTAACTTTAGGCTTCTCCCCATTATTGAGTGAGCTCTCAGACATCAGGGCCCAATCAGGAAAACATTTAACTGGTCCCTGTGGGTGGAAGTTGGGGGAGATGTAAGGAGAAAGCACTAAATAATTAAAATGAAGATGACCATTTCTGCAAGACATAACAATAAAAAGCCATAAAATGGAGGGATTGAGAGAACTATTTAATCGCTAAATTGTGTCTGATTCTTTGCAAGCCCACAGATTATGGTCCTCCAGGCTCCTCTGTCTATGGTATTTTCCAGGCAAGAATATTGGAATATATGACCATTTCCTTCTCCAAGGGGTCTTTACAACCCAGGGACTGAACCCGCATCTCTTGCATTGTCAGATTCTGAGCCACCAGGGCTGAGAGAATACATTTTATGAAATTGGGACCAGTTTTGTCATCTTTTAAAATTGGTGCTTTGGGGTAAAATAGTGAAGCAATGAATCACATAGTCCAAAGCAGATTTCCTTCATGGTTGCTACATGACTTGTGTCCCATGCTGGTAGGTAAGAAATTGGCAGCTTCCCTTTGCTTTGATGAGACTGGGCCCATGTCTATGAACCAGATGAGAGTAGAACTGTGTTGGAGGTCATGGTGATGAGTCTGCACAAGGATTGTTTTACTTGGGTCTTTTTTTCACATGGCAGCCAGAAGCCTCTTATGAAGAATTCAAACTAAGGGAAGTAGAGTTGATACACACCAATCTGGTTCAAAGGTAGTGGACCAGGAGAGGAAGTTGATTTTATGGATTCTGTGGGGACCATATTGTCAGCGAAGCTAATTTAAGCTCTTGGAAGAGGAGCTTTTCTAAAAGTGACAGTAAAAATTAAGTAATAAAAAAGCCCATCTATTATATTAATGAAATTTTCTGGTATACATTTTATTAAGAATAGACTTTTTAAAGCAGTTGAAGGTCATAACAAAACTGAGAGGAAGGTACAGATATTTCCCCATTACTCCCTGAACCCACACAAATAAGGCCTACACCATTGTCAACATCCCCCCACGACAGTGGTACATTTGTTATGATTGCCCAATCTACACTGACACATCATAATCAACCAAAGTCCATAATTTAACTCTATTTCACTTCTGGTGTTGTACATTCTATGAATTTAGACAAAGTTTAATGACATGTATACATCTTTATATCAATAGTATCAGAGTGTATTCATTGCCCTAAAGATCTAATGTTTTTAAAGTGGCAAGTCTTATCACTTCAGATCCTATGTAAAGTGGCATAAAGATAAAAAGAGTGTATGGGATTTCCCTGGTGACTCAGTGGTAAAGAAGCCGCCTGCCAATGCAGGAGACACAGAATCGATCCCAGATCCAGGAAGATCCCACATGCCTCAGAGCAAGTAAGCTCATGCGGCACAACTATTAAGCCTGTGCTCTAGTTCCTGGGAGCCGCAACTACTGAGCCCTTGTGCTGCAACTAATGAAGCCTACGTGACCCAGGGAGAAGCCACGCTTCTCTCTAAGGTTCTTGTTGTGCCCTTCCCCAACAAGAGAAGCCACCACAATGAGAAGCCCGTATACTGCAGCTAGAGTAGCCCCTGCTCACTGCAACTAGAGAAAAGCTCACGCAACAACAAAGACCCAGCATAACCAAAAATAAACAAATAAACAAAAATATTTTTTAAAAAGATAGGGTGCAAGTGAACTATATTAAGTAGACTGATATGCAAATGGAATAATAAAGAGGTAAGGGAGCCTGTACAGTTGGTGCTCCTGTGTGAGCTTCGTGGATCTCATTGGTTTCAGCCAGAGGCCTTTGGGAATCCACCTGGAAGGAAGAAAATGGTAACCATGCATGGAAACCCAAAGAACCACTTCATAATTCCAGGAAAGATACTCTCTAGGGACTCCTAGAGGAATCTGAAAGGGCTGGAGTCGTAGATATGCTTTCTGGATTATGTGAAACAAAACCAGAATTTTAGCCTCAACTGCTGTGGTTATATAAGCAAGGAGCAGATAATCTTTATGCAAGTTTATGATCTATTTTCTCCATGATGCCATAATCCTGTTGCTTTTTTCAACCACGTAATAAAACAGTTTTAATGAAACCAATAAAAAATGATTCCCCCTGCAAACATCTGGTAATCCTCAGCTCACGACCCAAGGCCCTGCAGTTCTGGGTTACTGAGTAAGGGAATTCATTTGTTTTATGGTAAATGCAAAGGGGATTCCCCAGTGTTCTCTGATGGTGACAGAAGCATATTAAGAACCACAAATAAAAATAGCAGCCTAATTAAAACATAATGTAAAAGTTAAGAAGTTCAAACCTCAGCTTGTTCTATTGTTTATCCTGAGGTCTCTTGAGGGGAGAAGTGTCAAACATTTTGCTTTTTGAAGAAATCTCATTTTAATGTTTTAAATTAAATGCCTGCTATTTTTGTGGAATTAACACAACTTTGAAGTAATGAGAATTATGCTACTTCGATTTGCTTCTTCCCTGAAGATTTTTAAAAATAATCTGGCATATCCACATTACATTACTGGTGCCAGGTCATTCACCCAGTGCCAGGGTTTGGGGTAATTGAAGGGGGCACAGAGGCCCCCATGTATATCACATGAGGTGTTTTTGTGACCTATAGAGTGTCAACCATTCTGTGGACTCTGGCCAGGAGTCTGGTTCAGGATTACCATGCAAATTTCACAGGAAGTTACTAGCCTCAACATTAGAAGATCTTCATTTTTTGCTTTTTTGTTTCACTTACTTTTTATCATCATTGCCACACACATAACTAACAGGGTAAGAGGAGGCAATCTTGATGCTTACCTGGTTCAGGAGATTTGTCTTGTTTGGTATATCATGATATACCAGTAAGTTCAGTATTCTGCATTTCTCCCCACTTTTTTTTTAAACTGAGGCATGAAACACATAGAATGAGGCAAATTGAAGTGTATGTTTAAATGAGTTTGTGTATATGCATACACTTGTGTAAACACTAAAGAGATTAAATACAAGACATTTCCTGATGCCCCTTGCTGGTTAATGCTATCATCCCAGAAGTAACTATTTTCTGATTTCTCTACATACAGAACATATTCCTTTGTATTTGACTTTCTTCTCTCAATACCAGGTTTGTGACATTTATCCAAGTTGTTTCATTCATGAACAGTTTGATTTTTTTAATTTGCCATGCCATATTCCACTGGGTGAATCCACCACATTTATTTATTCTCAGTTGATAGATTGCTTCCAGTTTATGACTTTTATGAAAAAAACCTACTCTGAACACTCGTGTATATATCTTTTAGTGGATGGACATAAGCATTCACTTCTCTTCAATATTTAACCAAGACTAGGATTGCTAGGGTGTAGGTAGTTATAGGTTTAGTTTACTAGTTAACATCTGCAAAGTGAAACTTTTAATTGATCTTTGTTCTCACTAATGTTTAGTATTTTCCTTTTTTTGATTTTTAATTTAAAAATTTCTATAAACTTATAGGAAGCTATAAAAATTGTACAGAGGGGTTCTGCCTACCCTTTAACCAATTTCCCTTGGTATTTACATGTTATGTATCCATAGTACAATATCACAACCAGGAGACAGATGTTAGTTTCATATGGAGACAGATATATAGCTTCATATAATTTTTAAAATTTTTATTTATTTATTTGGCTGCACCGGCTCTTAGTTTCAGCACAATGATCTTTCAGTTGAGGCCTGCAAACTCTTAGTTGTAGCATGTGGGATCTAGTTCCATGACCAGGGATGGAATCTGGGCCCCCTGCATTGAGAGTGTGGAGTCTCAGCCACTGAACTGCTAGGGAAGTCCCCATATCATCTTAATTACATATGTATATTTGTGTAGCCAACACCCCTGTTAAGATGTAGAACTATTCCAACACCACATGATCTTCCTTCTGCTATTCCTTTACAGCCACAACCAACCCTTTTCCCTTCACCATCCCTAATTCTTGGTACCCACTAGTCTGTCATCCATTTCTATAGTTTTGTCATTTTAAGAATGTAAGATGAATGGAATCCTACAGCAGTGACTTTTGCGACTGGCCTTTATCAGTCAGGATAACGTCCTTGAGATCCATCCAATTTACTGCATGTATCTATGGTAGTTCCTTTTTACTGTGGAATAGCATTCTGGGACAGGACATGACCTCAGGTTCTAAGGTACTAGTCCAACAGAGGAGAGAAGCTGTAGTTGCAAATGGTAAATGTAATCTCACTTGGATAATTTTCATCAAAAGTCACAGAAGTCATGAAAAATAAGCAAAAGATGATGGTGATGATGGCAACGACAATCAGAAATGTTCGACTGAAAAAAAATCTGTTACAAACCCCTATTGAGTTGTTACCAACGTCCACATCAAGAAAAGTCCCTTTAACCTATGTTCTTGACATTTCCTAGAGATAAAGTTAAAGAATGAGAAATGGAGAGAGATTCTAAATGTGATGTCAGATTTGAGGATGCTCTCTAGCTTACATTAGATGGCTGGCAAGGACTCAGAGGGATGGTATGGGGAGGGAGGAAGGAGGGGCATTCAGGAGGGGAAACGTGTATACCAGTGGTGGATTCGTGTTGGCAAAACCAATACAATATTGTAAAGTAATTAACCTCCAATTAAAATAAACAAATTTGTATTAAAAAACAATATGGCAATGACAAATTTATTTATTGGTTTGATGAAACCTATTCTGTTACAAAGACGCTTTATTTTTTTCCCTTTTATCAGTAAGCCAATTAAGAAGATGTTATGATTGTTGAAGCGTAAAAATGAGGAAATTGAAGCACCACGGGTTAAACAATTCACCCCAGGAACATGGGAAGTGGTGATGTTAGATTATACTATATGTGGTGTTAGCTGAGGCTATGATTATCTGGGCTTACTTACAGGTCTTCCAGTCTATGCCAGCTTTGACTAGGAGCTCGCTGGGATTGTCAGTCAGGGTATCTCAATTTTCTTCCATATACCTGTTTTGTGGGGCTTGAGATCCTAATAGTATGGTGGCAAAGGAAATATTCCAAGCATAAATGCGAAAGACGCAGGTATCTTAAGGTTCAGTCACTGAAATTAGATAGCATTGCTTCCACTGCATTTCACGATGGACAAAGAATTTGTACTTGCTTTTAGTCTACTCTAAGTGGGCTACAGTCCACGGGTCGCAAAGAGCTGGACACGTCTGAGCAACTTCACTTTCGCTTTCACTAAGTATTGACTAATTCAAACAAGAAACTGATCTGAGGCAACTGTTGCTTTAATAATTCAGGACTGTTTCTTAAAATATTCTTTAAAATTTTAAATTGGAGGAAAGTTGCTTGATAATGTTGTGTTGGTTTCTGCTGTACAACAATGTCAATAAGCTATAATTACTGTATTGGATCCTTGCATCTGATCTGATATTTGGTATCACTTCATTTTATCTTAGCCAACAAAGTCTGATATTTAAAAATAGAGATTTAATTATTCAGTAGAATTTCATTAAGAATAGAATAGAATTAAGATTTCAAAGATATATTATTGTCTAAGGTGAATTTTAGAGAATAGAATAGAATTAAGATTTCAAAATATATTGTTGTCTAAGGTGAATTTTAGAAAAATCACAGCTTCACAGTAGCATCAGGTATGGACTTCTCATCAGTTAATCCTCTACTCCCTAATATTCCTAAAGGGATACCGGGGTCCTTGAGGGACCTTGTGATGTTTGAAGCAGGGCTATTAAGTGTTGGAACTGATTTTTGAAAACCATAGTCAGAACTTAGTCATGCAAATAGTGCTGTTCCTATGTAAGTAATTATCTTGGAACTTCAAAATTATTCCAATAATAGTGCCTTATTAGAAAAGAATTTCTGAAGCAGTTATTCTGGAATTGATATGAGAGTCTGTAACACTCATTTTGAAAATCCTTGCCTGTTATTTTTTTCTTTTTCTTTTTCCTTGAGTGTGACTAATTTTTTAAGTGCTATGAGCCAAACAGACCTGTCTGATGAATGTGATGTAGGGTCAAACTAGGACTGCTAGTTTTGATGCTAAACAAGATTTAATGACAAACTAATTAGGAATGATGTTCTTGTTGCTTATAAATTGGCTTCTGATAAGTAGTTCCAAGAAAAACATCAAACATGTTTTAAGTAGTATCTCCTTATTAAATTAGTGTGCCTTTCAGGGAGTCCACTTTGAAAAAGGCAGCACACATTTGGATGTGTAAGCTCTGGTATACTTATTCAAAAAAGCAGATGGGCTACTTTATCTTTATCTTATGGCTATCCCCTCCAATATTCTTGCCTGGAGAATTCCAAGATCAGAGGAACCTCGTGGTCTATAGCTCATGGGGTTGAAAAGAGTCAGACATGACTGAGCAACTAACCCTTTCACTTTCTTATATCACTTACAGTCTGATATTATGTTTTTCTCATGTATAGAATATCAAATTTTATACATATATAGTGATTTTAAAAAACTTTAAAATCTTCACAAGGAAGTCACAAACATATTATTTCATGACTATATTATTCAGTTTAGAAATGAGGAAATAAGGTTACAGAGAATTTAAAAGCCTTTTTTTAAAAAAGAAGTAATAGATGATAAAGGCCAGAACCATAATAAAATCAGTATTTTTTTCCTTCATATTGCAGCATTAGTTCTTTTTATGACATGGTATCTGAAACAGTGGAAGAAGGCAGCTATTTCATAAAGATGTTTGGATCTTAAAGAATAAATTAAAACAAAAAAATTTTTTTTGGAAAAGCATTAAAAAAGTATTTGCAGGGTTGATCTGAACCATTAACTAATTTTTTCTCATAAGAATCTCAGTTAATTCAGTAAATTATTCCATTTCCATCACCTTAGGTTCAAAGGATTTTCTCCTTGTTTCTAATTAGAGTAGTCTAAACAAGATGCTTTTGTGGCCCTTTAAAGGAGGGCATTGTATTTTTCTAAGCACTACACCCAGGGTCAATGGTACCTGCACCCACGTCAATCTGCAAACTCGCTGCTGTTCAATTAACGACTGTGAAAACAGAAATCCACAGCCTGAAAGAATCCCCAGGAACAAGCCCCTTCCTCAGGAGGAGAAATGACCTGTGACCATGAATGGCTGGGCCATTGTGTTTTACAATCCCCTGACCTGTCCTAAGTACTTCAGCAACTTCCCACTGACCTCTGCATGTTTATCAGCAGAGTAAAAAGCACAGTTCATTGTGCTAAGCCCTAGGACAGAAGATGTTCCTACAGTCATGGATGAAGCTCTTGTCCAAGCATTGCCTGCAATTCTGGTTTAAATAAAGGATGAAAGTTTCTGAAGAACATTAGCCTACAAAAACTGAAACCTGGGGTCTTCCCTAGTGGTCAGGTGGTTAAGAATCTACCTGCTAATGCAGGGGGCACAAGTTCCATCCCTGGTCCCAGAAGATCCCACATGCTGGGGGGCAACAAGCCCCTGTGCCACAACTACTGAAGTCCATGTGCTTTAGAGTCCATGCTTGGTGACAAGAGAAGCCATCGCAATGAGAAGCCTGCTCACTGCAACTGAAGAGTCACCTTCCTGGTCACCGCAACTAGAGAAAGCCCAAGTGCAGCAATGCAGACCCAGCATTCAAACAAATATATAAATAGATAACATAAACTAGAGAGAATTGCACCTGGAGAACTTCAAATCTTTTTTCTCTCTTTAAGTGCATGTTCAGCTGTCTATCACCCTTACGGGTAATCCAAGACGGAGGCCTCAGAATTCTGCTAGACCTTGCTTTTCCATATGGAATGACTGAATAATTTCTGTTGTCCATCCTGTCCTCCCAGATAGCAGTCTGTCTTCCTGTTTAGTTCAGCAAGGTTGGAGTTTCAGGTGGGGTAAATGAGGATAAAATGAAGCAGGTGGTCTTTTTCCTCCGTGAAAGTGTTCCAAAGATGGGAAACTTTGGCAAAATTGCTCTCCTTTTTCTATTTCAAACAGAGCGAAATTCTTATATAATGACAAATTCTGGTTTCTAGATTGTAAACAGTAGGAGGAAATGTCTCAGGTTGTCTGTTGGCAGAGACATGTGCAGGTTTCTTCTATATGAAGAAAAGAGCAGACAGGTTCCAAAAAAATAGAAAAAATGGCTGTAGACTGTGGCAAACTGAGTTCCAAAATTCTGTTTCTAAGCCCCTTGAAAGGTCAGAGCTCTAAAATCTGTTGTTCAGTTAAATCAAGACTTGGAGGAGCCAGAATTTCTAAAATGGAATTTGTGTAACATGTAGATCAGAGGGTATAGTCACTCCAAAAATGGAAACACATATCTACATGTGGGTATATCTAGGGCATGTGGACAAGGATTCAGAAAGGAAGATTATTAAAATGCAACAATTTCTTCTAAGCCCTCACTAGATCAGTTAAAGATTAGATTAGTGTGGGACTTAGGTATTATAAAAAACCAAACCACAAAATAAGTCCTATAATCCTGAAATCCAAGTGAATAAGAACTCTTTTCACACCTATGTAGGTTCTTTATCCAAACAAAATGCTGTTTTTAAGAGAAACTTTCTTTTTAAATTAAAAAAATTATTTTTTGTTTTTTAATCTTTACAGTGTTGTGTTGGTTCTGCCATACAGCAACACAAATTGGCCATAATTATATATACATCCCTTCCCTCTTGAGCCTCCTTCGCCTTCTCCCATCCCATCCCTCTAGGTCATCACAGAGCACCAGACTGGGCTCCCTGTGGAAGGCAGACAGTGGGACAAATGGAGAAAGTACCATCAAAATATATACACTATCAGGTGTAAGATGGATAGCTGGTGAGAAGCATTTTTGTTTTTTAAGAAGTATGCTGAGAATAGGGTGGATAAATATGAGAAACAGAAGAGTGATGACCCAAGCTTCTACAGTTGTATTAACTTTATTTTTCAAATAAAACATTTTTTTAAAAAAGGAGAGATTAAATTAGTGAGGACTGGAACATTTAAGTGTATTAAGCAGGAGGAAGATAGGAGACAAGAAAAAGATAGGAAGAGGTCCTGCTCCTGTCACATACTCAGTGATAATTAGCCATTTTTCTGTACTAAGACTGCAGTCCTTTCCAAACGGGAAACCATTGCCTCAGTAATTGCAAACATGCCTGTCACTGAAGCTGCTGATAAAAGTTCTTGGCATTCAGCAACAGAGAATTCTCTTACATTTATTTACTTGTTTTTGGCTACACTGGGTCTTTGCTGCTGTGCAGGCTTTCTCTAGTTGTGGGACATGGGGGCTACTCTTCACTGTGGTGCTTGGGCTGTTCGTGGTGGTGGCTTCTCTCATTGTAGAGCACAGGCTCTAGGATGCTTGCGGTAGCTGCGGCTCCTGGGCTCTACAGCACAAGCTCAGTAGCTGTAGGGCATGGGCATAGCTGCTCCATGGCATGTGGGATCTTCCTGGATCGGGCTAGAATCTGTGTCTTCTGCATTGCCAGGTGGATTCTTTACCACTGAGCCACCAGGGAAGCCCCAGAGAATTTTTTTTTTTTTTAGAAGAACCAGTAATCAGGCTGGGCTAATTTTTCTAATTTAGTTCTCTTGCTTCTGTTGTTGTTTAGTCCTTAAGTCGTGTCTGACTCTTTGTGACTCTGTGGACTGCAGCCCGCCAAGCTCCTTTGTCCATGGAATTTCCTAAGAAATAATATTGGAGTGGGTTGCCATTTCCTTCCTGATGGAATCTTATCCATCCAGGGGTTGAACCTGTGTCTCTTGCTTGGCAGGCAGATTATTTACCACTGAGCCACCCAGAAAGAAAATTTAGTTCTATTACATCATGCCTAAAGAGAGAAAAAAAAAACATGAGTAGGGCCATGGTGTTTGTCCTTAAGGGACTCTTATGGCACCACACTTTATTTCATTTTTTAAAACTAGTTTTAAAATTTAGGGTTTTATATATGGCTCAAAAATTACAGAAACTAAGAGGAAAATACCACGAAATTCTCTCTAAACACTGGGCAGTGGTGGAGGTGACGGTTGTCTTGGTCTCCTTTTTTTCCTCCGCTTCATTCTTCCCTATTCTCATCCTTACTGGGGGAAGGATTTTTAGCACAACACACTGCAGGATTTGCCTGGTAATACCTCAAATGACTATGACTTGACATCTACAGACTGTGGGGCAACAAACCTTTGTTATAGGTCTGAGGTTCTCACTTCAGGCAGATACGTGGACCAGGGTATGTAGGTAAGTGTGGAGAGATGCATAGGATCCAAGAGGACAGCATGGCTTGCAAGCCTGAAGCTCTGTGGTCATGTGGCCCATTGTACAACCCGGAGACTGATGGTGTGCATTTGGCTTCACTGGGGTGGTCTTCTGCACATTTCCAGGCTAGACTCCGTGCAGAACTCTTCTAGTCTTATACGTACATAAGTTTTGTTGTATATAGCTTTGGCCTTGAAGGGGACAAGTTGAGCTTCCACAAGTCTGATTTGGTGTTCAGTCAAACCCTTAGATCTTACCTTCCAGAATTCCTTCTTTGTACTTTCAATAAATTAACCTTATATGATTTAGCCAAGGTTCTGTCTGTCATCAATCTAATCCTGCTCCTGACAGTTGTCAATATGTTGATAACCCGTGCATCTGGATTTTTCTAAAAGAGGCAACAAACACTAGCAAGAGAGAGGTGGCTTGTCTTGTTGGTACTCTGCTTTGAAGAATGTGGGACTCCATATTCTTTTTCAGGAAAAAGCCAGGACTACAGTGCCCTAGCCAGGGTCATACCAGGAAATAGGTCCCCTGGACTATAAAAATGAAGAGTAATATGGAGAAGAAACTCTGAAAGGAAGCTTGAGTTGTGAAATAGCAGAGGGACAGCAAGGTCAACAGCAGAGAATTCTAGGTGTCCAGCGGAGGCTGACTCTGTTAATTGAATTTATCCTGATGGAAATGGGAAGACAATATTTTACATCATCCAGAAACCCCTAGACTTGTTCATGTTGAACTATAGGTTATCCTTCTGGTCACTGAGCCAATATTTTCTTCAAGATATTGGAGAAAAAATTAAACAAGAAAACATGAATCAGTTCTGTGTATTCTATCTTTTATCTCATTTGGCAATTTTATTAGAATAAACTTTTCACTTTGTTGATCCTTATTTTCTATTTCATTAATTTCTGCTCATCTAGCATGTGGCTTTCCTCTTTATATACACACTTTTAGGTGGTTGTTTCCCTTTTCACATCACGACTTGTCCAGATCTCTGGGACTCATCCGGTCCTCTGGTATAAGGCAGTATCCAGCTCTAATTTGCTGCATGCTCTTCAGTATGTTAAGCTATCCAACCTTTTTGTAGAAACACATGTTGCTGCCGCTTGGAATGGTTCTCAATGAACAGGTTCCACAAGGTTTTTGCTGGGATGATAGTATTGCTCAAAATACAGTATTTTTTTGACAGTGCCCAAAATGTAGAGCCCAAAGACTGTCCTTTCATAATATGTTAGAATTATTTTTTCTTCATAAGGGATATGGGGGTAGACTTTCAAAGTGTTGCCACCAGTCTGACAAGTTTGGAGGATCTCTGCAGTGGAGGCAGCGAGTATTTCTTCTGAAGCTCATCCTTGAGGTGATTCCCAGGGTACCACCTCCTCTCCTATCAGTTCAGTTCAGTTCAGTCACTCAGTCACGTCTGATTCTTTGTGACCCCATGAACTGCACCACGCCAGGCCTCCCTGTCCATCACCAACTCCTGGAATTCCCCCACACTCATGTCCATCAAGTCGGTGATGCCATCCAGCCACCTCATCCTCAGTTGTCCCCTTCTCCTCCTGCCTCCAATCCCTCCCAGCATCAGAGTCTTTTCCAATGAGTCAACTCTTCACATGAGGTGGCCAAAGTATTGGAGTTTCAGCTTTAGCATCAGTCCTTCCAAAGAATATTCAGGACTGATCTTTAGAATGGACTGGTTGGATCTCCTTGCAGTCCAGGGCACTCTCAAGAGTCTTCTCCAACACCACAGTTCAAAAGCATCAATTCTTTGGTGCCCAGCTTTCTTCACAGTCCAACTTTCACATCCATACATGACCACTGGAAAGACCATAGCCTTGACTAGATGGATCTTTGTTGGCAAAGTAATGTCTCTGCTTTTGAATATGCTATCTAGGGTTGGTTATAACTTTCCTTTCAAGGAGTAAGCGTCTTTTAATTTCATGGCTGCAGTCACCATATGCAGTGATTTTGGATCCCTAAAAAATAAAGTCTGACACTGTTTCCCCATCTATTTCCCATGAAGTGATGGGACCACATGCCATGATCTTAGTTTTTGAATGCTGAGCTTTCAGCCAACTTTTTCACTCTCTTCTTTCACTTTCATCAAGAGGCTTTTTAGTTCCTCTTCACTTTCTGCCATAAAGGTGGTGTCATCTGCCTATCTGAGGTTATTGATATTTCTCCTGGCAATCTTGATTCCAGCTTGTGCTTCTTCCAGCCCAGCGTTTTTCATGATGTACTCTGCATATAAGTTAAATAAGCAGGGTGACAATATACAGCCTTGATGTACTCTTTTTCCTATTTGGAACCAGTCTGTTGTTCCATGTCCAGTTCTAACTTTTGCTTCCTGATCTGCATATAGGTTTCTCAAGAGGCAGGTCAGGTCTCTCATACACATACATTAAAGCAGCCTCCGTGAAGTGATGAGAAAATTCCCTATTATTTCCAATTTTCTCATTGTTTTTCAGGCTATTTGTATCACCTTGGTATAAAATTCTCTGTGTTACTTTTGAGAGCAAGAAAGATAAACTGGTTGTAAATCCCCAGTTTTCCAGAGAGATGGACACCAAAGTCAATTCATTTTCTGTTATTACTATGTGCAATGCGCAGAGGCCATGGGGTTGTGAAAGAATAAGTACATATTATGAGTATATACTATCCTTAAAAACTCATAGCCTGATGAGAAATAGTTATATAGATGACAATAAAAGTGTTAAAAAAACACAAACAAATTTATGGGGGAAAACTTCCATGACTTGTGTGCATACGTGTGTGCATGTGTACACATATACGCATAACTGTACTCCTGTCCTGAGGATAGGGCTATTGATATGACATGGTAGGGAAAGAGTTAAGCTCTTCTGAAGGATGGATATGCTTTTTAATATGTTGTCTAGGTTGGTCATAGCTTTTCTTCCAAGGAGCAAGTGTTTTTTAATTTCAAGGCTGTAGTCACCATCTGCAGTGATTAGGATCCCGCAAAGCTAGAATTCCAGTTGAGCTATTTCAAATCCTGAAAGATGATGCTGTGAAAGTGCTGCACTCAATATGCCAGCAAGTTTGGAAAACTCAGCAGTGGCCACAGGACTGGAAAAGGTCAGTTTTCATTCCAGTCACAAAGAAAGGCAATCCTGAAAAACATTCAAACTACTGCACAATTGCACTAATTTCACATGCTAGCAAAGTAATGCTCAAAATTCTCCAAGCCAGGCTTCAACAGTATGTAAACCATGAATTTCCAGAAGTTCAAGTTGGCTTCAGAAAAGGCAGAGGAATCAGAGATCAACTTGCCAACATCTGTTAGTCATTGAAAAAGCAAGAGAGTTCAGGAAAAAAACAAAAACCTGCTTCTGCTTTATTTACTATGTCAAAGCTTTTGACTGTGTGGATCACAATAAACTGTGGAAAATTCTGAAAGAGATGGGAATACCAGACCACCTGACCTGCCTCCTGAAAAACCTGTATGCAGGTCAAGAAGCAACAATTAGAACTGGACATGGAACAACTGACTGGTTTCAAATAAGGAAAGGAGTATGTCAAGGTTGTATATTGTCACCCAGCTTATTTAACTTATATGTAGACTATACCATGTGAAATGCTGGGCTGGATGAAGCACAAGCTTGCTGGGAGAAATATCAATAACCTCAGATATGCAGATGGCCCCACTCTTATGGAAGAAAGCAAAGAGCTACCAAAGGGCCTTTTGGTGAAAGTGAAAGAGGAAAATGAAAAAGCTGGCTTAAAACTCAACATTCAAATAACAAAGATCATGGCATCCAGTCCCATCACTTCATGGCAAATAGATGGAGAAACAATGTAAACAGTGACAGAC
This sequence comes from Ovis canadensis, assembly GCF_042477335.2. Lineage (NCBI taxonomy): Eukaryota > Metazoa > Chordata > Mammalia > Artiodactyla > Bovidae > Ovis > Ovis canadensis. The sequence goes on along the minus strand of NC_091252.1, from coordinate 61,603,565 downwards.
TTTATTTCCTTTGGTTCCAAAATCACTGCAGATGGTGACTGCAGCCATGAAATTAAAAGTTGCTTGCTCCTTGGAAGGAAAGTTATGACCAACCTAGATAGCATATTAAAAAGCAGAGACATTACTTTGCCAACAAAGGTCCATCTAGTCACAGCTATGGTTTTTCCACTGGTCATGTATGGATGTGAGAGTCGGACTATAAAGAATTGATAAGCCAAAGAATTGATGCTTTTGAACTGTGGTGTTGGAGAAGACTCTTGAGAGTCCCTTGGACTGAAAGGAGATCCAACCAGTCCATCCTAAAGGAAATCAGTCCTGAATATTCATTGGAAGGACTGATTTTGATGCTGAAACTCCAATACTTTGGCTACCTGATGTGAAGAACTGACTCATTGGAAAAGACGCTGATGCTGGAAAAGACTGAAGGCAGGAGGAGAAGGGGACAACAGAGGATGAGATGGTTGAATAGCATCACCGACTCTATGGACATGAGTTTGAGTAAAGCTCCAGGAGTTGGTGATGGACAGGGAAGCCTGGTGTGCTACAGTCCATGGGGTCACAAACAGTTGGATATGATTGAGTGACTGACATGAACTGAAGAATGGATAATATTCATCAGATGAAGCTGGAGGAATAGGGCTTTCCAGATGGAGAGAATAGGGAGCTAAAGCCAGGAACAGGAGAAATATGGTTCTAGAAACTGTATTTTGTTTATCCTCAAGATGTTTCAGGGCTTCCTTTATGGCTCAGATGGTAAAGAATCTGCCTGCAATGTGGAAGACCTGGGTTCAATCCCTGGGTCAGGAAGAGCCCCTGGAGAAAGAAATGACAACCCCCTCCAGTATTCTTGCCTGGAATATTTCAAGGACAGAGGATCCTGGTAGGCTACAGTTCAAGGGGTTGTAAAGAGTTGTACATGACTGAGCAACTAACACTTTCACTTCACCTTCAGGATGTTTAACATAAAAGCCTCAGTACAGACTGCAACAGAGATTAAATATACTCACCAAACACACATGAGAAAGCTGAGGAAGAGGAAATCAGTTCTTCCAATTCTATATTACCTTCCTATTCATTTTCTAAGGAAATGATGTGCGTGCTGTCACTACAAAAATCTGGAGGAGGTATTCAGCCCAAATACTGTGCTCTCTGGGGCCAACTCTGGTCCAGAGTAAAGGAAAAAGAGAAATGAAGTAATACTTACGGAGCAGCTTTCCATTAGATCTAGATACTTGCCAGCATACTTCTATTTAATGAGCATAATGATTTATTTTATTGGCATCAGGGCTGTGATTCAAAGATTAACTTTAAAGATTTATTTATTTTTGGCTGCACTGGGTCTTTGATGTTACATACGCGTTCTCTCTAGTTTCAGTGAGTGGGGCTGCTCTTCACTGTGGTGCTCGGGGTTTCTCATTGCTTTGGCTTCTCTCCTTGTGGAGCATAGATTCTAGGGTGCATGAGCTTCTGTAGTTGTGGCTCCTGGACTCTAGAGCACAAGCCCAATAGCTGTGGCTCATGGACTTTGTCACTCCGTGGCATGTGGAATCTTCCCAGACCAGGGATTAAACCCATGTCCCCTGTACTGGCAGGCACATTCTTTACCACTGAGGCACCAGGGAAACCTCCAAAATTAAATCTATGCTATGCTGGTCCCTACAAAAAATCCACCAAATAAAGATAAATAAGCTTAATTTTTTTCATTTCAGTTGAGTATTAAAGGGTCAAATGGCTTCTCCTAGGCAAAGAGACAGGGAAAAAATGCTTAGACCAAGGAAACTAACTGGAAGACACAATGGGACTTGAAGAGGCATGATGAAGTCAGATAGCTAAGACCTTATCATTCATTCATTTATCAATTCATTCATTGCACAAATATTTGTTGAGCTCTTACAGTGTGTAAGACGCACTGCCCTGTGGATTTAGGATATAAGAGTAACCAGATAAACCAGGTTCCTCTACTTACACACCTTACATTGTGGGTGAGTAAGTGAATCTGCTCAGTCATGTCTGACTCTTTGTGACCCCTTAGACTGTAGCCTACCAGGCTCCTCCATCCATGGGATTTTCCAGGCAAGGATACTGGAGTGGGTTGCCATGCACACAAATCAAAAGTCAATGAATAAGAAAGGAAAATGCTAGATAGTGGTGAAAAGTGCTGCAAAGAGAACTATAAAATACTAATCAGTAAAGCTAGATGGCTACTTTAGATTGCATTGAGTGGTTGGATGATCAAGGAAGATAATACGTATAAGCTGAGAATTGAAGGCAAAATCAAAACAAAATACCAACATAAACAACCACAAACTTTTGGCTATGAGAAAGTCAGGATAAATAGAATTCTGGATGCAATATCCCTGAACTTAGACTCCTATTGATGAGCTCAAGGAACATAGAGAAGCTAGGGTGGTCAGAGCATGGTGGGAAAAGGGAGAATGATATGAACTGAGGCCAGGTGAGCAAGCAAGGAGGCAGACTATTTACAACTTCAAGAGAAGTTTCTATTTTAGTCTATGGGTAATGGGAAATCCCTGAAGAGACTTTAATTAGGATTGATTTCATATAATATTTTAAAAAATTAAAATAAATTTGAAAGCTGTTTGTTGTGTAGAGAGTGAACCTAGAGAGGCTCAAGAATGACACGAGACCACTGGGAGATCACTGCATCATACAAGAGACAGAATTGTCTGGAAGGGATAAGGTTGCTTAAGAGCTTGTGAGAAGAGCATGGGTCCAGAACCGAGTCATTCATGCCAGTGAAAACCTGTAAAAATTTACAAGACATGATGGTATAAAGAGTGCATGCGTCCTCAGTTGTGTCTGATTCTTTGTGATCCCATGGGCTGTAGCCCACCAGGCTTCTCTGTTCATGGGATTTTCCAGGCAAGAATACCAAAGTGGGTTGCCATTTCCTATTCCAGGGGATCTTCCCAACCCAGGGATCAAACCCGCATCTCTAGCATCTCCTGCGCTGGCAGGTGGATTCTTTACCACTGGCACCACCTGGGAAGTCTGGTATAAAGAACGATGAGCTGCCAATTGCTTGGAGGACAAGCTTTGTGCAGCAAGATGTTTCTTTCTTCCTGGCAAAGACCTTGTTTTTACTCCCCACCTTTCAAAAGACGTTGACAGCCTTTGAAGATTCTGAAAAATGCTCATAAAATTGAAAATTTTCCTGGGTGATATCAATGGCAAATAATGATTGAAAACTAGGCCTCCATAGACAGAGCAGTTTCATCTGGATCCATGTAAACAGAAACTGTGTAACAGCCAATTTCTCCATGACAAAATATTAGAAGAAATGTAAGCAACTATGAGATTTTTATGGACTTCACAATGTCACTTGACAGAGGCATAGCTTCGATTTTCCTCTGCTGCTCTCACAAAGCCATGGAGCATTGGAACCATTGCAAGGCACATTCAGCAAAGAAGTAAATTAATGCAAAGCTAAACTTAATTTTCTTTTCTTTTTTTGTTGAAATCTTTTATTTTAAGGTCATGTAAGCTTGATATAAATCAAGATGGCTATTATAACAACATACATTTTCCTTAATCACCATCTGTTAAAAGTAATGTTACATTTTAAAACCTGAAGGAGACAGGAATTGCATTTTACTTGTGTGCAGTAGGATTTGATGTCGTCTCGCAAACTTTTGCAGTGAAAGAATATCTAATTCAGACTTGCATAATATTTTATGAAGACATTTTTTAAAAGCTTCAAATAAGCTTCTAACATATTTTCAAAGTCTTTATTGAATTTTGTTACAGTATTGCTTCTGTTTTATGTTTTGACTTTTTTGGCCATAGGGTATGTGGAATCTTAGTTCCCCAACCAGGGATGGAACCCACACCCCTTGCATTGGAAGGTGGTGGTCCAGTAGATAAGACTCCACACTGCCAATGCCAGGGACAAAGTATTCAATCCCTGGTTGGGGAACTGGGATCCCACATGCCACATGGCATGGCCAAAAAAAAAAAAAAAGGAAAAAATAGAGATAAAAGCCCAATGTGAAGAGACAAAACAATGAACAAATCTAGACTTAGGGGTAATCTATATATTGAAATTAGATGGGGATATTAAAATAAGTGTGATTAATATGTTAAATACTCCAACATGGAAAAGGTAAAAACATGGTATAGCAGGTTGGGTTTTTAACCAAGAGATGGAAAGTGTAAGAAAGAGTCAAATGCTAGAAGTAAAAAGAATACAGAGATGAACAATGGCTTTAGCAGGCTTATTAGTAGTTTCCATACAGCTGAAACAAGAATTAGTAAATTTGAAGAAGTTGCTCAAACTGAAATTCAAATAAAAGTAAATGAAAACAAGCATAGCTCAGAGATATTACAGTTTTGGTTCCGGACCACTGCAATATGGTGAATATCGCAATAATGGGTGTCATAGGAATCTCCTGGTTTCTCAGTGCACCTAAGAGTCATGTTCATGCAAAAATAAACAAATGGGACATAATCAAACTAAAATTTTTTGCACAATGAAGGAAACTATAAGTAAGGTAAAAGGCAGCCTTCAGAATGGGAGAAAATAATAGCAAATGAAACAACTGACAAAGAATTCATCTTCAAAATACACAAGCAGCTCATGAAGCTCAATACCAGAAAAATGAAAGACCCAATCAAGAAGTGGGCCAAAGAACTAAACAGACAGTTCTCCAAAGAAGACATATAGATGGCTAATAAACACAAATAAGATGATCAACGTTACTCATTAACACATAAATGCAAATCAAAACCACAGTGAGATACCATCTCATGCCGGTTAGAACGGCCACCATCAAAATGTCTATAAACAATAAATGCAGGAGAGGGTGTGGAAAAAAGGGAATCCTCTTACACTGTTGGTGGGAGTGCAAGTTAGTACAACCACCATGGAGAACAGTGTGGAGATTCCTTAAAAAACTGGAAATAGAACTGCCATATAACCTAGCAATCCCACTGCTGGACATACACACTGAGGAAACCAGAATTGAAAGAGACACATGTATCCCAGTGTTCATTGCACCACTGTTCGCAATAGCTAGGACAGGAAGCAACCTAGATGTCCATTGGCAGATGAATGGATAAAGAAGTTGTGGAAGGAATGTGAAAGGAAGTTTTGTACATATACACAATGGAATATTATTCAGCTATAAAAAAGAACAAATTTGAGTCAGTTCTAATGAAGTGGATGAAACTGTAGCCTATGATACAGAGTGAAGTGAGTCAGGAAAAGAGATACCAATACAGTATATTAATGCATATATATGGAATTTAGAAAGATGGTAATGATGACCCTATATGCAAGACAGCAAAAGAGACACAGATGTAAAGAACAGACTTTTGGACTCTGTGGAAGAAGGTGAGGGTGGGATGATTTGAGAGAATAGCATTGAAGCATGTATATTACCATATGTGAAACAGATGACCAGTGCAAGTTTGATACATGAAGCAGAGCACTCAAAGCCGGTGCTCTGGGACAACCCAGAGAGATGGGATGGGGAGGGAGGTGGGAGGGGGGTTCAGGATGTGGGGAAACATGTGCACCCATGGCTGATTTATGTTGATGTATGGCAGAAACCACAATATTGTAAAGTAATTAGCCTCTAATTAAGTTAAATACACTAATTTAAAAGAGTTATGTCTATGCTATACTGTAGTCTATGAAGTATGCAATAGCATTATGTCTAAAAAGCAATGCACATATCTTAATTAAAAATACTTTATTGCTGGGTCTTCCCTGGCGATTCAGTGGTCAAGGCTCTGTGCTTCTACTTCACGTGTGTGTGTGCATGCTCAGTCACTTCAGTCATGCCTAACTCTTTGTGATTCCATGAACTAGAACCTGCCAGGCTCCTCTGTTTGTCCATGGCATTCTCCAGCAAGACTACTGGAGTGGGTTACCATGCCCTTCTCTGGGGGATCTTCCCGCCCCAGGGATCAAACTTGCATCTCTTATGTCTCCTGCATTGGCAGGCAGGTTCTTTACCACTAGTGCCATCTAGGAAGCTCTCTACCACAGGGGTTACTGCCAAAAAAAAAAAAAAAAAAAAAGGTCTGGCTGAAGACTTGATAATAACTCCTGCAAAGGCTGAGTAAGATTCCTTCACAGGGAACTATCTTTCTCTCTGTTTCTCTGGAGACCAGCCTTGTCTCTCTGAAGAAAACAGGACAGCTTCTTGAATAAACTGAAATGGTGCTGCTGAAAATGTCAGTTTTCACAGATAACTGTTGTTTCTTCCTAATTCATTGATGCTTTCTTTTGGAGGCTATAAGGGGAATTTCCCCCCTTTTTTTCCAGTTCGTGTATTTTTGGTTGTTTTTGTATATACGTAGGTATGGAGATATAATTGACAGGTAACATTTAGTTTGAGATGTACAACTGAAGGTTTGATACACTTACCTACTGTAATATGATTATCACTCTAGCTTTATCTAGTACCTCTCTCATGTTACTTAAGTATCTTTTGTGTGTGTGCGTGTGGTGAGAACAATTAAGGACTAGTCTCCTAGCAACTATTGTTTACCATACAGTATGGTTGCTTATGGGCTTCCCAGCTGGCACGAGAGGTAAAGAACGTGTCTGCCAATGCAGGAGACATAAGAAACATAGGTTCAATCCCTCAGTCTAGAAGATCCCTTGGAAGAGAAAATGGCAACCCACTCCAGTATTCTTGCCTGGAAAATTCCATGGACAGAGGAGCCTGGAGGGCGATAGTCCATAGGGTCACAGAGTCGGACATGACTGAAGTGACTTAGCACACATTGTTGTTTATGATCACTGTGCTGGGCATTAGCTCTCCAGAACTTTTTTATCTACTAGTTGTAAGTCTGTATCCTTAAATAGCATCCCTCTAATCCCCCACCCTATAGTTGTTAGTGACCACCATTCTACTCTCTGCTTTCTCAAGTTAGGCTTTTTTAGATTTCACACCGAAGTGATATATAGTATTTGTCTTTGCCTGACTTATCTTACCTAGCACAATGCTATCAAGGCTGATAAATGGCAAGATATCCTTCTTTTGAATGGCTGAATAATATTCTAATGTGTATGTGTGTGTGTGTGTGTGTGTGTGTGTGTAAAAATCAACAATCTGATTCTATACAGAAAGGCAAAGAAGTAGAATATGGGGTTGACTAAAGGATATACGAATGAATCATCAAAATAGAATCCAGAAAATGACCTGTATGTGGTAAATCGATTTTAAGCAAAGGTAATTAGAAGGCACTCCACAAAAGAGTACAGTCGACCTGTGAACAACATGGTTTAGAACTGTACAAGTTCACTTACACATGGTGTTTTTTCAAGAGTAAATACTGCAGTACTACAGAATCCATAGCTGTTTGAATCTGTGACTGTGGAATCAAGGATATGGGGGCAGCTGTAAAGATACATGTGGATTTTTGACTGTGGGGTAGGGCATCCCTACCCTTGTATTGTTCAAGACTCAACTGTATATCCAAACAGTTAATGAACACACGGAAGGTGCTCATTCTTATTAGTTATTAGGGAAAAGAAAATCATAAAAAATATGTATATGTGTAACTGAATCACTTCGCTGTACACCTGAAACTAACACAATATTGTAAATCAGTTATGAAGAGTGGAAGTGCTAGTTGCTCCCTCTTGTCTGACTCTATGTGACCCTACGAACTGTAGCCCATCAGGCTCCTCTGTCCATGGGACTCTCCAGGCAAGAATACTGGAGTGGGTACTCATTGCCTTCTCCAGGGGGTCTTCCCCACTCAGGACTGAACCTGGGTCTCTTGCTTTGCTGGCAGCTTCTTTACCGTCTGAGCCAAAAATCAACTATACTCTAAAAGAAAACTAGACAAAACAAAACAAAAACAAAATAAGATAGCATTACTCAATCTTCCAAAGGGTTAGAATTAAAGAGTGAGTAAAACAATTGTCAGTGATGGTGTAACTGGAACTCCACCCCTGTTGGGAGAATAACCTAGTACAATGATTTTGGAGAACTATTTATTTCTACTAAAACTGAATATTGGCATACTTATGACACAGCCAGTCCACTTCTGGAAATACCCCAAGAAAAATGTATGCCTCAGTATCCTAAAATACACATACAAGAATGTTCATAGCAATATTAATTCTCACAGTGGGAAAAGCTGCAAATGGCCATTAATAAAATAGATGAATATATTAGAATATTCACACATGAAATACTATATAGCAATGAATAAGAACAAACCACTGCTACTTATTGTGGCATGGATGAATTTCACAAAAGTAATGTTGTTGAAGCCATATTTAAAAGAATATATAATAGGTTCCAGTTTCATCCACCTCATTAGAACTGATTCAAATGTATTCTTTTTAATGGCTGAGGGGCTGGTGCACTGGGATGACCCAGAGGGATAGTACGGGGAGGGAGGAGGGTGGGGGGTTCAGGAAGGGGAACACGTGTATACCTGTGGCAGATACGTGTTGATGTATAGCAAAACCAATACAATATTGTAAAGTAATTAACCTCCAATTAAATAATTATTTATTTATTTACTCCAGTAAATAAATTTATTAAAAAATAAAAGAATATATACTATATGTCTCTATTAACATAATATTTAAAACAGGAAATCTATGATATTTGAAATCAGATAGTTGGCTACATCTGAAATAAGAGAAGAATGGCTGGTTGGCATGGGGGCAAGCAGATACTTTTGAGATACTGGTAATATTTCATTTCTTAACTTGAGTGCTTGCGGCATTTACTTTGTAAAAATACTTCAGCTTGTATAATTTTGATATGAACACTTTCTCCATGTCTTTCTTTAATAAGCAATTTATTTAAAAAATAAATACATATTTGGTTTTGTCTCTTTTGATCTTAAAATGAAATCAGACTATACGTATTTTTTATAATATTTGCTTTTTCATTTAGCATTTTTATTTTGCATTTACATGTTATTTATTTATTTTATAGGTCCATATGTGCAACTATAGTTCAGAACACTATATGATCATACTGTGTTTTAGAAGAATCACTCCTGGTGTTGTATACTGAATGGATTTGAGAAGGAAAAAGCAGTGGCAGGGAGACAAGTCAGGAGCTGTCAACATTTTGGAGAAATTAGGGTGGCTAGATCAAAGGCAAAGGAAATAACCATGATAATGGGGCCTGAAATTTAAGAAATGTTCTTCTGGCATCCCCATAAGATCTGGTGACTGAATATTGGCAGTGGCAGAAAGTAAAAGGTATAATGTAAATTCCAAGTTTCTTTTCACGTGCACAATAGGCTGGTATTCCAATCCACTGGGGTTTTCCAACCCTGGCTACACATTAGAATCACTTAAAGGGCTTAAAAAAATAATATTGTGCTTTCCCCTTCAACAAATATCAATTAAATTGGATTATCTAAGGATGGGGACCATATTTTGGTGCCTTTTTAAACCTTGATGGTGGGGTGTCTTTTGGTGGTGCTGGGGCTCTGTATCATGGAGTTTAAAGAGTTCATGGCCAGGACTCAGAGAAGCTAAGAAGGAGCCAGCAGGGCCATGAGCCATGTGGGCACTGTGGCCCAGCTGCTGCCCCACCTGCTCCAGGGGACCCTGCATTCAAGCAATACTGTGAGATGGAACACTACCTCTTGTTCTGCACCAAGCTTCCAGCTATAAAAAGAAAAGATGGCTCCTGCTTCACCTCCACCTTCTACATCCTTCCTAATGCCTCTTGCAACACAGACTAATCCAGAACCATGCAGAGAAGGGAATCCTGGGGAATGTAGTTGTGTTCTAGCTATGTCAATGCAGTGCAGATATATCTGCATGTCCATTGGTTTTGTTGTTTAGTAGACTCTTTGAGACCCCATGGACTGCCACACCCCTGTCCTTCACCATCTCTTGGAGTTTGCTTAAACTCATATCCACTGAGTCAATGATGCCATCCAACCATCTCATCCTCTGCTGTCCCCTTCTCCTCCTGCCTTCAATCTTTCCCAGCATCAGGGTTTTTTCTAATGAGTCAGCTCTTTGCATCAGTGGCCACAGTATTGGAGCTTCAGCATTAATCCTTCTAATGAATATTCAGGGTTGATTTCCTTTAGGATTGACTGGTTTGATCTCCTCAGTCATGAGACATTAACAGTGGCCCTGTGAACAAGTGAAGACAAATATATAAATTGTACTAAAGAGGAAGGACATCACAGCTCCAAAAAGTCATGCGACTGCCAAGATCCAGGTAATGAGAGGAGAGAGGAGCCGAGGTTAAGCACGCATCTCCTGATTCCTGACCCTGTCAGCCTCCAATGCTTCTGCTGCCTGTAGAGATAGGAGTCATGTCAAGATTATATTGCTCCCAAGTTGTATGTATGTAGATTTGATATATGGTTTTTTTCTGATCTTCCATAGATGAAATTCATGCCGAAATCATTCAGGCCTTTGCTCCAATAAATCCAGGAGGACTAAATAATGAAGTGATCCTCAAAGAGGAAACACAAAGCTTTGAAAGAACTGATCTAAAATTTAAAACACTTGATTTTACTTTCCTCTATTCTCTTTTCCTCCTTTCTCAGATTTTCTTCTCTGATAATTGCAAGGAGAGGGAGACCTATTTCAGGAATAGTTTGTATTGCCTGAGTGGACTGTTTTCTGGATTGAGTTCTGGGACTCGGTCTCCCCAGCACTGACTCATTTCACTGCTGCTGGAAAACAAGGTACTATTGCTTCCAAAGGTCAAAGTCTCTGACTTCTCTAGAGATTACATTGCAAGTAGAAGCTAGAAAGGAGGGGTTGAGAGTAGTCGGTGTATTTAACAAGTTAATCCTCAGTAATTGAGAGCTAAAGCTGCACAGATGGTCTAATAAGAATTCATTTTCATTGTTGAAAAATGGTAATATGCAAGGCATAAATTTTAATAGCTGCAAGTGAGGCTTAATTTGATATCAGTTACTGATATTCGGTGGAAAGTTAAATGAAAATCATTTAACTTCTCTTTAGCTCTGCTTCCTTTCATATAAAACGAGACTAAATTTTTTGCCTACTACTTCCTGCAAAGATATAAACTGAAAATTAATAGTAATATTTCAGTTTGGCAGACATAACAAGCTATGACTCTGTAAATGCTATCTTATATTTAATCTTGGCTTCCAATCAAGATTTCTGATTCTGATGAAATGTCCTCAAAGCATTGAGAATCAACTGTAATCTCAACTCCAGCCATCTCACTTACTACAACCACTTCAAATCACTTTTTATTTCTTTTTAGCTTTATAATCAATAACTCATGAAAAAAGCAGCCCATTAAATGATACTCTTTTCCGAGTTTTTTAAAATTAGCATTTTGGCTTGTCTTATGTCTAAATCACCCTATAAGAACTCTGCTTTCTGGAAAAGCTCTAGCACAGTGACTAAAACATAGAGTATTTTATAAATATTAGTTTTCTTTTCTCTTCATCAATCTGAAAAATATATCTGTACTTTTCTCTAGAATCTTCATTTTATCCCTGGTGAACTCATAGAGGTGTTTTGTTTTGTTTTGTTTTTAGGTTGGAAGCATCATATTGTTAAAACTAACCTTTGTCTTAATTTCATAATTGAAGAGTTATCAACATTTGTTTATTTTATTTTTATTTTGTGGATGGATTTGGGGAACTGATACATTAGTGTTCAGCAAGAGACATCAAGAAAGAGAAATACTTTATGCTTGCATATTTTGGGGTTGTATTTTCAAAGAGTTATGTTCTCTTATTCTAATGCTTCTGAAAATTTGATTGAAGATTTTGTTCTGGATCCAACTTTTCAGGGACAAAGTGTCCATCTTTGTTGTTCCCCTCATTCCCCTCATTTAGTAGATACATCTGGTTCTGAGTGTCAAGGGTACAGGAGTCTCATGAAAGGTCAAATGTGTTTGCATACTCCTTCTCAGTATGTGGATACAAAACCAAACACTTCACTAGCTACCTAAGGACCCATCTCACTGTCTAGAGAAGCAACCTAACTTTTCCACACTTTTGTTTCTGATTTGGACAAAAACACATTCTTCCTAAGGAAGGGAGGAAAGGAAGCTAAGGCATCGGGATGTGTTGGGGACTTGCATCATTAAAACAGATGATCCAGGTCAGGGGTGAGAGAAAGACAAACAGGTTAATTTTTAAGCATGGGATTCTCTGGCCTGGTGAGCAAACAATTCTATCATCAGCTTTTTATTTAAAACAAACAAACAAACAAACATAAAAGAAACAAACAAGAAACTTCTTCCTCATTTGGTAGAAATGGCAGAACTAAAGAAAACCTGAAGATGTTTCAGAGGGGTTAAGGGTGCAGTGAAAGCAAGGGGGATGTGAGCAGGCAGAGAAAGGTGTATCTCCCATATATAACTGTATTTGAGCTGGATAGTGTAAGGTGGTCTTTGGGAGATGCATGCTGAGGGACCATTACAAGGGAAGGACAACCATAGAGAAAAGAGCAGGGATTCAGAGAGAGAAGCAATGTCATCCTAGTTTTGGAAGAGACATTGAGCAGAGAAAGCTGACTAGGTTTGGTGAGTGTGGACTTTTAGTTACTTCTATCTCTAGATCTTGTATATTCTACAGATTAACTCTTGTTTTGTAGTTGAGCACTAGGTTGGGCTTCAACATGCAAAACAATGTATGCTTCCCTCTTTCTATCACCTAACCAGTTCTCCCTAACTTTTTTCATGAACACCATGGGGCCAGGGCTTTGTCTCTCTTGTTCTCAGCAACATGGCTGGCACGTAGAAGAGTGCCGCCCCTCACTAATATCCGCTGGATAACTTCATGGTACCACAAACCTCCCTTCCAGTTACCCACACAAAGCTAAGGAATGGTCTCTGATGTGTGTCATTGATCAACACTTTCCTGAACATTCCTGCTTCCTACACCCTCCCCTTCCCTGGTTTCAAATGCCTTTACTATCTCTGACTCTTTGGGACCATATATTCTGTGGCCTGCCAGGCTCCTCTATCCATGGAGATTCTCCAGGTAAGAATACTGGAGTGGATTGCCATGCCTCTAGGGGATCTTCCCAATCCAAGGATGGAACCCACGTCTTTTATGTCTCTTGCACTGGCAGATGGGTTCTGTACAACTAGCACCACCTGGGAAGATCCTTCACTACCTCACCTTTGGGCTGGGCTGTCCTTAGCTTCTCAGTCATGTCTGACTCTTTGCAGCCCCATAGACTGTAGCCTGTCAGGCTCCTCTGTCCGTGGGGATTCTCCAGGCAAGAATACTGGAGTAGGTTGCCATGCCCTCCTCCAGGAGATCCTCACAAATCAGGAATCGAACCTAGGTCTCTTACACTGAAATTTAGTCACATAGTCATGTCTGACTCATTGTGATTCTATGGACTGCAGCCTATCCTGCTCCTCTGTGCATGGAATTCTCCAGGCAAGAGTACTGGAGTGGGTTGCTGTGTCCTTCTCCAGGGGATCTTCCCAGCTGGAGATCAAACCCAGGTCTCCCACACTGCAAGCAGATTCTTTACCAGCTGAGGCACAAGGGAAACCCCTCTTACACTGAAGGCAGATTCTTTACCATCTGAGCCATCAATTATTGCTATTTTTTTTTTTAACTATTCCTCCTCCTTCTGGTCTTTTCAAGCAAATTGATTTTTTTTTTTTTGGCAAATTGATGTTTTATTGCCTTAGTAATTTTTCCTACATTGACATTGACATTGAAGTCACTCAGTTGTGTCCGACTCTTTGCGACCCCATGGACTGTAGCCTACCAGGCTCCTCCGTCCATGGAATTTTCCAGGCAAGAATACTGGAGTAGGTTGCCATCATAATACTTTCTTGCACAAAGAATGACTCCTCATCACTTATTTCTTATCATCTAAAACTGATTTAACCACTTAATTGGGCTCAATTCCCTCATTTACTGGGGGAATTAAATGAGATCATCTACAAAAACCTAACTCTGTGTTACCACCCACATAGTTCTATTTCTTTTTATGATTTTTTGTTTGTTTGTTTGTTTGTTTTTCAGAAGGAGGCGGTTTGGGACCCTTGAAAGTGTCTGGTTGATCATCTTGAGTGAGAGAATTGGGGCACGTGGTCTGATGCATTTCTCTGTGAAAAGGCCTGGGTCATTGGGGAATAAGAGAACAGATGCAGAAGCATCTGTGGTTTTGACCCAGTGGCCCCTGCTAGAAGAGCACAGGAAGCTCCCCAGGGCAGTGGTGGCCCTATGGAGGTGGCAGATGGCACTCACAGGCATGGGTGTCAACAAGCATCTGAGGAAAACCAGCCTGCTTTAGCCTCTGGCTGAGAAAGGACACAGTTAGCCACTATTTAATTAACAAGACACACAATTTGAGCACTGCATTACAATTTTGAATAGCTATAATTTGCGTTTTATAAATAGGGAGTAAGTAGTCTTCATTCATCCCTATGGAATTGGCTAAATAATTTCTGTTAAATTACAGAAAAGTGTATACAAGCATATGAAATAGGTAAAGTTTTCTGTGATACACATTTGAGCTAAATTTGATAAAGCCATGCTAATGCCATGCCACACAGTTTCCAATGAAGGAAAAAGAGCACAGGAACTCCCCCGGCAGTCCAGTATCTAATACTCCATGCTCCCAGAGCAGGAGGCCCAGGTGCAATCCCTGGTCAGGGAGCTAAGAGGCCACACGCCACAACTAAAGATCTCGCATGCCACAACGAAGACAGACGATCCCACCAACTGCACAACCAAATAAATATATAAATACACTAAAGAGAGAGAGAGAGAGAGAGAGAGAGAGAGAGAGAGAGAGAGAGAGAGCGAGAGAGCGCACAGTGGAGTTTAGACTCAAAAGGACACTATATGGTCATCTTGAAGAATTACCCACTCAAAGTGGGAGACAGAGTAGCCAGTCTTTCAGTTTCTATATTACAGTGGTCCTCAAACTGCTCATTTTGGGGGGTTTCATCTTGAGGTTCCCAAAGCTAATTTCATCTGGGGAACTGAGATTCAGAAACCAAACGTGCTTGGCCTCCAACCAGCAGCACTATATTTCTGTGAATTGCTTTCCCTGAATCATCTGTAAGAAGTGTCTGTCCCAGCTCGACCGAACTTCTCACTGAACCCTCTGTCTCTTTAAGCCAAAACAGCCAACTGAATATAAAGATGATTCAGCAGTGGAACCACGGGACAGAGAGTCAGAAAGAAACCTCACTGACCTGGTAGGTGGCCAAACATCAACTGTAAACTAGCATCGTCATCTTGTGCAAGTCAATTACCCCCATAAGTTTCAAATTCCTCACTTGTCAAATGTGGACTTTAGTCCAGATAGTCACCGATCTTAAGGGTTGCATGACAATGTACAGGCAAGTTCTTTATACACTTTAAAGTAGAGACATGGCTCTGGGCAGTTATTCCATCTTGTGTTGTTCACTGATTTCAAGTATTTCTCCAAGGAAAAAGCCTCAGCTTCTCATTTTGTCCTCCCTGACACATCTTTCATTCTATAGGTGCTGTGGGGCAGAGAGCAGAAATTATATAACTAAACTGTCATACACATCCAGATTGCTGCTAAAATCTAAGTTTGGTGTCCTCTCATCTCTTAATTCCCCACAAAGCTTGCTGCAGTCAGTTGCCACAGCTGACCACTGAAAAGCCTTATTTTGAGAACACATGGTTAATTGGAAATGCTTTGAAAGTAGGACTATTAAGCTGTAGGGAGATTTAGAAAAGACAGAGATTTTCTGATGCAGGATTTAGTGCCAGACACACAGCAGATACTCTTTTTCATTGAGAGACTTAGATATTTTGCTTTATTTGGTCACTTGTATACGGCTGCTCAGCTTCCCAGGGGCTCAGTGGTAAAGAATCCGCCTGCCAATGCAGGAGATGCAAGTTTGATCCCTGGGTCAGGAAGATGCATTGGAGAAGGAAATGGCAACCCATGTCAATATTCTTACCTGGAGAATCCCATGGACAGAAGAGCCTGGCAGGCTATCATCCATGGGGTCGCAAGAGTCAGACATGGTTGAGCAACTAAAAAACAACAAACAAACAAAATGCAGCTGCTCAGGGTACAATTCTCTTTAGAGGTAAACACAGCAGAAGGATTTAATATAATCTTCAGAAAATAGCCTTGAGACAAAACCTCAGGAGACTATGTCAGTTTTTGCCTCTTAATAATTGAGCAACATTATGATCATCCCTTATTATCTAAGGGCGTTGGTTTAAGGACTTCTACAGATACCAAATCCGCTGATGCTTGAGTCTCTCATGTAAAGTGGAGTAATACAGTTGGCCCCCCACACCTGCAGATTCAACCAAAGGCAAATGTGTTGAATCCACAGATTCAGAACTGCAGACAAAGAGGGCTAACTGTATATAATTTGTCATGTTTGTACCCTATTTTTAGCCCATATAACATTTTTAAGTGTACATTACTGTTGACTATAGGTACAAGGTTGGGCAGCTGATCTCTAGAACTTATTTTTCTTGCTTAAGAAAGAAAGCTTTCTTTCTTTCCAATTGATTTTTCCATCGATTAGTAACTTCTCATTTCTCCTTTACTTCAGTTGGAATGGCAACCACCATTCCACCATTTGATTCCATAAATTTAACTATTCTTGAAATCTCATATAAATGGAAAAAGGCAGAATTTATCCTTCTGCTATTGGCTTATTTCACTTAACAAAATGTCCTCCAGCTTCATCCACATTGGTACATGTTGCAGAATTTTTTCCTTTTTAAAGACAGGCTAATATTTCATTGTATGTATATACTACATTTTCTTCATCCATTTATCCATTGATAGATATTTGGATTGTTTCCATATCTTGGCTATTGTGACTAGTGCTGCAATGAACATAAAAGTGCTATTAACTCTTCAAGATCCTGATTTCAGGTTTTTGATAAACACGCAGAAGTGAGGTTGCTCTATTATGTGGTTGGTAGTTCTATTTTTAACGTTTTGAAGAAATTGTGTACTCCTTTTCATAGGAGCTACACCATTTTGCTTCCTCATAAACAGATATATAGTTGACCCTTAAACAACATGGGGGTGGGGACCCACTCTCATTGAAAATCTACCTGTAAATTTACAGTTGGCCTTCCCATCTGTGGTTCACATCCATGGATTTAAACAACCTCAGATCATGTACTACTATAGTATGTATTTATTGAGAAAAAAAATCATGTATTAGGGCACCTATGCAGGTCAAATTACTGTTGTTCCTGGATTAACTGCACCCTGTATGTTAAAGGCTATTATGTTCATCTGGTTCAAAAGTGCTTTGCCTCTGCTGCCCCACAACCAAGGTCAGGGGTGGTGGCCGGGAGGAGCTACCTTACATCCAAGGTAAGGAGCAGCGGCTGCGCTTTCCTGGAGCAGTCGTGAAGAGAAACCTCACATCCAAGGTAAGAGAAACCCAAGTAAGACGGTATGCACTGAGAGAGGGCATCAGAGGGCAGACAGACTGAAACCGCAAGCACAGATAACTAGCCAATTTGTCACATGGACTACAGCCTTGTCTACCTCAATGAAACTAAGCCATGCCATGTGGGGCCACCCAAGATGGACGGGTCATGGTGGAGAGGTCTGACAGAATGTGGTCCACTGGAGAAGGGAATGGCAAACCATTTCAGTATTCTTGCCTTGAGAACCACACAAACAGTAGGAAAAAGCAAAAAATAGGACACTGAAAGATGAACTCCCAACATCAGTAGGTGCCCAATATGCTATTGGAGATCAGTGGAGAAATAACTCCAGAAAGAATGAAGGGATGGAGCCAAAGCAAAAACAACAGCCAGTTGTGTATGAGACTGGTGACAGAAGCAAGGTTTGATGCTGTAAAAGGGCAATATTGCATAGAAATCTGAAATGTTAGGTCCATGAATCAGCAAATTGGAAGTGGTCAAACAGGAGATGACAAGAGTGAACATCTCCATTCTAGGGAACAACAAACTAAGATGGACTGGAATGGTGAATTTAACTCAGATGACCATTATATCTACTACTGGGGGCAGGAATCCCTTAGAAGAAATGGAGTAGCCATCATAGTCAACAAAAGAGTCTGAAATGCAGTACTTAGATACAATCTCAAAGACGACAGAATGATCGCTGTTCATTTCCAAGGCACACCATTCAATACCACAATAATCCAAGTCTATGCCCTGATCAGTAATGTTGAAGAAGCTGAAGTTGAACAGTTCTATGAAGACCTACAAGACCTTCTAGAACTACACCTCCCAAAAGATTTCCTTTTCATTATAGGGGACTGGAATACAAAAGTAGGAAGTCAAGAAACACCAGGAGTAACAGGCAAATTTGGCCTTGGAGTACAGAATGAAGCAGGGAAAAGGCTAATAGAGTTTTGCCAAGAGAACCCACTGGTCATAGCAAACACCCTCTTCTAACAACACAAGAGAAGACTCTACACATGGACATCACCAGATGGTCAACATTGAAATCAAATTGACTATATTCTTTGCAGCCAAAGATGGAGAAGCTCTATACAGTCAGCAAAAACAGGAGCTGACAGTGGCACAGACCATGAACTCCTTATTGCTAAATTCAGACTGAAATTGAAGAAAGTGGGGAAAACCACGAGACCATTCAGGTATGACCTAAATAAAATCCCTTAGGATTACACAGTGGAAGTGAGAAATAGATTTAAGGGACTAGATCTGATAGACAGAGTGCCTGATGAACTATGGACTGAGATTTGTGGCACTGTACAGGAGACAGGGATCAAGATCATCCCCATGGAAAAGAAATGCAAAAAAGCAAAATGGCTGTCTGAGGAGGCCTTACAAATACCTGTGAAAAGAAGAGAAGTGAAAAGCCAAGGAGAAAAAGAAAGATATACCCATTTGAATGCAGAGTTCCAAAGAATAGCAAGGAGAGATAAGAAAGCCTTCTTCAGTGATCAGTGCAAAGAAATAGAGGAAAACAGTAGAATGGGAAAGACTAGAGATCTCTTCAAGAAAATTAGAGATACCAAGGGAACATTTCATGCAAAGATGGGCTCGATAAAGGACAGAAATGGTCTAGACCTAACAGAAGCAGAAGATATTAAGAAGATGTGGCAAGAATACACAGACCCAGATAATCACGGTGGTGTGATCACTCACCTAGGGCAAAACATCCTGGAATGTGAAGTCAAGTGGGCCTTAGAAAGCATCACTATGAACATAGCTAGTGGAGGTAATGGAATTCCAGTTGAGCTATTTCAATTCCTAAAATATGATGCTGTGAAAGCACTGCACTCAATATACCAGCAAATTTGGAAAACTCAGCAGTGGCCACAGGATGGGAAAAGGTCAGTTTTCATTCCATCCCAAAGAAAGGCAATGCCAAAGAATGCTCAAACTACTGCACAGTTGCACTCATCTCACTGGCTAGTAAAGCAATGCTCAAAATTCTCCAAGCCAGGCTTCAACAATGCCTGAACTGTGAAATTCCAGATGTTCAAGCTGGTTTTAGAAAAGGCAGATCGACCAGAGATCAAATTGCCATATCCACTGGACCATGGAAAAAGCAAGAGAGTTCCAGGAAAACATCTATTTCTGCTTTATTGACTATGCCAAAGCTTTTGACTGTGTGGATCACAAGAAACTGGAAAATTCTGAAAGAGATGGGAATACCACACCACCTGACCTGCCTCCTGAGAAATCTGTATGCAGGTCAGGAAGCAACAGTTAGAACTGGACATGGAACAATAGACTGGTTCCAAATAAGAAAAGGAGTACATCAAGGCTGTATATTTTCACCCTGCTTATTTAACTTATATGTGGAGTACATCATGAGAAACACTGGCCTAGATGAAGCACAAGCTAGAATCAAGATTTCCGGGAGCAATATCAATAATTTCAGATATGCAGATGAAACCACTGTTATGGCAGAAAGTGAAGAAGAACTGAAGAGCCTCTTGATAAAAGTGAAAGAGGAGAGTGAAAAAGTTGGCTTAAAGCTCAACATTCAGAAAACTAAGATCATGGCATGCGGTCCCATCACTTCATGGGAAATAGATGGGAAAACAGGGGAAACAGTGGCTGATTTTATTTTGGGGAGATACAAAATCACTGCAGATGATGATTACAGCCATGAAATTAAAAGACACTTACTCCTTGGAAGGAAAGTTATGACTATCCTAGACAGCATATTTAAAGCAGAGACATTACTTTGCCAACAAAGGTCCATCTAGTCAAGGCTATGGTTTTTCCAGTGGTCATGTATGGATGTGAAAGTTGGACTCTAAAGAAAGCTGAGCACTGAAGAATTGATGCTTTTGAACTGCGGAGTTGGAGAAGACTCTTGAGAGCCCGTTGGATTACAAGGAGATCCAACCAGTCCATCCTAAAGGAGACCAGTCCTGGGTGTTCATTGGAAGGACTGATGTTGAAGCTGAAACTCAAATACTTTGGCCACCTGATGTGAAGAGCTGACTCATTGGAAAAGTCCCTCATGTTGGGAAAGATTGAGGGCAGGAGGAGAAGGGGAGGACAGAGGATGAGATGGCTGGATGGCATCACTGACTCGATGGACATGGGTTTGGTGGACTCCGGGAGTTGGTGATGGACAGGGAGGCCTGATGTGCTGAGGTTCATCGGGTCGCAAAGAGTTGGACATGACTGAGCGACTGAATTGAACTGAACTGAATCATCTTCCAAAAGGAGGTACCAGAAATTACCTCTAAATGTATTTATAACTTCATACTTATAAGCTTCTTCTTTTTGATTTGGTGTGGTAGACAGACTCTGCAGAACCACAAAGTACAAAGAAAAAAACTTCAGCAAGAATGAATTAATATAAGTCTCTAATCAAACCTGAAAGAGAATTAATATTGGATGGTCATATAATTTTAAAAGAGGAAGTTTGTTTTAGATTTTTTCGATGTAGATCATTTTTAAAGTCTTTACTGAATATGTTACAATATTGCTTCTGTTTCATGTTTTTTAATTTTTTTGGCCTTGAGGCATGTGGGATCTTAGCTCCCCAATGAGGGACTAAATCTACACCCTCTGCATTAGAAGGTGAAGTCTTAACAACCACTAGACTGCCAGGGGAAGCCCCAAAAGAGAAACTTTTTAAGAGCTTTGAGTGTAGGACATCTCATCTTACTCTTTCTTAAACTCCATGGCAGATGGACAATTTAAGCAGAGGGAAGAAAGACTCAAAATGGTAAAACTAGCACTTAGCATTAGCAAGGTACTAGTAGTTCTCCATATATATGAACTCAACCCAGTTGTTTTGCCAACATCCTTCAAGGTAGGTACAATTATGATCTGTATTTTAAAGAAGCTGATTAATGGAGAAGAGAAGAAGCATACAAAGTAAATTGCAAAGCTAGACTTTCTACCCAGGCCTGTCTCCACTGATGATGCTCAGAACCACTGCTTCACCTCCTTCATAATAGGTACACAGATCTGCAATGAAGGCAGATAGAGGAGCTCTCTTGCTCTCATTAACTTGGGTAATTAAGGACTTCTTTTCAGACTCAGACCCATGTGACAACTGAGTCAATCCTGAAGAGGGCAAGAAGCCCATTAGCAATGCAGCTGCAGTAGGAGAATCCAGAATTATTTTTTCTGGCACAGACCAAAAGCCCTGCAGTGAATCCTGACTGTCCCCTACCATCAGTCACCATTTGAGCTTTTCCCAGTCTTTTCTCTCTTGGCCCCAATTGTTGGATGAAGCTTCAGCTCAATTCTCCAACTTGAGTTTTATATCCCCAAGACTGACTGCTCTGAATTCCAACCAACTTCTTTGCAGCTCTGGATTTGACCTAATTTTTGCAAGTTCCTCACAGGATGGAAGGTGAGAAAAACCAAACATCTTTCTCTCAGTGCCCTTAGCCATTGACTAGGATTTGCCATGAATATTTTGGAACTTTGGCACCAGTGTTTGCCTTTTATTACCCTGGCTGCTCACAACCCACCATAGTCATTTGGCCTTATTGATTGATCAGTTAACTTACTCTGACAATGTCTAACAGATGAATGCTATTGTAGAAGGACCTCCTATAGCTGAGGTTAGATTTTTCAGTACACTTCCTACTGTTCACCCCCCCCCCCCTTCTTATTTCTTTTCTCACAGCGTGTCTCAGGCTCTGACCTGTTTGACTTTTGACTTAGAATACTTCCCTTTATACAGATCCTCAGGGCAGAAGTACAGTTAGTTCTATGCAGCTACTTAAGTTCCACCACCACGGCCAGCCTGGAAGATTGTGAAGTAGTTCTGGGCATCACTTGGCCTATTTTGAAAGCTTACTTTGAGTCAGGTGCCCTCACATTGCACTCTCACTCTCTCACCCTTTCTTTACCTCTTCTTTCTCATATTTAACAGCTCAGCTGCTAATAGTTGCTGAGTCATGTCTTTGTGACTCTTTTGCGACCCCATGGACTGTAGCTTGCCAAACTCCTCTGTCCATGGGATTTTCCAGGCAAGAATACTGAAGTAGGTTGTCATTTCCTTCTCCAGGGGATCTTCCCAACCCAGGGATCAAACAAGCATCTCGTGAATTGCAGGCAGATTCTTTGTGTATTTTGACCCCTTTCATCACCAAAGGTATTGTATTATTATTGACTATGTTCCCCACATGTACATTTCATATCCATAACTCATTTATTTTGCACCTGGAAGTTTGTACCTCTTAATCTCCCTCACCTATTTCACTCCTCCCCTCACCCTCTCTCCTCTGGCAACCGCTGCTTTGCTTCCTGTAGCTATGACTCTTTTCTGTTCTGTTACGTTTGTTCATTTGTTTTGTTTTTTAGATTCCACATATGAGTGAAATCATAAGGTATTTTTTCAGTCTGACTTATTTAACTTAGCACGATAACCTCTAAGTCCATCCTGGCTGTTGCAAATGGCAAGATTTCATTCCTTTTTATGACTTGAGTAAAATTCCATCATATATATATATATATATATATGTATATATATATATATATATATATATATGAAACCTAAGTAAATATATGTCTCACACCTTTATCCGTTCATTTATCTTTGGATACTTAGGTTGTTTCCATATCTTGGCTATTGTAAACAAAGCTGCAATGAACATAAGGGTGAAAGTATCTTTTCAAATTAATGCGTTTGTCTTTTTCAGATAAGTACCCAAGAGTGAAATTGCTGGAACATATGGTAGTTCTATTTTTAATTTTTTGAGGAATCTGCATCCTGTTTTCCATTGGTAGCTGCACCAATTTACATTGCCACAAACAGCACTAGACGGTTCTATTTTCTTCACATCCTGGCCAGTACTTATTATTTCTTGCCATTTTGGTGTGGTTTGTTATGCACAAAAGGTGATGGATGGATGCATGTTATCTCATTTGATCTTCATTGTTGGGCTGCAGTGAGACAGGTTAAGTGACTTGACTAAGATGCTTAAGTGGCAGAGCTGGGACTGGGAACTGGGCAGCTCTAGCACCTGTGTTCTCCAGTGCACCCTCTCTGCTTCTCTGTCTGCCAGAGGAGCATCTGATGAGATTGAATGGAATAGTGAAACACTAGAGAGGAAAGAGCCTTAGGGACAACTTAGTACTTCTCTCTTCCCGCACGCTTGAAGTACCCAAGGCCTGGGAGTGTTAGTCTTGGTTCTCAAAGCTTGGAAGATATGTAGCAGGGATGCTGACCCCAGACTTTCTCTTCTTTTTCTCATGCTGTCTGCTTTAGAGTTCTCTGCTCTGCCTTCAGGCCCCCCCCAAAATTAATTGTTTTAAGGTGAGATGGTGACAGTAAGGTGGTGTGGTGGGGGGGGGATAGCATTTTAGGCATGCGGCAAGCATGCCTTATGTGTTTGTGTGTTTGGTGTGGGTGGCTTCTTTTAGATTTCTGAAATTAACAAGAAGTAATCAGCTGCTTCTTTGCCTGCCTAAAATTTGCCTTCAGTGATGGACTCCCCTTCTCAGAGAGAGAAGATGGCCTTCTAGAAACAGATACTTTCTCCCTATTGTTTAGTAGGAGATGTGCCTAAAAGACTGATGTGAAGAAACCTCTGGAAAAGAGCAGCCTCTGTGCAGAAAAAGATGGAGAAATAGACCCTGATCTTAGACAAGTCATACACAAGGGCAGACAGAAGAACAGAACTTGATTCTACTGTGGCCTCTTAGCCAAGGGCTGCCACTTCCACATCTCTATTTCTTTCCATTCCCATAAAACCCTTTCTTAAGGCCTATCTGTATGTATTCAGACAGCCATCCACCAACCTTTGGGGTGCAAGTGTAGCACTTCAATCTTGCCCCCACCTCACTCCAAGCCTAAACAGAGTCCTGAGAAAGGGGTCACGCCTCCTAGTGGGAGTGCCAGTACAAACCAGTATTTCCCTCTGTTAGTGTTGATGTCCAGCCCTTCCTTTCAGTTCTACTACTTTAGGTATGTTGTTTCTGTTCTGTGAAATGTCTTTTTTTAGAGAATCTTTCCAAAGAAGATAATTAGGTAGGTGGCCATAAATAGGATGTGCAGTAATGAGAGTAGGTTGTACAATCTGGGAAAATTTTTCATGCCTGTAATGAGGAGAGGGCGCAGGTGAAAATGCTGGTCTTCAGTAAAGTGAGAAGTACAATTGCATCGTTTTCCTTATCAAATTATGACCCCCCTTGTTATTCCATTTCCTGACTTCAAATTCTTCCTTCTATAAAGTCATATACTAACTGGAGAAATGAAACATTTATCACTACCATATAAAATATATACAATAGGGAAAATGTACTTGAATCTTTATAAATTTTTTAAAAATTTTTATTTATTTATTTATTTTAATATACTTGAGTCTTAACAGCTTGTATTTTTTTTCTAGAGTATTTCTTTTGTGGTTCTCCTTTCTAAGTCTTGGGTGGCTTATCTGGGTATCAGAAGCACAGCAAGAGGGGGAAGAGGAAGGGCAATTTAAGGTCATGACCCTGAGGATTCGGGCAGCAAGATAAAAGGTCCTTTCCTGCCCCCACCAAGAGAGGAAAGCAGAAGTGATAGGAATGCCCTGACTTTGGCTCTACAGAAGACTTTGAATCATTTGGTTGGGACTTCCCTGGTAGCTCAAATGGTAAAGCATCTGTCTACAATGCAAGAGACTCAGGTTCAATCCCTGGGTTGGGAAGATCCCCTGGGGAAGGAAATGGCAATCCACTCCAGTACTATTGCCTGGAAAATCCCATGGACAGAGGAGCCTGGTAGGCTACAGTCCACGGGATCGCAAAGAGTCGGACACGACTGAGTGACTTCACTTTCACTTTGACTTCACTTTCCTTCCCCCACCAAGAGAGGAAAGCAGAAGTGATGGGAATGCCCTGACTTTAGTTCTACAGAAGACTTTGAAACATTTGGTTGTAAGAGATGAATTCTTTTTTAAAAATTTAAAAAAAATAATAACAAAAAATGGCATTATACACACCTCTTAGACAAGATACCACTAATTTGGCTAAATATTAGATGAGGAAAGTTGACAGTTCCAGGGAAAATTCAAGTGCCTGCTTTCATCCAAATCTTCTCCATCTGGACAATGGCTCTCATTGTCATATTAGGAAAATTAAGGAGAGAAAATAGATGTAATTTTCTATTCTTCTCATTACATTCCTCAGAGTCCTTGAGTAGCTTCTGTGTTTTACTCTAGACATCAGATGAAAACTTCTAGCCCTGGCCTTCAAAACTGCACACTAGGCTTGTCTTCCTTGTCTGCTCTCATCTCCAGTACCCATCAGGAAGTCTCTTCTGCAGAACAGACCACCTCCCTGTAGAATCCTGAGGTCAGATTGTCCAGTCTCCCTGTTCATCAAGTGCAAAGCCTGGGCTGGTGCTCAACCAGCCGTAGAGATTTTACCTGTGTTCCTTGCATACACTGGAGTCTCCAGGTTTTTCACCTTGTCTGCTCCTATCCAGGATCAGGTTAGTGTTTTGAGAAGATCATCCTGACAATAGTTCTGAGAAGGAAAGGCTGAGTAGAAGGACATGGGTTGGAAACGAGCACCAGAGATGCTTCTGTACCCACTAAGAAGCTAGAGGAAAGATGATTTGAGTGCCCAATTCAATGTAAAAAGTGAAGAGGGAAAAGGGATAAGATTATTTGATTCTATGCATGTTCATTTACTCTAACCCCTGATTATCTAGATTTACCATTAATTAAAATATTTTATCTTCTTACTATGGTCACAATTATTTAAGACACAAGTTATATGAAGTTACCAGAATTTCATTTATAGAAGCACAGGTGTTGTCTTCAGATCACATTTAGTTCCTCATCTAAGGATATGGTCATACCATGAAAATGAAAATTACTTGTAGACTTTAAATATAAAATATGAGCAATTCATAAAGTTGCTATAAGAATTTTCTCCCTACAGTTTCAATGCCTTAGTTTTCTCAGAAAGTTCCCAATACCTTTTTTCTAAATCATGAGTCCTGTTAGTTCTGTAGAGAATGAAAGAGAGAAAGTGAGTAAGACTTATAGTATATTTTAGGGCTAGACTTGACATTTCTGACTCAAATTCCTAAAATAAACACTAAACAATTGTGTCACAAAATAATACAATCTTGTAAATATCTGGAAAGTATAAACTTTATAAGGGAAAAAAATTAAAATCAGTCATAATCCTATTGTTCAAGGAAAACCACTGAATTTTTTGAAATTTTTAGTCTTCAGAAAGACTAGATTGTAGCTGTATATATCAACTGCATAGATGTAACTGTATGTATGTACATAATTAGGACCATAGTGTATATTCTAATTTATATTCTTTTCTCATTTAATACCATGTCTTGAGCATTCTCCATTGATATTAGAATTTTTACAAAAGCAGAATTCAGTGACTATGTGACATTCTAACATGTAGAGGTGTCATTGTTTAACAGTTTTTGCTATTGATAATGTTGTGGCAGAGACTGATTAGATGGAAGGTCATTGAGAGGATGTGACCTCCAGTTGACCTTGGAGCTGGACTCTGACAATGGAAGGCTCCTTACTCCCTCCCCTGTCCTTGGAATGTGTGCTCTGTTCACTATTCCCATAGTTGAGAGCTGTTTCCAAGAATGCAGACTTGAATGAGCAAAGTTTTGTTGAAACCATCTGGATGGTATACATGACTGAGCCTGGTTAACTTTACATAAACTTTAAGGTTTTATAGGTAAGTACAGAGGTCCACTCGGAAACCTAGATATCCAACCATGTCACAGGGGCCACCCAACCTTTACAAGGGAAAGCTGGAAGACATAGCCTTAATATGCACTCTGGCACCTTGTCTTAGTCCACTCAGGCAGCTATAACAACATGCCACAGACTGGATGGCTTATAAACAACAGATATGTGTTTCTCATGATTCTGGAGGCAGGAAGTCCAAGGCGAGAGTGTCAGCATATTTAAGTTCTGGCAAAGGCTCTTTTCTATGTTGCAGACTGCTGACCTCTTGATGT
Organism: Ovis canadensis; assembly: GCF_042477335.2. Classification (NCBI taxonomy): domain Eukaryota; kingdom Metazoa; phylum Chordata; class Mammalia; order Artiodactyla; family Bovidae; genus Ovis; species Ovis canadensis. Next base: position 61,576,237 of record NC_091252.1, on the reverse strand, counting down.
GTCCTTACACAATGGAGGAAGGGGTAAGGGATCCTTCTGGCACCACTTTTATAAGGGCACTAATCTCATTCATGAAGGCTCTGCCCTCATGACCTGATCACCTCCCAAAGGCTCTACCTCCTAATACCATCACTTTTCAGGGTTAGGACTTCAGCATATTAACATGGAGAGACAAAAGCTTATAGACCATACCACACTTCCAATAAAATTAGAATTCTATTAAATCCAGAATTGTTAGTTAAAAATGAGCAATCTCTTCCACAACAGATTTGCTTTAGTTCTTCACTATCCTAATTACTTTTTTAAAGATTTTATTTGTTGTTTTGGCTGCATGGTGTGTGGGATCTTATTTCCCCCACCAGGGATGAAACCCATGCCCCTCTGCATTTGAAGCAGGGAGTCTTAACCACTACGCCATGAGGGAAGCTCTACTATCCTAATTATTACAGCTGTTGTGAGGTGTTTTAATATCTAGTGGGTCTATTCTCTTTCACTTTTTTCCTTTTTTGAATTCCTTGAATATTCCTGCTTGTTTATTTTGCCGTGTACTTTGCAGTCAATTTATTTAATGGAAAATATCCTGTTGGTATTATGTTAATTTATAGATCAACTTTTAGAGAATATTGACATCTTTAGGAGGCTGAGTTCTTCTGCCTAACTGCATGGTATGGGTCTCCATTTGTGCTAGCCCAGTAAGACTCCTTTTGTACTTCTGACCTCTGGAACTGTAAGCTTTGCTTCTTTCTCTATGTAGATTTTAACTTCTTGCTTGAAAAAGGCTAATTCTATTTGTTATAGGATATACAAGAGTGATTTTTCAAATGCTGAAGTAAAAAACATGTGATAGTAGTATTACACTGAATTTCTTCTCTCAGGAGGTCACTTGTATCACTGGATATAAAATCACAAACAGCTTTGTTCACTGCTCACTGTTTGAAGATACGCTATAGCTCCTTGTAGACAATAACTGCTGAAACTGGTTCATAGTCAATGATTATATTGTCAAATATGTAAAATGTTTCTTGACATGTAAATTACTGCATATGAAAACTTTATTAGAACTGAGGTTCAAACAGCCCCATCAAATTCTGAAGAGAGAGATCAGAGCAAACTGAAAGGAGGGAAAATGCTGATGTGTGAAACAGACAACTCATCATGCCAGGCTAGGAATGCATAAGGAGAGCTATGAATGTGTCCAGACCTCATTGACCCTTGATGTCAATCATCCAAAATATACTTTCAAATTCTTATGCTACTAGACTAAAATGCCAGTATATTAGCATGACTCCAATTCTTGAGTATCTGGTACTTACTGAGAAATTCTGTATAAGTAAAGAAGAGTTACTTCCTAGCCATCATATATAATCAACCATAAACTGGCTTAAGTAAAATAGTCAGGAGTTGTATTCATTTATCCTGTCTCACCTGAATCTATAAAAAGAAAATCTAAAATGTTGATTAGGGCTTTTAAAAAAGATTTTATTTTTGCGTGTGTGAACCATTTTCAAAATCTTTATTGAATTTGTTAACAATATTGTTTCTGTTCTATGTTTTGGTTTTTTGGCCATGAGATACGTGGGATCATAGCTCCCCAACCAGGGATCAAACATGTGCCCCCTGAATTGGAAGGTAAAGTCTTAACCACTAGATGCCAGGGAGGTCCCTCAATTAGGACTATTAAGCGAGGGTTTTACCTCTTTGGGGGCTCAGCTATTGAGGGGATTAGCTGTATAGAATTTCAAGGCATCCCTCAGATGTAAACATAAACAACAAATTGATTAGGGAGATCCTTTAAATGATTCACAGCTTGGAGGAGAATGTCCTGTAAATTGAATGCTTTAATTAGCTTCAACAAATGGGAGAGACAAACTGGAATAGAACCAAGGGAAGATGCTTAGACTAACTAACATGCCAGCTCTAGTTGTTTGCATCAGAAGAGCTACACTGCCATGGCAATTTTTCTAGTTGAATTCAAAGAAAAAGTAGAACATGTGCAAAACAGGAAAATACAGATTAAAGAAGTAGGAGTGTTAATCTGCATTAATATTCAGGTAAACCAAATTTTATAATTTTAAGAAGAGATATAACCATTAAGGGAAAGAGGTCCCTGGCTTACAGCCACTGTTCATCTCAGACTTGACTGCCTGCCATTAGAAGCAGGCACTGGGCTAAAAAAAGACCCAGAATATTACAAACCCAATTTTGGAAGGTATGTTAAATGTCCTCTGGAGTGATCCATCTCCTTTCCTGTGTTGATTCCTTTCTGTAGAAGCCTCGCAAAGTCATCACTAAATCAGCTGGTACACTTCCTTCCAAAGCAGTCTACTCAGTCCTTGGCATGCTCTGGCTGTTATATTCTCCTGTATGTTGATCCAAAAGCTGCATAGCTTTTGTTTCTACCCATTGCTTTTAGTTCTGTTCCTTGAGGAACAAAATTAATCTTGGAACTATACAACAGTTTTTCAGCTCTTGAAAACTGGCTACCATTTCCACAATGTACTGTCTTTAGCTGACTAACTAGCTCTTAATTTCTTTAACTGCTCTGAACAGGACAAGAGGTCAAATTTCTTCATCATCCTTGTCTCTCTTTTACAAGCTTGTGTTTCTCTGTGTCAGCTTAGGCAATTAACTCAGTAATCAAGTATGAACTGTTCATTGCTGAACAGAGCATACTTCCTTTGTTTTAAATCTTTGCTATCAAAATGTGTTCTTCCAACTCACAGGACTATCCAGAAACTTGTTAAAAGAGAAAACTCCGCAGACTCACCTCAAACTCCTGAGTCAGAGTTTGGATTTTGGTAAGATCCCAGGTGACTCATATGAACTTTAAAATTTCAAAAACACTGTTCTAGACAAGTGTTTCTCAAACTTGACACCACATTGGCATACAGGTCCTTGAGTCCATTCTGGGCGATGATGGAAAAAATGTTTTTTCCCAGAAGCAACAATACTACCTATTTTTCTATACAAATGTTGAAATACAGGGGTAGTTGAAGGGTGGAGAGCAAAATAAGCATGTCATGAGTCAAGAGTACTAACAAACCCAACAAAAGAAAAGTCAGTTTCCATGTGCTGTGTGGTGGTACTATCCAATCTTGGTTCTACTATTTGAGATATGACATAATACTCATCTGAAATTATAGTGGCTTTACTTCCTATTGATACAAGAATCTGGATAATAAAACATTAAAAAAACCCAATGAATTTAGAAATCACAATCTCTAGGATGTCAAATTTTATAACTTATGAGGGCTTGCTGTTTAATGTTAAAACAGTGATTTTATATTTATTTGCTTATACCACGTGGTGGCTCAGATGGTAAAGAATCTGCCCGCAATGTGGGAGACCTGGATTCAATCCCTGGTTCAGGAAGATCCCCTGGAGCTGGGATTGGCAACCCACTCCAGTATTCTTGCCTGGAGAACCCCAAGGATAGAGGAACCTGGTGGGCTACAGTCCAAGGGGTCACAAAGAGTCGAACATGACTGAGCAACTAACATATATGACGAATTGAGACTCACATACCAGTAATGCTTATGTCTTGTCCACTACATGGCAGCCTGAAGGCATACGCAGGTCCTTTTTTGTTGTAGATTTTGGAGTCAGTGTTTTATATATCATTCATCTATCATTTTAAAGGCGACAGTAAAGTAAACTCACTTGCATCAAGAGAAAATATAAGCTTTTTGTTCCATGACTAAAGAAGCTAGATTAAAATCTACTAATTCAGTGGTCCCTAAACTCTGGGACCTAATGCCTGATGATTTGAGGTGGAGTTGATGTAACAATAATAGAAATAAAGTACACAATGAATTTAATGTGTTTGAATCATCCTAAAACTATTCCCTCTCCCTGACCTGTCAAAAAATTGTCATCCACGAAACTGATCACTGGTGCTAAAAAGGTTGGGGACCATAACTCGCTGGGAATAGAAACAGTATTCAATACAAAGTAGAAACAAGGAAGATTTTAGAAAGATTCTCTTGAGAACAAAAAGGGGAGAGTCAGAGAGGAAAGGGTTTAATCTCACAGCTCTGCTGTTTGAACATCCGTTTTATCTGTGTAGAATGAATAAGTTGACTTATTTTATTGCATCCCATAAGGGAAATTCTCTCAGATTCATTAGATAAACCAACAAACAGAATGGATGCAATATTTTTAGCACATCAGCATGTAAAAGCTTTGCATTGTGCTGCAGGAAAAAAGATACATGTAGACCACGTGTCACGTTCCGGTCAATGCTTCTGGCTGTCTACACTTGTCGAGTGCTTTTCACTTCTTACATAGAAACTGCCACAGCACATGGTAAAAAATGCACCAAACTATCACAATTAGGCATGAAAATATTCCCTAAGAATACAAAATATTAGGGACTGATCCCAAAATACTCCCTAGTATACAAGTTCTAGGGACCATCATTTTTTTCTGAAATTTCTTTTATTTCCTGTGAAGTGGCAGAAGAGAATTGTGGTAATTTTAATCTCTAACAGAAGGATCTTTAAGGAGAAGGCTGAAAAGTTGAATGGGCTTCCTGGGTCTCTCAGTGGTAAACAGTTCACCTGCAATGCAGGAAACAGTTTCAATGCCTGGGTCGGGAAGATTCCCCTGGAGAAGAAAGTGACAATCCACTCCGGTATTCTTGCCTGGGAAATCCCATGGACAGAGGAGCCTGGCGGGCTACAGTCCAAGAAGTTGCAAAAGAGTTGGACATGATTAGCAACTAAACGGCAACAAAACGTTGAACACTCTTTCTGGGCATCTGGATAAAATAGCAGTTGAGATGAGAACTATAAGTTAGAGGACAGGCTCAGCAAAACAGCATTTCAATGCCTTCCGTCTGCCTTCTCTTCTCTTCATTGCATCCCTCAGCCATGCAGTCTGTTGTTTCTTTCCTCCTTATTCATGTATCAGTTCCAAAAATAACTGCTGGACACTTACTGCATGCCCAGCAATGTGCTGACTTCTAAGGATACAGCAGGAAGCAAGACAAAAGATCTACTGTTGTGAAGCTTAGTATTAATCAGAGAAGACATGCTGTTAACTAACCAAATTACAACAAAGTGTTTGACTGTGTTTACCCCATCTCATTGTCATTTACCTCCAATGTCTACGTCTTTTCCCCCCACTCTGTGTGGGCATATGGAAACTAGGGGCAATCAGGGAGACCAGGAACAGAGGAGGTGACTTTGTCTCTATATTCTCTGAATCTTGTAGTTTTGGGGATAGAGTACTCACTTTTCAACTTAATGTTAAATATTTATTTCCTATTTCCAAACTTCAGTTACACCTCACATCATAGTATTATCTTAAAATTATAACAGTGTGTAGCACTTTATTATTTTTTAAAAAAATATTTATTATTTGGCTGTGCTGGGTCTTAATTTTGGCACTCAGGATCTTCAGTTGTGGCATATGGGACCTAGTTCCCTGGCCAGAGTCGGTCGAACCCAGACCCCCTGCATTGGAAGCACAGAGTCTCAGCCACTGGACCACCAGGAAAGTCCCTGTGTAGCACTTTAGAGTTTGCAAAGTCCTTTCACAGTCATTGGTACCTTAGACTCAAAACAAGACTGTGAGATGAATGATCCATTTTATGGAGGAGAAAATCAAGGCTCCGGGAGGCTAAGCTACTGGTCTCATTAGCAGCAGAGTCTAAACTTGAACTTTTTCGCCTGATTTAATTGGTTACAGGCTCATACTAGATTTAAACCTGTCTTTGCCTCGGTGATGCTTCATTGACTATCTACTGTGCTAGAAGAATGTTAAAAATCATAGTTTGTGTTACATCAGTGAATGATTACAGAGACAGTGATTAGATTTTATCTTAGCTGTTTGCAGCAATTACACTGCAGGTGGCACACTGACATACTCAGACCCAGGGATGCATTTGCCAAGTGGTTTCCTAGAAGCTGCCTGTTTTGTTTGTTTGTTTTACCATTTATTTATTTTTTAAATTTTTTTTTGGCTATGCTGAGTCTTCCTTTTTGTGTGGACTTTTCTCTTGTTGAGGTGAGTGGAGGCCACTCTCTAGTTGCAGTGCATGAGCTTCTCATTGTGGTGGCCTCTCTTATTGCAGAGCATAAGCTCTAGAGCCCACAGGCTTCAGTAGTTGTGGCTCCCAAGCTCTAGAGCACAGGCTCAACAGTTGTGGCACATGAGCTTAGCTGCTCCGAGGCATCTGGGGTCCTCCCGGACCAGGGACCAAACATGTTGTCTCCTGCACTGGCAGGCAAATTCTTCACCACTGAGCCACCAGGGAAGCCCACTGCCTAGTTTTGGTTCCCTTGCCAACACTAGTTGTGGCTGGAGCTCTGCAAGTGGAGACAGAACAAGAGACTCTTAGGAGACTGCTGGAGCAGGGGCCCTGACATACTTGTATAGGTCAGACTATTATGAGTAAAGTGGGTTAAATTTGGGAAGACAGTACAAGAAGATGTCAAGAATCTCAGAGCTGGTTACAATGAGAGTTAAGCAGCAGGATGATGAACACCAACAGGTTAGGCAGGCTGGCATCACGGGCCTGTGACCTATGCAGGGTTTAATATTCTGCTGTTGCCATCTTGAAGTTCTTGATAAGTATGTTTTCATATTTAGTACAATGGGGCAGTGATGATGGACAGAAAGAAGGGAGTCTGTGAAATATGCATGTGGTTAATCATTTCCCTCCTCATTTGCACATAGCACTCACCATGCTCTGTGAGCACGCAATAAGTGAGCAATAAGTGACTTTTATGTATTTGGGTGTCTGTGAAAACAGGTGTCCATTATCACAGGGTGATCCATGAGCACAGGGATGTCCATGAACATTCTGAACATCTGTCCAGAAATACAGATGGCCAAGGATCTCTGTCTCTCACATCCTTTCCCACTGTTGCACCTCCTTGCATCAGCTGACCTCTTAAACTGAAACGATGGCATAGAAGGAAAGGGAGAGATGAAGCAACTCAGAGTTTCTGGTCATCTCAGCCCTTCCTTTCTCATCAGCAAGTCAAAAAGAGAGTTAGGTGGTGTATGCGTATATTAATAAGTAAAATAAAGCCAGGTGGTTTTGTGACATTTTCCCACTCTTCTGGTTAGAACATGTGTCTGCTTGTTTCAGTTCTGATATACAAATTGCGTAATTTTGGTGATTCTGCATATGAGTTAAGTGCTCTTGTGTTTTCATTTAAAATTGGCATTTTACAATATCAAGATAAATAGGAAAATTCAGGCTATACATTTAAATTTAAAAATTTTGTTTGTAATAACATTAAATATTAATTTAAAAAATTCTATGATAAGTGAAGAGAGAGGCCACAGAGGAAAGAAAACGTTTATATCCAAGCACGTTTAAGGCATGTTTTCTCTTGCTTTGGGAACAGGGTTCCTGCATTTTCACTTTGCACTGGGCCCTACCAATGATGTGGCCAGGTCTCCTCCTCCCAGGTAGGGTAAAGAAACCTTCAGCACCCTGGAAGTCCTGAAAAGATCAGTAAGAGCTGGAAACTTGGTGACTTTTATGTATTTGGGTCAGACAAACTAGAGGATGTTCACCAAAGGAGCCCCAGACAGGTGTATCCAGAGTCTGGGGGACAGTCAAGGTCACCTTGATATAGACCCTAACTAGTAACAGAAGAGTGTGGTCCCTGGTGAGGCTTACTAATCATTTTCTGGCCTTGGGTGGCTTCTCTGAGCACCCTGGAGAGAATGGGTCCTCGAAGAGGAATAGCAGATGCCAGCAGCAACAAGAACCAGGTGGCTGTGAAGTGCCAGTGTCTGAGTCAAGGTGTTTCTCATATCCTGTCAATGCCTCCTACCTTTATCGCTGCATTGGCCCTCCAAATGCTTGAGCTCAATCAAATCGAGTTTTGTGAGTTTTCTAGTTGCCCAGGGAAACTATTCTAATTGCATCAAATGTCTTAGCAATAAACATCATGAATGCTTTGACTCTGTCGACCCCAGGATACACAGATGCTGTGAGACAAGAAAGCAAAGACGTCACGGAGACTGGATCTGAGCCCCATGTGGGCAACAGCTGGCAAGCATGAACACTAAACACATCTAAATCTCACAGTTTTCTCTGCTCACATCTGACAAAGAGGGCAAAGCTCATAGGCTTTCCTAGACAGAAAGCTCCCTGCTTCCCACCTTCAGCCTCTAACTCAGAGCCTGGCCCCATGGCACACCCTCCCTCCTTCCTTCCTGCTGTCACATCACCAGCAGGAAGGGGATGTGTGTTCATACAAAACCAACCATGATGGCGAATGGTCTTTAACACCCTTTCTTTGACTCTTATTGAGCTTTGCCAATAAGGCTAACTGCCTACAATAGTAAATACATGCCATATAAGGATTTTCACCAAATATAAATAAGAACTCAAAAAGTCTCAGCATTTCTTCTCCCCACTCTTATTTGTACCCACACATTGGCTACTGCTTCTGAAAGATATAAAGATTCTCTGTAAACCTTGGGAGTAGCCAAGGTGATAGTGTGCTGAATAGGAAATACACACATTTAGTATCAGAACTTGCCAGTGGGGCACTGGCAAAAGTTATTTTATATCAGCGAGCCTCCTCTGTTAACTGATGAAAGAAGTGGGTAATGGCTTTGTTTGTGGTGGTGTCTGGGCAAGTGTTAGTTATCATTAAGACAGTCAGTATTTCAGTTTCTGTTGAATTGTTGAATCCTCAAGGAAACTTGGTGGAGAAGTCCCCTGAGTAGTTAGTCTGATTGTCCTAACCTCTGCTTGGCATTGGATGTCCCAAAGGGGGATAAAAAATGACCAAGGAGAAAGGATGAGGGCCAGTGGCTGTAATATCCTGGCTGATTCTCAAAGCAAATTTGACATACTTAAGATGGATAAAGGCAAGATTGATTAAGCGGTCTGTTGAGACATATCGTTGTTCAGTCTCTAAATTGTGTCTGACTCTTTGTGATCCCATGAACTGTAGCATGCCAGGCTTCCATGTCCTTCACTATCTTCCAGAGTTTGCTCAAACTCACGTCCACTGAGTCAGTGATGCCATCCAATCATCTCATTCTCTATTGCCCCCTTCTCCTCATGCCCTCGATCTTTCCCAGTATCAGGGTCTTTTCCAGTGACTCAGCTCTTCATATCAGGTGGCCAAAGGATTGGAGCTTCAGCTTCAGCATCAGTCCTTCTAATGAATATTCAGGGTTGATTTCCTTTAGGATTGACTGGCTTGATCTCCTTGCTGTCAAAGGAACTCTCTAGAGTCTTTTCTAGCACCACAATTCAAAAGTATCAGTTCTTCAATGCTCAGCCTTCTTTCTAGTCCAACTCTCACATCCATACATGACTACTGGAAAAACCATAGCTTTGACTATCCAGAACTTTGTTGGCAAACTGATGTCTCTACTTTTTGATATACTGTTTAGTTTTGTCATAGCTTTTCTTCCAAGTGTTGAGACATGGCCAACTGCAAAAGAGAAATAGTAAAGATAAATTTACAGCTCCAAGAATTCTCTTCACCTTATATATTTCACATGTATTCGTTTAGAATAGGAAATACTTTTAAAATCAGTTTGTTTTCATTTTGTAAGTGACACAAAATTCTATTAAATTCCATAGCAAAATATTTGACAAACTGTTTGAAAGGGGTAGCAATAATTAATGTTTGTAACATGTCTTAATCTTTACAAAGCACTTCTTTAATCATGATGCATTTGCTCCTCACAGAAACCTTTTGAGAGTAGTAACTATTGTTTACTTGTTTTATAGGTAACAATACTGGACCTAGTATCTTTTCAGGAAAAACTAGAAATTAGTTGGACTCTAACTTGAATCCAGGCCCCCTGATTCCAACATCCATAACGCTTAACAAAATGTACAAGTGATAGTCAGATACTCTGATTAGAGACGGAATTAGCCCAGCACTTGGGGAATGTGGACTCTGGTTCCAACTCTGTCATCATCGGGAGTCGCCTCAGTCCCTCCCTTTCACCAGGTCTGTTTCTTCATCAGCAAAATAAAGAGGCTCTGTGGAGCATCTCTAAGTTGTCTCCCATTCCTCTATCACTCGATTGATATGAAGAAAAGAATTGCAGTGGAATCACATTGAACAGAAATTACTCCAAGGCTATCTATTTTAGAAAATATGTTTTCTGTTTGGCTTATGGCAGGAGGGCAAGTAGGAACAGCCAAGCAAGTAACAGAACTAATCCAGGCGAATTTTCTCACCCAGCATAACTCCCACAAAAAAATAAACTCCACCTGGCACCGTGCAGACCCCACCTCCGACCCCGCCCCCGCCCGCAGTAATTCAGGGTGGATCTCAGAGGAAGCGGCTGTGGTAGGGCGCCTGGCACATTCTCCTGTCTTTGAGCTTGAAGATAGGAGGAGGCTCCATCAGGAAGGTGGGAGTTGGTCCCCAGCAGATAAATGAGGGTTTCAGAGGCGCTGAACCTGATCCACAGGCGTCTTGCCTTTCCCAGAGGAACTCATACTCGTTAGTCATAAATAAGTCCTGTGAAATGCCTCCCACATCCCATGTGAATATTTCAAACATCATTCTTAGCCAAGAAAAAAAAAAAAAAAAGAACAAAAGCAAAAGAGAGATTTACCTTTTAATCTTTAATATTTGTTTATTTATTACCAGATTTAATCTCCTGAAAAAAAATTTGGTATGACATCTTTAAAATTGTTCCTGTCTGACATTTCCCGGTGAGGCGCAAATATTCAGGCAAGACTGGGGCTTTGGGGGTCCCATCTAATCTTTATGCTCGTTCTTATTCTAGCTACTGGAGGTCTTCCCATTCTGAAGACCAGGCAAAGTGCTATGGGAGAAATCTGTGGTGGGGAAGCAGGTTTCCCTAGAGTCGGGGGTCAGGCACTGGGCCTACACTTTAGTGGTCGGATGAATAAGATACAGTTTAACTAGCCGTTACCAGTGGGGAGAGAACGGGGGATGGACACACAGGGGAAGGGGATTAAGGATACTGGTGCACGGGGCCGATCCGGAGAGATGATATGGGGTGGGAGGTGGGAGGGGGGTTCATGTTTGGGAACTCATGTACATCCGTGGTGGATTCATGTCAGTGTATGGCAAAACCAATACAGTATTGTAAAGTAAAATAAAGTAAAAATAAAAATTAAAAATAAATAAATAAATTGTTGATATGAAAAAAAAAAGAGATACAAACTACTCCAATTAAAATAAATAAATTTAAATTTAAAAATAAAATAAAATAGATAAGATACAACGATGTAATGTACAGCACAGGGAATATAGCCAATATTTTACAATAACTTTAAATGGAGTATAGTCTAAAAATATCAAGTCACTGTGTTATACGTCTGAAACTCATGTAACACTGTAGATCAATTCTATTTCAATTTGAAAAAGACATAGGCTTCCCTGGTAGCTCAGAGGTTAAAGAGTCTGCCTGCAACACGGGAGACCTGGGTTCCATCCCTGGGTCAGGAAGATACCCTGGAGAAGTACCCACTCAGTACTCTTGTCTGGAGAATCCCAGGGATGGAAGAGCATGGTGGGCTACAGTCTACGAGGTTGCAAAGAGTCAGACACGACTGAGCGACTTCACTCACTCACTAACTCCGGGAACCCTCAGTTTTAGTGAGAGAGACAGTCAGGTCAGGTAGAGGAATCAAAGGAAACATTTGTGAGATGTGAGCTTGGAGAATAGAGTTTGGCTTAGGCATACAGGAGAGGACTGAAGGCTATCTGAGAGCAGAAGAGAATTCAGAAACACCTCAGAGAGCAGATGACGTTAGAACTGAGTTTTAAGGGAGGTGTTTCACAAGAGAAGGAGTAGGGGAGAAAAATCTTCATGAGAGAAATTAAGGCACGTGTAAGGCAGGGAGGTGAGAGAACAGGGTCTCTTCCAGAAGCCTGACCCTCCTTTGCATGACAGGCACCCAGGACTTATATGTGGAAGTGGGGCAGTATCAGCTTGGAAGTTTGAGCATCAGCCAGAAGATGAAGGGGACTTGTGTTCTACTGGGGTGGGAGGTTAGCTTTTTTTTCTCTCAAGGCAATATGAACTTGGTTTTTGGATTACCATTCTGGCAGAAATAGATAGGATGGATTAGAGGGAGAAGAGGCTAGAGGAATTTCTTCTTATTATTATTTTAAATTTTTGGCTGCATCTTGTATCATGTGGGACCTTAGTTCTCTGATCAGGGATCAAACTTTCATCCCCTGCATTGGAAGGCAGAATCTTAACCACTGGACCTCCAGAGAAGTTTCCAGGCTAGAGAAACTTAAACCAGCCATATAGAGGCAAGAGAGGGGACATGTGAGAGAGATAGAAGAGGATGAATTGGTAGGACTTGATGGGGTCGCAAAGAGTCGGACGCGACTGAGCCACTTCACTGTCTGTAACTATTTTCTGGAGAAGGAAATGTCAACTCATTCCAGTACTCTTGCCTGGAAAATCCCACGGATGGAGGAGCATGGTAGTCTACAGTCCATGGGGTCGCAAAGAGTCAGACGCGACTGAGCCACTTCACTGTCTGTAACTATTTTCTGGAGAAGGAAATGTCAACTCACTCCAGTACTCTTGCCTGGAAAATCCCACGGATGGAGGAGCATGGTAGTCTACAGTCCATGGGGTCGCAAAGAGTTGGACATGGCTGAGCCACTTCACTGTCTGTCTGTCTGTCTGTCTGTCTGATGGCCCGCTACACAGACCCAGTAAGCAACAGAGTCATGGGGCTTGGGAATGCCACTTAATCATGATAGGAGAGGGTGATGAGCATTGCCTGCTGATGGGTGGGCTAAGAAATACTACCTGAGCTATTTGTTGGTATTATGGTTGGGGTGAGGGATGAGCCAGAAAGTGGATACAGTAGTGGTAAAGCTTCTTCCCTCTTTATAAGATCTTGTCCTCTGCCTCACTGTTCAAGGAGTGGTCTGAGGTCCATGGACCAGCAGCATCAACATCACCTGGCACCTTGTGCAGCATCCTGAGGCCCCCAGGTTTACTAAGTCAGATTCTGCTTTCTAATAAGATCCCCAAGTCAGTTATATGCAGTTATATTAAAGTTTGAGAAGCACTGGCCAAGGGTAACTCTTTGAACTTTTCTGTTTGTAGGAGGATTATAGAGGGAGTAACCACAGAGAAACAGCATAAAGCATAAAACAAAAAAGCCAAAGGATTCAAATTGTTAATCACAAGATTGTGGAGCCAGACATTGATGTTTCTTTGTCCTGAAGTTTATACCTAATGGTAACTATGCCTAATTACTATCTTGACTCTCTGATCTTTCTTCCACTTCCTATTTCTATTGCTATTCTTTAGATATTTGATTTTGATTTTGTGTGCATGCTCAGTTGTGTCTGACTCTTTGCCCCCATGGACTGTATCCCACACCAAGTTCCTCTCTCCCTGGAATTTTCCAGGCAAGAATACTGGAGTGGGCTGCCATCTCCTACTCCCAAAGATCTTCTTGACTCAGAAATCAAATCCTCATCTTTTGCATCTCCTGCATTTGATGGTGGATTCTTTACCACTGTGCCACCTGGAATAATCTTACATGTATCTGTGACACTTAAAGATACTTAAAAAGTTGTAAAATGAGTAAAGCTATCTTGGGAACAGTTAAGACAACAAAATAAAAAATTAACAAATTTGTTTACATATCTCTGGCATCTTTAGCAGCTCATTATTCCTGAGTTGTAAGGAGATGTTGAGTATGATTTGATAAAGGCTAAACTGATATTCTCCAACTTCTAGATCAGAGAAGAGACTCAGAAGGTCAGGGTCACTTGGAACCAGGGCTCTGTTGGGAGCCAGGCAGCTTCAGGCAAGGAGCAAGGGTCTAAGTCATTGTGACATCTCCATTAAGCCTCAGGAACTGTTCATTGCTCCAGACAGGAGCTCTGATGGTTGTGGCTCTTGCCTTTTCAGCATCTCATTCATTCAGTTAGGATGGATTTACTGGTGTGAAAATTTGATATGGATCTAGATCTCTATGAGCAAATAATAATAACATTTGATGGAGGTCATAAAGATGACTCAGTCCCATAAAAGAAAAGGGCTCTGCAAAACACCAAAGGCACACCAAGATAAAAAAGCAGAATATGCTGCCTTTTCACAAGCTTAAAATGGCATTCACCTCTAGAAACAGGCTTAATCTAAGCTTTGACATGAGCCATCAAATGCAAGATTTCCAAAGTCTGATGATGTGTTAGTTGCACAAAAAGTATGAGAGCAGGTAGACCACATTCATTTGCCGCTGTGATGACTGTAATGCCTGTATGTTGGAGCAAAGAAGTGACAGAAGAATGCGTGAACTTCAGAAGCACTTACAGTGATGAAGTTTAGACAAATCACAGACGACTTTAGTGGCGATGTGAAATTGCTTTTCAAGTACATAATAAACGATGGGATATTCTCTTCTGAACTACTCTTGTTTCTGTGAACCACAACTGTGAAGAGAATGTGTTTCTTAGGAATTGAACAAAGCCTTTGAAACAGTCCACAGCTACTCTGAAGGAATGGCCAGTTTCCATCATGGAAGTCCCTTTGGGGTGGTTTTTATAGCACTGTCCTGAGGGAGGGGCACTTTGCACTTAGGCGCTTCACTCAGTTTTCTCATCCATAAGATGTGATGCATCCTAAAGCAGACTGACTGAATGGATCCATCAGACCAGCAAGTGGTTATTTCTTCAGTTCCTGGGTATACAGTGAGTAATGGTGCTCCTAGTCTCTCTCCTTAAAGTGTGGAGTTTCCGATACTGTGGTCATGAGAGTGGAATGAAAGTCCCCTCTCACCACCCTTCTGTGCCAAAATTACAAAGATGTGGGAGGAATGTGGAGGGGTGGGGAATGCCATCACATTTTCATTTTACCCACTTGGCTGACCTGTGCAGAAGATGTAGGATTAACAGTGAATTATTCCAAGTGTAATTAACTGGTGGCTTGAATTATACTTGCTCCTCTAGATATGATATCTTCTCCAGTATAAATAGACAAATTCTTTGACACCTGTTTTGTAGCTCCATATCTGACCACCTCCAAACTCCTACTGAACCTAATAGCGTATTTCAGAGAATAGAATCTAACTTTGAGGCCAAAGAGAAAGGCTGAATGTTACAGACTCCAAGTAGGAGGGATTTAATTCCTCATGGTGAAAACTTTGACCAATGGGGGATATTTGACAGGAGAGACTTCAAGGAGACTTCAAGAAGAATTTCCTGTGTCTTCTAAGAAACACACCTCTAGAGTAAGGGTGCAAAATCTCTATGAGAATTCACGGGCATACCTTATCTGTTTCGTTTAGGAAAGGAAGGCTGTAACTGGAGGAATGACTTCCAGATGAGACCTTAAAAGCATTTAATCCATTTTGTAGCTACTCTGAGAGATCTGAAGGAGCTGGAGATTAGCTGAGTGTTAAGCCCGAGCTCCCTAGGAAAACCCTAGAGCCCCTGGGCTATGTGCTCTCTTCCAGGCCTGGCAGCCAAAGCTGGGAGCCTTGGGAGTGGGAGGAGGTGGAAAGGATGCTCAGGCTGGTGGTAGAAGAGGAGGTCAATTGGGAGATGGACAGACAGGCATCTGTCACTCCCTGTGAAAACTCACTGGGCAGAAGAGAATCCTCAGTGGTCAGTTTATTGCTAGTGAAGACCCAGTAAAACAGATGCTTGATTTGCCCCCAAACAGAAAGGTGTATGGGAGGGAGGTACCTCAAAATAAGGAAAACAGTGAAGTGGTGGATTTTTTCTTTTCTTCGCTTTTTTTCTTTGTTTCATAATATACCTGTCTCAATTTGACATTATTTTTAAACAGACCACATCTGTGCTGGGAAAGGAGAGTGTCTGATAGGTAAATCCGGACCATGAAATGAATAGAAAGAAAGGTCATTTTCATTCACCTCAAATTTTTAAGTTCTTAGTTTTGTTTTTATTTGAAAAGTTGTGACTCTTTTCCTGGAGGGACTTATTACCTGCAGAAAAAGACATAATGCAGGACACTTGGAGTTTGGAAGGAAGAATATTGTATACATAAATGCAAGCTGAGAAAATGTATGCCTACATATACATGCATGTGTGCTCAATCGCTAAGCCATGTCCAGCTCTTTGTGACCTTGTGGACTGTAGTCTGCTAGGCTCATCTTTCCACAGGATTTCCCACACAAGAGTACTGGAGTTGGTTGCCATTTCCTCCTCCAGGGTATCTTCCCTACCTAAGGATCAAACGTGCATCTCCTGGATTGGCAGGCAAGTTCTTTACCACTGAGCCACCTGCGAAATATATATATATATATATATATATATATATAAAACTTTAGGTAAGTATAAACGTATATATATATATATATATAAAACTTTAGGTAAGTATAAACGTATATATATATATATAAAACTTTAGGTAAGTATAAACGTATATATATATATATATTTATATATATATTTATAACTTTAGGTAAGTACCAAAAGGAATGCTTTGGTTTTCTTTCTTTACCTTTCAAAGTGCATTCTTATTAGGTTTTTCTGTAAGATTAAATAACAAGGGAATGGGCAAGGTAAACACAGGGCTTGAAAATTACTTTTTGTTGGAAAAAATTACAATGACTTAATCCTAACCTGCACTCGAACCAGGGCAGCATGCAGCCACAGAACTTAACATCGCAGACTATATCCTGAGGCCCCTGATGTTTGTAACAGCCATTTCTTGTGGTCAACACATATTTTAACTTCTCAAAGCTTTTTAATTACAAAGATGTTTCTATTTTATCTAGCAAGACAGCCTCCACTTGAGAAAATGTGATGCCTAGATAAGAAGTATTTCTTCTTTCCCTTTACTGTTCTGATAAATATTCCAGAAGAGTATCTCAAAAATCAGTGGCAGCTGCCTGTCAAGAAGACATTCTGTCAAATTAGACAATTTAATGATTTTGCAGTGTGACATGAAATTTCTATTTTTAATAGAATTGTCACCAAGGTTCATCACCAACTACAGACAGGTACGTGATTTAGTTGTGAGTCACCAGAGTTAGCACCAGCTAGAGAATTTATCTGAGGCACCACACTTAGTAAGAAGAGAGAGACACTTGTGGTTTTGATAGAATGCCCATGAGGACTCTGTTTATGACCTAGAGTGACTTTCTTGAAACTCTGTGTTTCTATCGGTGTTTTACATCTATCTTACCCTTAGCTTTGCTGGAATCTCTTAAGGCTATCAATTCATGTTCTTTTGCCAGGAATCAATATCAAGCAATGTTTTGTAGTTCTCAGGAGATTTGATAACCTATAAAAGCCTTTCTATGAAGAAGTGTCCTTAGAATAACAATCTTGTTTAAATCTTTGGCAGTAATTTTCTATCATACACTCTCTCATAAACGCAGACTCCTGTCCATTCTCATTTATTTACTCATTGACTTATTAGTATAATTTTCAAGTTCAATATGATAAAAATTATCTTTAAATTCTTATGTTTATCATAATTATAATCATTAAATTCACATTATTTCAAATATCATACATAATTCATAATAGTGGAAATAATCATTTAATGCTATTCAGTTTCACAGCATCTCAAATTTCACATGGTTTTGCTATTGTTAAATCACACTTAAGCACCACTTTTATATTGTTATGGTAATATGACCATCAACCTGCATTTACTTTTATGTCATAAAGCTCTCATAACTAAAATATGGCAACTGAAACTGACTTCTCCCTGGATTCATAGCTCCTAGGAAAGTAAAAATCTTATATGAAACCAACTCTTTGCTTCCTCTGTTCCTAGGAGGAAAACACCTAAGTAGGGTTTTCAGGTTGGGTTCTTACCTATCAATTCATTATCACATTTGGAGCAGTACTTATTACTCATGCTTAGTTTCGATGAAGAGAGGTATTTCCCTTAACCTCCCTTACTCCGCCCTACCCAGGGCAAGAGACTAGAGTTTTCTGATTTGAGAATTTGGAGATAAAATCTGAGATCCCTGCTCAGTCCTTCCCTTTCCTTATTGCAGTGCATCCACCTGCAGAAAGCACCCTTTCTGGTCTGTTCCTCCAAGCTGTCTACATTTCAGGGGCAGGCTCAATGCTGGTAAGGAGATGGGGAACATAGGTGAACTTTCCCAGAGCCCAACATCTGGTACATGGGCTGCTGATCTTGAGAAATCAACAAGGAGTGGAATTTGAGGGGAAAAGTAACACTCCCAGAGCCTGAGACTTTGAAATGGGTCAGGCCATATTTTTGTTGTGCTGAGTTTGGCATCTGCAGGTATCTGTATTGTGTGATGCTGCTAGTTGTTACAACAGTAGAGGTGAGCATTGGTGAGGCTGGCTTTTAACTTGCATAGCCAGAGCAAGCTAGTTTGGGTTTTAAAGTATGAGCTACTTCTCATTGGCTTGATATTATATGAAGGCTGGGATGGGATTAGATCTTTCAGGTACTGGTTAAACAAAAAGCATTTGCTGTATCAATAATATTTTTCAGTCAAGTTGATAGGCAGGAGCTTTAGCTTTCATGGGATCTGAGTTCTGCACACCTTGCAGAGCACTTGTGGGGCTTAAGATTTCAGTTTTTCCTGCGAGGTCTAAAATCAGCTTAAATTCCATTTTGTACTGTAGCCCAAGAGAAAACAAAGGAGACTCTAGGCTAAGTTTGGGTTAAGTGGCTTATTCATAACCTTGGGTTTTTCTCTACTGTGTTATTTCAAATTGACTCTGGATTTCTTAATGACAAGATCTCTATCCTTTGCTTTGGTTTTTAGAGAACCAAGCTCTAAGTCCATCCATAGAACTGTGGTAAATTTTATTAATGAAATAATAAAAAAGGGTTGGAAGATCTTATTATAATAAAAATATGTCATATTTTAAAGGGATATAAATAAATTAATAAAGTTACCATGGACCCAAAAGTTAGAAAGATAACAAAAATGTCATTACCAGGTATTCTCTGTTTCCAGAGGTCAGATTTGCTTCTTGACTAAGAAAGAGCTGGAGAGATCTGAAAATCATCCCTCAAATAGAAAAAGACCCATTCAGTCCTACTAAAGGGCTTCCCTGGTGGCTCAGCAGTAAAGACTCTGCCTGCAATGCAGGTGCCCCGCGAGACCCAGGTTTGATCTCTGAGTTGGGACGATCCCCTGGAGGAGGGCATGGCAACTCACTCCAGTATTCTTGTCTGGAGAATCCTATGGACAGAGGAACCTGGCGAGCTACAGTCCATGGGATCACAAGGAGTCAGACATGACTGAGACGACTTAGCATGCATGCAATATAACAAAAGTAGTGGAAGAAATAGAATGAAATAAAAAAAGTAAAATCTGTTGAACAAGAAGAGAAAGAAAGAACTTTAAGTGGCAGCTGTGAAAGGAAAGATGAGACTTTGACAACTGGAAGGTCAGACCTGATGTGTGTTAAGGGGAATGGGATGTACCCAGGTCTAATGACTCTTAAAGGAACTGTTTGCAAAAGAGGACTTGTTTTGCATGGTAACTAGATCAGAAAAGCTAACACAGATCCCAAACAGTATAACAGAGGAAGAGGAGAAACATTGTGAGCACAGACTAGAATGGTTGTCTGAGGGAGCTTGTCCCCAGGATATCCTGAGAAAGACTTCTTAAAGTTTCACTTGTATAGTCTATACCCTGACCAATTGGGGAATCACTTGCTGACTGTCTGGGCAAGTCTCCCAAGGTTGCTTATTATCTTCATCCCAAATCCAGGCCTCTCACTATCCTATAAAGAGGAGAGGATAAAATGTGGATATATAAAACTCTTCAAACAGAGACTCCTAATCTTCTAAGATTCGGTAAAGAGATTTCTCAAGAGGCTCTCCAAGATGAGAAAAATTAAGTTCCCAATGTGATTGGCTGACATCTGTAGAACATAGTGGGTGTAAGCAAGAGAAATATTAATACAATTTATTTGACTACCTGTTGAGCATTTTGTTGTTTTAAAATCCTTTGACACACATCATCTCCTTCGAGTCTCACTGTGCCCTGTGATAGAGGGTAGTGTACTTCTGGAATCATAAGCAATGGGACTGCACCTCAGCCGGTGGGTACTTGCTAAAGGACATTCACGTATTGCTGAAGCCTGGCTTGGAGAATTTTGAGCATTACTTTACTAGTGTGTGAGATGAGTGCAATTGTGCTGTAGTTTGAGCATTCTTTGGCATAACCTTATTTGGGATTGGAATGAAAACTGACTTTTTCCAGTCCTGTGGCCAATGCTGAGTTTTCCAAATATGCTGACATATTGAGTGCAACACTTTCACAGCATCATCTTTCAGGATTTGAAATAGCTCAACTGGAATTCCATCACCTCCACTAGCTTTGTTCATAGTGATGCTTTCTAAGGCCCACTTGACTTCACATTCCAGGATGTCTGGCTCTAGGTGAGTGATCACACCATCATGATTATCTGAGTCATGAAGCTCTTTTTTTGTACAGTTCTTCTGTATATTCTTGCCACCTCTTCCTAATATCTTCTGCTTCTGTTAGGTCCAGACCACTTCTGTCCTTTATCGAGCCCATCTTTGCACGAAATGTTCCCTTGGTATCTCTAATTTTCTTGAAGATATCTCTAGTCTTTCCCATTCTGTTGTTTTCCTCTATTTCTTTGCATTGCTCACTGAGGAAGGCTTTCTTATCTCTCCCTGCTATTCTTTGGAACTCTGCATTCAGATGCTTATATCTTCCTTTTCACCTTTGCTTTTCACTTCTCTTCTTTTCACAGGTATTTGTAAGGCCTCCCCAGACAGTCATTTTGCTTTTTTGCATTTCTTTTCCATGGGGATGGTCTTTATCCCTGTCTCCTGTACAGTGTCACAAACCTCCATCCATAGTTCATCAGGCAGTCTATCTGTCAGATGTAATCCCTTAAATGTATTTCTCACTTCCACTGTATAATCATAAGGGATTTGATTTAGGTCATACCTGAATGGTCTAGCAGTTTTCCCTACTTTCTTCAATTTCAGTCTGAATCTGGCAATAAGGAGTTCATGATGTGAGCCACAGTCAGCTCCTGGTCTTGTTTTGCTGACTGTAGAGAGCTTCTCCATCTTTGGCTGCAAAGAATATAATCAATCTGATTTCGGTGTTGACCATCTGGTGGTGTCCAAATGTAGTCTTCTTTTGCGTTGTTGGAAGAGGGTGTTTGCTATGACCAGTGCATTCTCTTGGCAAAACTCTATTAGCCTTTGCCCTGCTTCATTCCGTACTCCAAGGCCAAATCTGCCTGTTACTCCAGGTATTTCTTGACTTCCTTCTTTTGCATTCCAGTCCCCTATAATGAAAAGGACATCATTTTTGGGTGTTAGTTCTAAAAGGTTTTGTAGGTCTTCATAGAACCATTCACTTCAGCTTCTTCAGCATTACTGGTCGAGGCATAGGCTTGGATCATCATGATATTGAATGGTTTGCCTTGGAAACGAACAGAGATTATTCTGTCATTTTGAGATTGCATCCAAGTACTGCATTTTTGGGCTGTTTTGTTGACTATGATAGCTACTCCATTTCTTCTAAGGGATTCCTGCCCACAGTAGTAGATATAATGGTCATCTGAGTTAAATTCACCCATTCCAGTCCATTTTAGTTTGCTGATTCCTAGAATGTTGATGTTCACTCTTGTCATCTCCTGTTTGACCACTTCAATTTGCCTTGATTCATGGACCTGACATTCCAGGTTCCTATGCAATATTGCTCTTTACAGCATCAGACCTTGCTTCTATTACCAGTCACACCCACAGCTGGGTATTGATTTTGCTTTGGTTCATCCCTTCATTCTTTCTGGAGTTATTTCTCCACTGATCTACAGTAGCATATTGGGCACCTACCGACCTGGGGAGTTCCTCTTTCAGTATCCTATCATTTTGCCTTTTCATACTGTTCTTCCAGATGAACTTCCAGATGTTCAAGCTGGTTTTAAAAAAGGCAGAGGAACCGGAGATCAAATTGCCAACATCTGCTGGATCATGGAAAAAGCAAGAGAGTTCCAGAAAAACATCTATTTCTGCTTTATTGACTATGCCAAAGCCTTTGACTGTGTGGATCACAATAAACTGTGGAAAATTCTGAAAGAGATGGGAATACCAGACCACCCGACCTGCCTTTTGAGAAACCTGTATTCAGGTCAGGAAGCAACAGTTAGAACTGGACATGAAACAACAGACTGGTTCCAAATAGGAAAAGGCGTATATCAAGGCTGTATATTGTTACCCTGCTTATTTATCTTAGATGCAGAGTACATCATGAGAAACGCTGCACTGGAAGAAGCACAAGCTGAAATCACAATTTCTGGGAAAATACCAGTAACTTCAGATATGCAGATGATACCATCCTTATGGCAAAAAGTGAAGAGGAACTAAAAAGCCTCTTGATGAAAGTGAAAGAGGAGAGTGAAAAAGTTAGTGTAAAGCTCAACATTCAGAAAACGAAGATCATGGCATCTGGTCCCATCACTTCATGGAGAATAGATGGAGAAAAAGTGGAAACAGTGTCAGACTTTATTTTGGGGGGCTCCAAAATGACTGTAGATGGTGAGTGCAGCCATGAAATTAAAAGACGCTTTCTCCTTGGAAGGAAAGTTATGACCAACCTAGATAGCATATTAAGCAGAGATATTACTTTGCCAAGAAAGGTCAGTCTAGTCAAGACTATGGTTTTTCCAGTAGTCATGTATGGATGTGAGAGTTGGACTGTGAAGAAAGCTGAGTGCCAAAGAGTTGATGCTTTTGAACTGTGGTGTTGGAGAAGACTCTTGAGAGTCCCTTGGACTGCAAGGAGATCCAACCAGTCCATCTTAAAGGAGATCAATTCTGGGTGTTAATTGGAAGGACTGATTTTGAGGCTGAAACTCCAATACTTCGGCCACCTCATGTGGAGCTGACTCATTGGAAAAGACCCTGATGCTGGGAGGAATTGGGGGCAGGAGGAGAAGGGGACGACAGAGAATGAGATGGCTGGATGGCATCACCGACTCTACGGACATGAGTCTGAGTGAACTCCAGGAGTTGGTGATGGACAGGGAGGCCTGGCATTTTGCAATTCATGGGGTTGCAAAAAGTGGGACATGGCTGAGTGACTGAACTGAACTGAAAGGACATTCAACTAGTGATTGAGTATAATCCAGATCGCTGACTTGTGCCGTCTATTCCATTCCCCTGAACCAGACTGTTCTTCCCACCCCTAACAGGAGTTGCTCAGCCTGAAGAATGACCAACAGTGATATAAGGTCTGGGTAGTCTCAGAAGATATAGTTATCTTGAAAACGAATATTGTGAATTGCCTGATTCTTTTTAAAATTAATTAATTTTTTGCCGTGTGTCATTGCTCTGCGTGTGCTTTCTCTAGTTGAGGCGAGCAGAGGTGACTCTCTAGTTGCTATTCACTGGCTCCTCATTGTGGTGGCTTCTCTTGTTGTGGAGCACAGGCTCTAGTTGTGCGGGCTTCAGTAGTTGTGGCCCCTGTCTTAATTGCCCTGCAGCATGTGGAATCTTCGTTCTCCAGCCAGGGATCCAGGCCATGCCCCCTGCCTTGGGAGCACAGAGTTTTGTTTTTGCTTCTTTTCTTAATTTATTTTTAATGGAAGGATAATTGCTATATGATATTGTGTTGATTTCTGCCATACATCAACATGAACCAACTGTAAGCATACATATTTCCCCTCCCTCTTGAGCCTCCCTTCCACCTCCCACCCCATCTCACCCCTCTAGGTTGTCACAGAGCCCCTGTTTGAGTTCCCTGAGTCATATAGCAAATTCCCACTGGCTGTCTATTTTACATGTGGTAGTGTGTATGTTTCCAAGCTTCTCTCTCCATTCATCCCACCTCTCCTCCCCTCCTTCCCTCATGCTCATAAATCTGATCTCTATGTTAGTGTCTCCATTGGGGAGTGCAGAGTTTTAACCACTGAATTACCACGGAAGTCCCTGAGTGGGACTATACTATGAAATAGGGCAGGTAATCAAACCAATGCCAAATCTGATAGCTCGGCCTTTTAAGAAATTTATGAAGAGTGACTCCATTTGGTTTGAGGGAAAAGTAGTCTTTTAAAGTGAAGGTTTTAAACATATTTGAGCAGATTCAGAAAATTTTTGCACATAAGGAAAAACACCCCTCCTCCAGTCAGTCTGCACAGTTATTATTATGAATAATTTATATTTCTCTCGGGGATTTTGCTATTTATTGCTCTTAATTATTTGCTTTTCAATTGCCGCTATAGGTTCCCTGGGGAAACCCTTGAGAGAAGGAAGTTGTCAAGCTGGGGAAAGCATCAGCCTAATGACTCACCGGTACTGAAGCTGTTGGTCTGCGGGTGACAGCAATTACCATTCATTAGCTCAGCATAACTGGTGGAGCAAAGTTCTTCTAAATGGGCACTTGACATGTGTATTAACTTAATCTTTTCCAAAGAAAAACTTCTTTGGGGGAGGATGGATGAAAATGGAAATGAAATGTTGGAAAGAGAGTTTCCAGCTGTTCATTTTTGTTCTTTCTGCTAAATCAAATATTCTATTAAATAGTCTTAGGACAATGTGAGCACTGAAAAGAAAAAGTTTTGGATCCAGACATCTGGGTTCTGTTATAGGGGTGTCATTAACCCACTGGGATTTTTGTGCCTTGGGTTTTTCATTTGCAAAATAGTGTGGGAAATGGTAATGGGGAATAATTAGACCAAATAAAAGAAGCCTTAGTTCAATATAGGGAGCTGGGGCTGCTCAAAAGACAGACTAACTACAGAAAAAGAAATACCCTGAAGCAGTTTACTCAGGCAACCTAGGTTAAATCCATAATCTCTTTACTTACTCTTTACCATCCAGAAAAACTGGTCAAAATTAAAGTTTGCTAGGTCCGTGTGTGTGTGTGTGTGTGTGTGTGTTCAGTCACTGAGTCATGTCTGATTCTTTGCGACCTCATGAATTCCACCCACCAGGCTCCTCTGTCCATGGAGTTCTCCAGGCAAGAATACTGGAGTGGGTTGCCATTCCTTCTCCTGGGTATCTTCCCGGATCAGGGATGGAACCTGTTTCTCCTGCATTGACAGGAGGATTCTTTACCACTGAGCCACTAGGGAAGCCCTCTCTAGGTCCATACTGCTGCTGCTGCTGCTGCTAAGTCACTTCAGTCATGTCCAACTCTGTGCGACCCCATAGACGGCAGCCCACCAGGCTCCCCCATCCCTGGGATTCTCCAGGCAAGAACACTGGAGTGGGTTGCCATTTCCTTCTCCAATGCATGAAAGTGAAATGTGAAAGTGACGTCGCTCAGTACTGTCCGACTCTTAGCAACCTCATGGACTGCAGCCCACCAGGCTCCTCCATCCATGGGATTTGCCAGGCAAGAGTACTGGAGTGGGGTGCCATTGCCTTCTCCCTCTAGGTCCATAGGAACTAAGAATAGTGAGCTTCTCAGTATTATTCTATTGAATATTCATAAATCACTGTTCCAAAGAACAGAAAGAGTCAAGCTAATGGTTTTAAAAAGGGGACATGATTTGGATACAAAGCCAGCAACATGATTCTCTGCACAAATCTAGCATAAGGATACCTGCAGGTGGGTCTGGTATACCCATCCCTTAAAATAAACAGAATTAATATGCTAACAGGTTGCTTTGTAAGAAGCGCAACTTAATACTATGGCTGGGAAAGGAATAGGAAAAAGAGATCATTTAAAATGTGGATAATAATACAGTTTTAATATAACAAGCGTTGGCAGTAATACATGATGTTTTTGGCCTTGGTCTATTGTGGAGGTGAACCTAAATCTGGGGAACTTTTACTGTAATTGTTGGCAGATAAAATTGTTTAAAGATGGAGAAGAGGAAGGGTTAGTACTCAACCTTTCCCCGACTCCTTCTTGCACTGCCCTATTACTACTTTTTGCTTGGAGTACTTGGAAATGAACTAGACTTGCTGTCTTCAGTTTCACTTCTCTGAACCTGTTTTTGTTTGTAGCCTGGGAAAACTTGCCAATGCTCACATCTGATCACATTACTGCACTTTGTTCAGTTTAGTTCAATTCAGTCGCTCAGTCATGTCCAGCTCTTTGGGATCCCATGAATCGCAGCACGCCAGGCCTCCCTGTGCATCACTAACTCCCGGAGTTCATTCAGACTCACATCCATCGAGTCAGTGATGCCATCCAGCCATCTCATCCTCTGTCGTCCCCTTCTCCTCCTGCCCCCAAACCCTCCCACCATCAGAGTCTTTTCCAATGAGTCAACTCTTCGCATGAGGTGGCCAAAGTACTGGAGTTTCTGCTTGAGCATCATTCCTTCCAAAGAAATCCCAGCGTTGATCTCCTTCAGAATGGACTTGTTGGATCTCTTTGCAGTCCAAGGGACTCTCAAGAGTCTTCTCCAACACCACAGTTCAAAAGCATCAATTCTTCGGCACTCAGCCTTCTTCACAGTCCAACTCTCACATCCATACATGACCACAGGAAAAACCATAGCCTTGACTAAACGGACCTTAGTCGGCATAGTAATGTCTCTGCTTTTGAATATGCTATCTAGGTTGGTCATAACTTTTCTTCCAAGGAGTAAGTGTCTTAATTTCATGGCTGCAGTCACCATCTGCAGTGATTTTGGAGCCCCCAAAAATAAAGTCTGACACTGTTTCCATTCTTTCCCCATCTATTTCCCATGAAGTGATGGGACCAGATGCCATGATCTTCGTTTTCTGAATGTTGAGCTTTAGGCCAACTTTTTCACTCTCCTCTTTCACTTTCATCAAGAGGCTTTTTAGTTCCTCTTCACTTTCTGCCATAAGGGTGGTGTCATCTGCATATCTGGGGTTATTGATATTTCTCCAGGCAATCTTGATTCCAGCTTGTGTTTCTTCCAGTCCAGTGTTTCTCATGATGTACTCTGCATCTAAGTTAAATAAGTAGGGTGACAATATACAGCTTTGATGTACTCCTTTTCCTATTTGGAACCAGTCTGTTGTTCCATGTCCAGTTCTAACTGTTGCTTCCTGACCTGCATACAGATTTCTCAAGAGGCAGGTCAGATGGTCTGGTATTCCCATCTCTTTCAGAATGTTCCACAGTTTATTGTGATCCACACAGTCAAAGGCTTTGGCATAGTCAATGAAGCAGAAATAGATGTTTTTCTGGAACTCTCTTGCTTTTTCCATGATCCAGCGGATGTTGGCAAGTTGATCTCTGGTTCCTCTGCCTTTTCTAAAACCAGCTTGAACATCTGGAAGTTCACGGTTCACGTATTGCTGAAGCCTGGCTTGAAGAATTTTGAGCATTACTTTACTAGCATGTGAGATGAGTGCGATTGTTTGTAGACCATGCAAATGGCAAATCTCTTGAACAAGAGATGAGGTTTGAGTAGTTCAGCATAGTTAAAAGGTTCTGCATACACTAGGTCTCTCTCCCCTGCAACCTCCCATGGTTGTGCTTGTCACTCCTGTCAAACCAAACCTTCCCACCCCAGGACCACACACATTCCTACTCATGAAATACCTACCCCCTTCTTCAGCCCATCTGTACCTTAAATTCTGAGCATCCTACAATCCCCTTAAACAACACATCCTCTAGGGAGCCTTCCCTGGCAACCAAGATTAGGACAGGTTCTCCTAGGGCCTTTCACATCCTGGAGTCCCTTCTATCACCACGTTTATCATACTGTCTCTGAGTTTCACAAAGTGTGTATAGAGGCGTCCTGGGATGCTTCAGCAAATTCGCAGGATATTTTACAATTTTGAAATTTAGGCCCAAAAAGCCATTAGACATCACATGGGCCATTGTCTTACGTTACTTGAATCTAGCTACTTCAAAAATCGAACTGTTAGGTATTTCTTTTAACCGAGGGGCACATGAAAGCATTAATTAGACATAAAAGGCAAAGGTTGGCAACTTTGCCCTATTGCAATTGCCTCTTCTTGTCTGGGTGTCTCAGTAGAACGTTTTTATTACAAAACTCTTGGGGAATCTGTGGAAAGTTTTTGTCCCATCTTCTAGAAAAAAATTGCATATGCTTCTACATTTAAGAGATTCATGGGCCTTTGCAGCCCATTGGTGAACCCCCTATAGTAAGAAAATCTAGTACAGGGTTTTATATAGGCTGAGCTGAATGAATGAATGAGAAGCTTAACCTGACTGGTTTCACAGACGCAGAATAGTCAGAGGAAATTAGAACACTGGAAATAGGCCTTAAGAGGAGAGAAATTTCTCAGTTGTTTGCCAGAAGAAGAAAGTGGAGATTTTTCAGTTTGGGGATCTGAGAGTCTAATTAATAACCCCTCTTTTGGATTTCGAATCAACTGATAACACACCAAGGGGCTGAATAGAACCAACAGGTCAATTCTATTAATGCTGTGGATGGATAGACAAGAAGCGGAACTGGACCCTAATTGGGGAGGGGGCTCTGGTTATTGTATGGGAAATGGGAAGAATTTTTTGATCCATAAGACGAGAAGCACCAGTGGATCATAAGACATGAAGTTGCTGCTACTGCTGTCACTTCAGTCGTGTCTGACTCTGTGCGACCCCATAGACGGCAGTCCACCAGGCTCCCCCGTCCCTAGGTTTCTCCAGGCAAGAACACTGGAGTGGCTTGCCATTTCCTTCTCCAATGCATGAAAGTGAAAAGTGAAAGTGAGTCGCTCAGCTGTGTCCAACCCTCAGCGACCCCATGGACTGCAGCCTTCCAGGCTCCTCCGTCCATGGGATTTTCCAGGCAAGAGTACTGGAGTGGGGTGCCATTGCCTTCTCCAAAGACATGAAGTTACATGTGTGCAGTGATGGCTGATGCGAGCCTGCCCAGAGGACAAATGCCAACCCATCGGTGTCACTTCTCACCGGTTTCCCTAGGTGGATCTGTCACAACGTGGACAAGCACACCAGGTACACTCCAGTACTTCCTAAGAGAATCTGAGTGCTGGAAGCTCCTACTTTTAGGATCCAGGCAGCATCTCAGGGAAGGGAAGAGGATTATCCTTATGGACTTACCTATTTTTATTGGCATAATTTTTGTCATTTGTTTTCTGGTTTGCTGATAGACATGTGATCCAAAATCTCATTCAAAAGATCCCAGGACATCCTTAGGATGCCCACACATAGTCAGAGAGAAAATTAATACACCTGCAGAAAAGGTTCAAACAAGACTCATATTCTTTTATTTTAATTTATTTATTTTAATTGGAGGCTAATTACTTTACAATATTGTACTGGTTCTGCCATACATCGACATGAATCTGCCACGGGTGTACACATGTTCCCCATCCTGAACCCCCCTCCCACCTCCATCCCTCTGGGTCATCCAAGTGCACCAGGCCTGAGCATACTGTATCATGCATCGAACCTGGACTTGATTCGTTTCACATATGATAATACACATGTTTCAATGCCATTCTCCCAAATCATCCCACCCTCGCCCTCTCCCACAGAGTCCAAAAGACTGTTCTATACATCTATGTCTCTTTTGCTGTCTCCAATAAAGGGTTATT
This sequence comes from Ovis canadensis, assembly GCF_042477335.2. Lineage (NCBI taxonomy): Eukaryota > Metazoa > Chordata > Mammalia > Artiodactyla > Bovidae > Ovis > Ovis canadensis. Next base: position 61,546,858 of record NC_091252.1, on the reverse strand, counting down.
ATTATCATCTTTCTAAATTCCATTTATATGCATTAGTATACCGTATTGGTGTTATACTTTCTGGCTTACTTCACTGTGTATAATAGGCTCCAATTTCATCCACCTCATTAAAATGGATTCAAATGTATTCTTTTGAATGGCTGAGTAATACTCCATTGTGTATATGTACCACAGCTTTCTTATCCATTCGTCTGCTGATGGACATTTGGGTTGCTTCCATGTCCTGTCTATTATAAACAGTGCTGCGGTGAACATTGGGATACACTTGTCTTTTTCCATTCTGGTTTCCTCAGTGTGTATGCCCAGAAGTGGGATTGCTGGGACATACGGCAGTTCTATTACCAGTTTTTTAAGGAATTTCCACACTGTTCTCCATAGTGGCTGTACTAGTTAGCATTCCCACCAACAGTGTAAGAGGGTTCCCTTTTCTCCACACCCTCTCCAGCATTTATTGCTTGTAGACTTTTGGATCACAGCCATTCTGACTGGCATGAAATGGTACCCCATTGTGGTTTTGATTTGCATTTCTCTGATAATGGGTGATGTTGAGCATCTTTTCATGTGTTTGTTAGCCATCTGTATGTCTTCTTTAAATAAATGTCTGTTTAGTTCTTTGGCCCATTTTTTGAATGGGTCGTTTATTTTTCTGGAATTGAGTTGCAGGAGTTGCTTGTATAGTGTTGAGATTAGTTCTTTGTCAGTTGCTTCATTTGCTATTATTTTTTCCCATTCTGAAGGCTGTCTTTTCACCTTGTTTATAGTTTCCTTTGTTGTGCAGAACCTTTTAATTTTAATTAGATCCCATTTGTTTATTTTTGCTTTTATTTCCAATATTCTGGGAGGTGGGTCATAGAAGATCCTGCTGTGATTTATGTCTGAGAGTGTTTTGCCTATGTTCTCCTCTAGGAGTTTTATAGTTTCTGGTCTTATGTTCAGATCTTTACTCCGTTTTGAGTTTATTTTTGTGTATGGTGTTAGAAAGTGTTCTAGTTTCATTCTTCTGCAAGTGGTTGACCAGTTTTCCCAGCACCACTTGTTAAAGAGACTGTCTTTAATCCATTGTATATTCTTGCCTCCCTTGTCAAAGATAAGGTGTCCATAGGTGTGTGGATTTATTTCTGGGCTTTCTCTTTTGTTCCATTGATCTATATTTCTGTCTTTGTGCCAGTACCATACTGTCTTGATGACTGTGGCTTTGTAGTAGAGCCTGAAGTCAGGCAGGTTGATTCCTCCAATTCCATTCTTCTTTCTCAAGATTGCTTTGGCTATTAGAGGTTTTTGGTATTTCCATATAAATTGTGAAATTATTTGTTCTAGCTCTGTGAAAAATACCATTGGTAGCTTGATAGGGATTGCATTGAATCTATAGATTGCTTTGGGTAGTATACTCATTCTCACTATATTGAGTCTTCTGATCCATGAACATGGTATATTTCTCCATCTATTAGTGTCCTCTTTGATTTCTTTCACTAGTGTTTTATAGTTTTCTATATATAGGTCTTTAGTTTCTTTAGGTAGACATATTCCTAAGTATTTTATTCTTTTCATCGCAATGGTGAATGAAATTGTTTCCTTAATTTCTCTTTCTCTCATTATTAGTGTATAGGAATGCAAGGGAATTCTGTGTGCTGATTTTATATCCTGCAACTTTACTATATTCATTGATTAGCTCTAGTAATTTTCTGGTAGAGTCTTAAGGGTTTCCTATGTAGAGGATCATGACATCTGCAAACACTGAAAGTTTTACTTCTTCTTTTCCAATTTGGATTCCTTTTATTTCTTTTTCTGCTCTGATTGCTGTGGCCAAAACTTCCAAAACTATGTTGAATAGTAGTGGTGAAACTGGGCACCCTTGTCTTGTTCCTGACTTCAGGGGAAATGCTTTCAATTTTTCATCATTGAGAATAATGTTTGCTGTGGGTTTGTCATATTTAGCTTTTATTATGTTGAGGTATGTTCCTTCTATTCCTGCTTTCTGGAGAGTTTTTAAAATCATAACTGGATGTTGAATTTTGTCAAAGGCTTTCTCTGCATCTATTGAGATAATCATATAGCTTTTATTTTTCAGTTTGTTAATGTGGTGTATAAATTGATTGATTTGCGGATATTGAAGAATCCTTGCATCCCTGGGATAAAGCCCACTTGGTCATGGTGTATAATCTTTTTAATGTGTTGTTGGATTCTGATTGCTAGAATTTTGTTAATGATTTTTGCATCTATGTTCATCAGTGATATTGGCCTGTAGTTTTCTTTTTCTGTGGCATCTTTGTTAGGTTTTGGTATTAGGGTGATGGTGGCCTCATAGAATGAGTTTGAAGGTTTACCTTCCTCTGAAATTTTCTGGAATAGTTTGAGTAGGATAGGTGTTAGTTCTTCTCTAAATTTTTTGTAGAATTCAGTTGTGAAGCTGTCTGGACCTGGGCTTTTGTTTGCTGGAAGTTTTCTGATTAAAGTTTCAATTTCTGTGCTTGTGATGGGTCTGTTAAGATTTTCTATTAAGCCTCGTATTCTTAGAGGTTTGTTCTTTCTCCTCTCTCTCTCTCGCTATATATATATATATGTATATATATACATATATATATATATATATATGCTTAGTCTCTCTTTGGTTGCTCTGTAAATATCTCCATTTATATTAATTATGAGTTACACTGCTCATGGTAGCCAGTTACCTGTTCCATTTGGCACAAGATCACCAAATCCCCCCACCCAGCACTGGGGCTGTCTCTCTGGTCTTTGCAGCACCTTGCCTTTACTTGGTGACAGAATTATCCTTTTCAGTTACAAATGTTGTTTATGACATTGCTGTCAGAGTACTACATCTTGTTGTTTCATGTGCTAGATTTATTTATTAATTTATTTTTACCAGTGAAATTATTTCATTTGTCATTCTGATTGCTTTTATCTTTAACTTCTTGAAAGGATGATGACTTCTATTTAAATTATTAGAAATATTTCATCATCTGGAGTGAGTTATCATTTTTCAAACCAAATCCTTCCCCTGACAGTTTATTATACAATGTTGTAAATCTCAAGGTTGAGCTTTCTTTCTCTGCATGGGGAAAAAAAGAGGGATAGAAAAGATTTCTAAAAGACATCTAAAGTGTCAACGTCAAAGGTTTCTAGAAAAGACATCTAAAGTGGCAATTTAAAAATTATGTGTGAACAGGGGGAGAACACCATTCCTGAGAGGCCATTGGATAGGTAGTTAATTCTTACCAGCTGATCTCAGTTCACTGATTTGATTATTTAATGCAAAACTTGGGAGAGAAGGGGAGGTTACAGGAAGTTAAAATGTTTCATAGAAATTGTTCTGTGTTGTATTTGAAGGCATGCTTCCCATTAGCATATAAACATCATGCTACTTCCTTACCGAGAAGTTACACTTCTATTTGGTTATCAAAAGATAACCAAAGAAGCAACTATTTGGTTTATTTCTACTATTTGGTTATCAAAAGAAAACAAGTATGTATGAAATAATCTGGCCTTTTGGAATTAGAAATATATAAATTGAGGAAGAATGACTGAATTAAGGATCAGTAGAAGCACCTGAACCCACTCCATCTCTTTGACACAATGTCATGGGTGATGTGGCATCAGAAAGAGATGATTTTTTGTTCACTTGGTCAACTGGAATCAAGGTAAAAGTTACAGAGCTGAAAAGTACAGACCATTCTCAGAAGCAGTGAATGTTAGAGAACCCTAGAGGTTGGATGTGTAAACTCCAGTACCTACAGGATCTAGGCAGGGATTGTAAATAAATGAGACAGGCAAGCACATGGGTAAACATCAAAAGTCAACAGGAAAAGTAGAGGCCATCTGAAAGCTCATGTGAAGAGATAGTTGCTTCTTACTCTACATCATTGTCATGTGAGGTTATGTGCCCAGCAGTGCAAGATATTGCATGACTTTTATTTATTTATTTTTTTCAGTGTTACAGCTCTATTTTATTTAGAAGATAGCAGGAGAATCCATCCTTGAAGCGTGAGGGCATGCCAACCCAAAGATTTGAAGGGAAGAGAGTGGAGGAGCGCGTGGGAGAGGGAGAGAGAGAGAGGGAGAGAGAGAAAGAGCACACACATGCAGGAGAGGGAGAGAGAGAGAGAGAGCTCACACACACGCGGGAGAGAAAGAGAGAGAGAGAGAGAGTGCTTTGGCTCTTCCTTTTATATGTTTTTGCCACCATCTGGGCCTGCCCTATGCAAATTGGGCTTAGCCCGGAGTGCTGTTTGTTCTACCCGAAGTCTTCACTCTGGTCCTCGGACCTTTCTTTGACCTTCCTTTCGGCTGCCCTGGAGTAGGAAATAGCAACCCACTCCAGTATTCTTGCCTTGAAAATCCCAAGGACAAAGGGACCTGGCAGGCTACAGTCCATGGGGTCACAAAGAGTCAGACACTACTGAGCGACTGAGCATGCAAGAACACAAGTCTTACCTGCAACACATGGAATCTTCAATCTCTGCTGTGGCAGGCCAGATCTTTAGTTGTGGCATGCAAGATCTAGTTCCCTAATCAGGGGTGAAACCCAATCCCTCTGCACTGGGAATATGGTGTCTTAGCCACTAGACCACCAGGGAAGTCTCAAGATATAGCAATATTTTAAAGAAGTTAGTTAAAAATTATTTTATTATCACTTGAAAAAAATTAAAGATTTTGTGTGAAATCTCTTCATTTCTAAATGCTGTCAACGAATTTAAATTTTGAAAACTTTATGTAGTTCAGAAGACACATTTCTACCACTTGAATTTAGCTCACAAGCCACCCTGCATACTTCTGCTGTCTGATAAGAAGCCAAGGAAGTTTTTTTGAGCAAAGGGAATGGCATTTATTCTTTTTTTCATCTGTTTAACATCTATCTGTCAAATGTCTGCTCTGTGACATGTGTCTTATAGTCCTGTGACAGGGTACCAGCCTTTATGAAACTTACATTCTACATTCTAGTAGAAGAGGCAGATGATGAAATAAGAAAAAGACATTGTGTGACACACCATTCCAACAGTGAAAAAAAAAATGTGATGGAAAAAAGTAATTAGGCTAAAGGGGACAGAGGAGGGTACAGGGTGCCATTTTAAATGTCATTGGCAAAGGTCTCTGTGAGTAGGGTCTGTTGGAACTGAGACCAACACACAGTAAGGGGGCACATTGTGTAGTGCCAGGGTGGAGTGGGAGAGGAGAAGCCCCAAGTTTGCAAAGGCCTTGAGGCATACGTGTAATTTGATGTGTTGTATCTGGAGGAGGGAGGCCAGAAGAGCTGAAGCAAAATGAGCAAGGGAAGTTTCAATAGACAAGTCCGTGTCTGAGAAATGCCAAGATGTCCTATTACATGGGGCTGGGCAGGGCTGCTTTTAAAAGCTGCTCATTCTTCAGTGTCCATTTCAAAGAGGGATGAACAATAGGGAAATAACAGGGAGCAATATTGATAATTGTTGGAGCTAAGTCACCAGTGGATGGATTCCCAGGGGATTTACTGTATCTTCCACTTTTGCATAAGTTCAGTAGATTTTTGAAACAAAATTTTAAGAAGTTCCAGTTCAGGTTTTGTATTTCCCCTTCTTGTTGTTCCTCTGAACTTCCTAAATACCTTATTTTTTAAATAACTCATTCAAAAAGTGCCTGGGTTTTGTAATTTATCCATATCACATGTGTGTCTTTTTTTTTTTTTCTCAATTATTTGTAAGTGCCTGAAAATCTGCCAACATCTGCTGGATCATGGAAAAAGCAAGAGAGTTCCAGAAAAACATCTATTTCTGCTTTATTGACTATGCCAAAGCCTTTGACTGTGTGGATCACAATAAACTGTGGAAAATTCTCAGAGATGGGAATACCAGACCACCTGACCTGCCTCTTGAGAAATCTGTATGCAGGTCAGGAAGCAGCAGTTAGAACTGGACATGGAACAACAGACTGGTTCCAAATAGGAAAAGGAGTATGTCAAGGCTGTATATTGTCACCCTGCTTATTTAACTTATATGCAGAGTACATCATGAGAAACACTGTGCTGGAAGAATCACAAGCTGGAATCCAGATTGCCAGGAGAAATATCAATAAGATATTGATATCTTAATGGCACCACCCTTATGGCAGAAAGTGAAGAGGAACTAAAAAGCCTCTTCATGAAAAGCCTCTTGAGAGTGAAAAAGTTGGCCTAAAGCTCAACATTCAGGAAACGAAGATCATGGCATCCGGTCCCATCCCTTCATGGGAAATAGATGAGGAAACAGTGGAAACAGTGTCAGACTTTATTTTGGGGGGCTCCAAGTCACTGCAGATGGTGATTGCAGCCATGAAATTAAAAGACACTTACTCCTTGGAAGAAAAGTTATGACCAACCTAGATAGCATATTCAAAAGCAGAGACATTACTTTGCTGACTAAGGTCCGTCTAGTCAAGGCTATGGTTTTTTCTGTGGTCATGTATGGATGTGAGTTGGACTGTGAAGAAGGCTGAGCACCGAAGAATTGATGCTTTTGAACTGTGGTGTTGGAGAAGACTCTTGAGAGTCCCTTGGACTGCAAGCAGATCCAACCAGTCTCTTCTGAAGGAGATCAGCCCTGGGATTCCTTTGGAAGGAATGATGCTCAAGCAGAAACTCCAGTACTTTGGCCACCTCATGCGAAGAGTTGACTCATTGGAAAAGACTCTGATGGTGGGAGGGATTGGGGGCGGGAGGAGAAGGGACGACAGAGGATGAGGTGGTTGGATGGCATCACCAACTCAATGGACATGGGCTTGAGTGGACTCTGGGAGTTGGTGATGGACAGGGAGGCCTGGCGTGCTGCGATTCATGGGGTCGCAAAGAGTTGGACACGACTGAGCAACTGAACTGAACTGAACTGAACTCAAAATCTGGTGACCCAGTGATAAAGAATTTATCTGCCAATGCAGGAGACTCGGGTTTGGTCTTTGATTAGGAAGATCCCATAGAGAATAAAATGGCAACTCACTCCAGTATTCTTGCCTGGGAAATCCCATGAACAGAAGAGCCTGGTGGGCCACAGCCCATGGGTGCCTACTAAGTTGTTTCAGTCATGTTTGAGTCTTTTCGATCCTATGGACCACAAACTGCCAGGCTCCTGTGTCCATGGGATTCTCCAGGCAAGAATACTAGAGTGGATTGCCATGCACCCCTTCAGGGGATCTTCCCAACCTAGGGATAGAACCCATGTTTCTTATGTCTCCTGCACTGGCAAGTGGGTTCTTTACCACAAGCACCACCTGGGAAGCCCTGGGCTACAGTCTATGGGGTCACAATGAGTCAGATCTGACTTAGTGACTAAATAGCAATGGCAACACCTAAAAATCAGGACAATGATTCACATTTCTTCTTTAAATTTTTTACTTTTAAAATTCCTTTATTTTTAATTAAAAAATTTAATTGGAGGATAATTACTTTGCAATGTTGTGTTAGTTTCTGGTTTTTAACAAAGTGAATCAGTGGTACATATAAATGTAACATCTTTTTTGGATTTCCTTCCCATTTAGGTCACCACAGAGCATTGAGTAGAGTTCCCTGAGCAATACAGTATGTTCTCACTAGTTATCTATTTTATCAGTTGTTGTTTAGTTGCTAAGTCATGTCCAACTCTTTTTGTGACTCCATGGACTATAGCCCACTAGGCTCCTCTGTCCATGGAATTTTCCAAGTGAAAATACTGGAGTGTGTTGCTATTTCCTTTTCCAGGTGATCTTCCCAACCCAGGGATTGAACCCAGGTCTTCTGCATTGACAAGCAGTTTCTAACCTCTAAGCCACCAGGGAGTGTCAGGGAACGTTTAACAGGAGGATACCTGTGTGCTATTTTACGTCTCTCATAACCCTCTGTTCCTTATTAGTTCCCGATAACAGGAATGAGTGGAGATGCACACTGCTCCCAGGACTGAGGTCATGGAATGAGACACATGCATGGATTTCCTCCAGTAAACGTTTTCCTTATGACAAAACTGCTTAGTCATGACCCTCTTTCTTGAGATATGGATTGTCTTCTGACCTTATGACCATTGCTAATTTCTTGTTTCCTTGATAACGGTTGCTGTACGCTGGCGACGGAATGAAACACCAACACTGCAGAGTGGTTTGAATCTTTACATTTTAACACTTGCTTCTTACAGCTGCTTTATTTTATATCCCTTGCACAACAACCTACAGGGCAAGCTGCCAAGCACTATGATTCAGAGACTATACAGTGCGCAGGCGCAGGGCGAGATAACCTTTACCTTAACTTATTTACTGCAGCTAAGACTTTGTTTTGGGGAACTTCTTTATCACCTTAGAATCCGTTTTGTCCCAGGGTCTGTTCCTTTTGAGGAATCAGAGAAACATCCTTGTGTGCAAGAAATGTTCTTTTCCCACGGGAACAAACAGAGGATTCTTAGCTGAACATCTCGTTTGCAAGAATGTTCAGCCCTGGTTGAGAGTCTCGTTTGCAAGCACTTCTCAACCTTCCTTATACCTTGTTTCCTACAGCTGTACGTTTGGTTTTCTGATCTTTATCATTGTTGAAAGAAATTCCTTGTATAACAGCCTATATATACTCACAGAAAGGTCATTAAAGCACCCTTGTTCCACCAGAGACTTGGGTCCCTGTGTCTTTCTCTCTCTCTCTCTCTCTCCTTCCTCTGGCTAATTCTCTGGAGCTTGGAAACCCACCGAGTTCACTCTCTTGCCCAGGCTTTCAAGACCTCCTCGAGAGGACACTCTGTGCCTTCGTGAGTGGTGCAAACCCTGTTCTAGGGTTTTATAGGTTCTCTGTGTAAACCAGGGAATACTAGCTTCTTTCTCTCTTTCACTTTCTTATGGTTGACTCCAGACCACCAGGTTCCGGTTCGCAACAAGGGAGGCCCCGCCCCCTGGAAAAAAAGAAAAACAGATATTATATATTAACGTATATATGTGGAATCTAGAAAAATGGTAAAGATGAACCTATTTGCAAAACAGATAGAGACACAAACGTAGACAACAAACGTATGGATACCAAAGGGAGAAAGGAGGTTGAGGTGAATTGGGAGGTTGGGATTGATAGTGTTATGTCAGTGACAAATTGGTACTTGCCAAGGGCATTTGCCATCTGCCTCTGCGGGGACTGAATCATGTACTGCTGCAGCTGTTGACTATCAACACATCCCAAGGGGGTTCAGAATGGACACTAGAAATGAGGTCCTCTGTGCTCCAGGAAACTGGCACAACAGGTCTTTAGATAGTAGATATTTTTAGGAACTGATTTCATGAGCCCTATCCTTGCATCTCCTCATATCTGGAAAAGCACTAAATCCCTTCATGGTGCCATCAGCATCTCTGTGACTAGTAGAAAGCCTTTTGTAAGATAAGTAAATGCTTGATTGCAGAAACTCCCCCTTCCCCAAAATCACATATATTGACCCTCCCCCTGCCTCTTTGGAGTGGTTTCTCAGAGCTATCTGAGGTGCCGTCTCTTGGGCTGCATTTTCCCCCAAATACAACTTTACTCACAACTCTCACACTGTGCTTCTTTTTCAAGTCAAAAGTTACATAGTAGTGTATATATGTCAATTCCAATCTCCCAACTCATCTCAACCCCTTTCCCTGCCTTGCTATCCATTTGTTGCCTGTGTTTGAGTCTTTGTTTCAGCTTTGCAAATAGGTTCATCTCTACCATTTTCTAGATTTCACATATATGTGTTAATATATGATATTTGCTTTTCTCTTTCTTTTTAAAAAATTCACCAGCTTAATCTTTTTTGGGGGGTGGGGGGTGCGTACCACATTGTGCGGCATGCAGGATCTAGTTCCCCGATGAGGAATTGAAACTGTGTGCTCTGCATTGGGAGCATGGAGTCTTAACCACTAGCCAACCTCTGGTTTTCTCATTATGACTCCCTTCATCATTTCTTTGCAGTCTTAGTGTTTAGCACACTGCTAGGCACACAGAAGTTGTTCATTAATATTAACTGATGGGTGGATTAAACAAATATTTGAGGGTCTAGTTTGTGCCTAAATGTGTGATGGGTAAGGGTGGGAGAAGGGAGGCTAAGACATGGTTCTTGTTTGCTACAACCTTCCAGTATTCTGGAAGATACTGATGTTATAGGGCAGAATGTTGAGAGTTTATCACAGTGAATGAGATAAGTTAAAGGTGGACTGTAAAATCAGATATATAGAGAAAAGGTTGATTATTTCACATAAATCTACTCTGTTTATACTCCCAGGCTTTACTTGCTGGATCCTAGGTGAAAGCAAAATGAAACAAAGGCAAAAATAAAAACTTACTCTGATGTGGTAATCTTAATTTGATGTGATAAACTTTTAATAGTTCTTTTGCACTGTTCTTAATGTTTAAGAGGGAGAGAAAAAAAAAAAACACCACTAGTGTTTTGGAGATTTTGTTTTTCGCTTTTTTCTCTCCACTGTCAAAGCAAAAATTGCACTGGACACAAGTAAACAGGCAAGGAAGACTTAACTTAAGGCTATTGCAATAGAGGAGAGAGATCAGAGCTCAGTTCGAACTCATTTCTGCTGAAACAAAGAGTAGGAGGATTTTTAAGCACCTGGGGGGGGGGGGGGGGGGCGGGGAGGGCTGAGAGAGAACACAGGACATCCGTGTTTGAGAATTTGGTTTTACCTAAAAGAAATGTAAACTTTTTCATGTGTCTTTGTGAGAGGAGGTAGTTTATGAGTTGGAGCAAAGTGCCTGCTGCATTTAGGCTCACAAAAACTTGAAGACAGGGGTGCTATCTCCCTTGAGGTTTACATTGCAAAGAGATGCCTCCAAATCCTTGAGAAAGACATTTCCGGGTTGTAATATTGGGAAGAAGCTTTTTAAAAAGATATGCATATATCTCAAAGAGGCAAAGAAATAATTTATAATGATAAGTTTTCTACAGTAAATGCCATAAGAGAAGGGGGTCAGGGCTAGAGCTGAGAAGAAGCTGATGTGAAGTTTAGTCATGCTGAGTGCCGTCTTGGTCTTCACTTTCTTATCTCCAATGTGGCATCTGGGGATGTGGGCAGGGGTGTGGCTTGCACGATCTCCTGGTGACTAGCAAGATGTGGTCCTCAGATATTTTGATTTCTCTGTTTCCATGGTAATGTTCCTTGTCTGCCTGGCTGCTGTTCATCCTGGTAACCCCTATGGCTGAGCATGCAACTTGTATGACATTGTCCAGTTTTTCTCTTGGCTTGATAAGTTAAGAGTCTAAAGCAGTGGCTCTCAATCATGCCTGATCTCTCACTTGCCAGTAGGGAGGCTAAAGATTAGTAGGCATGGATAGTGTGTGAGATAAAGTGTTCTATGACTCCAAACATGACTAGCACAAAATCCTTTTCTTTCAGGGTCTTCCCTGGTGGCTCAGACAGTAAAGAATCGGCCTGCAAGGCAGGAGACCCAGATTTAATCCCTTGGTTGGGAAGATCCCCTGGAGAAGGGAATGGCCACCCACTCCAATACTGTTGCCAAGAAAATTCCATGGACAGAGGAGCTTGGAAGTCTATATAGTCCGTGGGGTCACAAAGAGTTGGACATGACTGACTGACTTTCATTTTCATGCAACATACTGTTACTAAAAAGTAGGGGATCCAGTTTCTCGCTACTCAAAAGCCATATGTCTGAAGGCTGACTACTCCCCAACATGACAGCTTTTATACAAGGTGAGGGGCTACATGCAGAAAAAAGACAGTCATCTCTGACAGTCATCTTCAAATTGGTTTCTTTGAGGTTAATTATTGGAATCGTGGCAGCTTATGTTGTGGGTACAGTCTGGTCACCATTTAGTTAACTTCTTCCACCTAGTGTTTTGGTATCTATAAAACAGCTCACAGGATATGGTTCAGAATACTTTCTATAGTCCTTGAGAAGGGACTAAAGGTCCTTGACTATGCTTAATGACTACATGATTATTATTTTATTTCCTTTGGTTATTTCCCTTTTTTTCTGCATGTTCTTGTTTCTCTGATTAAACTTATTCTTTTACTAAAGTTTTCTACATACAAAAGCAGGCAGAAGACATGAGGGCAGCAAGGACCACAGGGTCTTGCTCTGTTTCAATACTCTTTTTTTTTTTTTTCCCCTTGGTGCAAACTTGAAAAGGATGAATGGAACATACATGACTGACTCTTCCTCTACCACTTCTATTTCCCTTTCTCTGTCTCTCTTCTTCCTATAGGCTGTCTGGACCAGGATTCTCTTTTTCTTCCCTTACTTGATGTCTTCATCTTTCCATAGGACAGGAAGCCTTGGGGTTTAGCCTGAATGAGAAGAAGTCTCAAAGTCCTTGGAAAAGACCACACAATTATCTCAAGGTTTAGTTGTTAATAAACTAAAGGAATTTGGAAAGTCTTCTCTCTGGTCTGCTATTTAAGTTTACAGTTTTGTTCTGGACATAAACCTCAAGATTTGACATCAGAGGGTAGAAGGCTACAAGGTAATAAGATTTAAGAAGAAAGTTAGAATTTAAAGTTAGTTTAATATTTGCGAAATAGGATTTCTTAAAAGTTAAACAAAATATGCTGATGTTAAGCAAGGTACGCTGAACTGCGAACTCAAAGGAAGAGTATAGCAAGTGTGAAAAAGTCAAACAGAAATCTCAAATAGATTCGGGAGACCAAAGCAGGGAGTACTCACACCTTGTGATGATAGTAGAGTCCAAGAAGAAGACAGACACTTCTTTGCTGGCAAAGTCTTGACCATGGACTCCTCATTTACAACAGCCCCCTTGACTTCCTTTTACCCTCTATAAAAGGGGCCTGCTTCCCTTACAGGAGCTTGCATGTGGCTCACCACGGTTGCAGACCCTGAATTGCAATTGTCAGCTGATCCTAAATAACCTCCCTCCCCGAACATTTTTTTTTTTTTTCTGGAGAAATAACTGGCAGTCTGTGTTAGGTCAACATTTTGGTGGCCCATATGAAGACCAGAGAAGAGCCCTGAAGGCTCTGGGGCTGGTGAGCAAACAAATGAGGTGCCCACATGGAGCTCATTGTCTCTCTCGTGGCTTTTCTTGCTGACCCCTTGAAGCTGTGTCTTTCTCCTGGATCTGAGCCTGAAGATCTCTAGGCTTATTTTCAGGATTTACTTTTAAGATTTTGTCCTTGCTAATCAAGGTCTTGTTCTGTATGCAAGTACTCATTTGACATTTTGGTCTGATTTTGAGATCTGACTGCTTCACCTCAAACTGGCTCAGAAGATTTCGGCCCATTCCTTTGGGAACAGGGATTGCTTCACTGAAACAGTGACTGAATTGTACAATACTTTGGAATAGAGGCTGTTCCATGCGACCTGGCTTAGAGCCTTCAGTCTGGCTCCTTCAGAACTGGCTGGTATTAAGCTTGCTTGCTGTTTGAACTGTTTGAGTCAAAAGCTGTTTGAGATACTGCAACAGTTTAAGATCTTTGAATTTAGTTGTCTTAGCTGTTTGAAAATTATTCTTTTATTTATAGAATAACATAAGGGAAATGGGGTCCCAATTATCTAAATATTTTTTTGAGAGTGCCCCATCTACCCTTCAGGGATTCTGGAGATTTTATGTTTAAAAATCGAGGTCCTTCCCACCGTGCATTTCTAACTAAATGGAACAACAAAGGCAGTTTAGAATATCAATGGCCATTATGGGGAATTTTTATATCCTGAAACTTAATTTTCTTAAAACTAGGTTGGACTACAATAGCTCAGAAACTCCCCAACCTGAATGGTATGCTTCTTTCAATTGACATTGTTTGGTAATATTTTGAGGCTTCCAGACACTGCACGCACGCTCAGTCATTAAGTTGTGTCCAGCTCTTTTGGGACCTCATGGACTGCAGCCTTCCAGGTCCTTCTGTCCATGGGACTTTCCAGGCAAGAATACTGGAGGAGCTGCCATTTTCTCCTTCAGGGGATCTTCCCTGACCCAGGGATCAAACCCACGTCTCCTACATTCCCTGCATTGGCAGGCAGGTTCTTTACCACTGAGCCATCTGGGAAGTTTGGAGCCTGAAATTGCCTCTCTACAGAATAAGATTTTAAGATGACCTGAGGCAAACAAATGCCAGGCCTCCCTGTCCATCACCAACTCCTGGAGTTTACTCAAACTCACGTCCATTGAGTCGGTGATGCCATTCAACCATCTCATCTTCTGTCACCCCCTTCTCCTCCCACCTTCAATCTTTCTCAGCATCAGGGTCTTTTCAGATGAGTCAGTTCTTCGCATCAGGTGGCCAAAGTACTGGAGTTTCAGCTTCAGCATCAGTCCTTCCAATGAACATCCAGGACTGATCTCCTTTAGGATGGACTGGTTGGATCTCCTTGCAGTCCAAGGGACTCTCGAGAGTCTTCTCCAACACCACAGTTCAAAAGCATCAATTCTTCAGCACTCAGCTTTCTCTATAGTTCAACTTTCACATCCATACATGACTGTGGAAAAACCATAGCTTTGACTAAACAGACCTTTGTTGGCAAAGTAATGTCTCTGCTTTGTAATATGCTGTCTAGGTTGGTCATAACTTTTCTTCCAAGGAGCAAGCATCTTTTAACTTCATGCCTGCAGTCACCATCTGCAGTGATTTTGGAACCCCAAAAAATAAAGTCTGACACTCTTTTCATTGCTTCACCATCTATTTGCCATGAAGTGATGGGACCAGATGCCATGATCTTCGTTTTCTGAATGTTGAGCTTTAAGCCAACTTTTTCACTCTCCTCTTTCACTTTCATCAAGAGGCTCTTTAGTTCCTCTTCACTTTCTGCCATAAGGGTGGTGTCATCTGCACATCTGAGGTGATTGATATTTCTCCCGGCAATCTTGATTCCAGCTTGTGTTTCTTCCAGTCCAGTGTTTCTCATGATGTACTCTGCATCTAAGTTAAATAAGCAGGGTGACAATATACAGCTTTGATGTACTCCTTTTCCTATTTGGAACCAGTCTGTTGTTCCATGTCCAGTTCTAACTGTTGCTTCCGGACCTGCATACAGATTTCTCAAGAGGCAGGTCAGATGGTCTGGTATTCCCATCTCTTTCAGAATTTTCCACAGTTTATTGTGACCCACACAGTCAAAGGCTTTGGCATAGTCAATAAAGCAGAAGTAGATGTTTGTTTGGAACTCTCTTGCTTTTTCAATGATCCAGTAGATGTTGGCAATCTGATCGCTGGTTCCTCTGCCTTTTCTAAAGCCAGCTTGAACATCTGGCAGTTCTCTGTTCATGTACTATTGAAGCCTGGCTTGGAGAATTTTGAGCATTACTTTGCTAGTGTGTGAGATGAGTGCAATTGTGCAGTAGTTTGAGCATTCTTTGGCATTGCCTTTCTTTGGGATTGGAATGAAAACTGACATTTTCCAGTCCTGTGGCCACTGCTGAGTTTTCCAAATTTGGGGACATATTGAGTGCAGCACTTTCACAGCATCATCTTTTAGGATTTGAATAAACAATTAAAGAATGATAAAGGGCTCCTGAAACCTCAGCTTTTCTTCTTTGGCTTTGTCTCAGTCTCCACCTCCAGTGGTGTCTTCTTCCCCCTTTCCTTCTTTGCTGCCTGAAAGAAAGTGAAAGTGAAGTCGCTCAGTCATGTCCGACTCTTTGCGGCCCCATGGACTGTAGCCTACCAGGCTCCTCCCTCCATGGGATTCTCCAGGCAAGAGTACTGGAGTGGGTTGCCATTTCACCTCCCCTAAATTCTCAGTCTCCTCCTCCCTCAACATAAGAGTTTTCTCACCAAACATTCCTTTTTCTCTGAAACTTCCCCCTGTTCTTTCTTCTTCTGAGCTTGTTCGAACCTGCCCCTGTAAAATTAAGCCCCTGAGGATCCAGAGGATAAGTTCTTAAACTCTTATATTCCCTGGACTAAAGATGAACTTTGAGCCATAGTCAGAGATTTTCCTAAAGTAACTGAAGATCTTCACAGATCTGCTGATGAATTTAATACAGTCATTCAAACTTATCAACCTGTTCTTTCTGACTTACATCAGCTAGTTCATATGCTGGTCAGTGAAGGCCAGGCCCAGCATTCTATAAAAACTACTAATTGGGAGAACACTGTGTGGTCTCTAGAATTATAACTGGGAGACCAGCCCACAAACTTATAATCTGATCAGACTTGGGCAATTGCTAGATGACTTCACTGAGCAATTCCTAGGGCTTATCCAAAGTTTGCTGATTGAAACAAAATTCATACTTGCGCACAAAAATCCAACAAAGCTGTTCATGACTATTACAATCCACTTCAGGTTGTTTCTAAAGAAAATTCTGGTCTTCCTTCAGATGTTGATTCCACCCTGGTAGCTTTTAATTCTGTTTACTAAAGGCTGGAACGAGAATATTTCCCTTCAAGCAAAAAGGACAAGGATGGGATGAGAAACTATGTCCACTCCAGATCTAGTTAATCTGGCAAAACAGCTCTCTCAAACTCTAGAGGAAATGTCACCTCAAAGCCAGGCAACCAAAGTTCTTAATCTTCAACTCCAGAAAATGAAGGCTTCTACAGGTAACCCAAATCCTTTCCATTTCTGTTATTACTGCAAAGTCAGGATAAAGAGATTGTTAGGCGTTTAAGCACTTCAAGTGCCTTTAGTCCTCTAGCCAGCTTTTCCAATGTACTCTCAATTCTCAATGACAGAATTTCAAGGAACTATGGGGGCTCTTCCCAATCCTCTCTCTTAAACAGCTTGGAGAGATATTTCTCCATACGCAAATGAATCTCTTCCAGTCCTAATTGACATTGGAGCCACACCCTTGGTGCACAACTTCAGTACTGTTTAGAGCACTAAAACAGTTCAAATAGTGGGGATTTCTAAGGAAACTTAAGAGGTTCCCGTCTCTGAACCTAATTCCTTTTGTTTAGGCCGTTTAAGAGATTCACACCCTTTTCTCTTTAGTTCCTCCCTCTATACATTTATTAGGCTCAGATTTCTTAAGGAAGTATCGTGCCAGAATTTTTTTTTCCCAAAAGGGGAAAATAATTCCAGAACTTGACAGTAATCATCAAAGAAGCTGACCAGGTGGATTAAATGACCCTTTGATAGCATTTATTTGTTCTGTCTCTGGTGGTACTAGAGCTGATTCTGGAAACATTGATTATTTGCCCCATACTGAATTAGCTATCACTTTCCTTACGGGCAAAATTTCCAGCTGATGTTGGCAAAATTCACAGCACAGTGCCCATCAAGATTCAAATAGGTATTTCCAAACCTCTTCTCAGAATCAACTAATACACTTCAAAGGAGCCTTCGAAGGCATAAAGCCTGCAATAGAAGATTACAAGGCCATATTACCCTTTGTACAGGCCTCTGTATCATTCTCATTTCACCAGTGAGAAAAACTAAGGTCTTTGTCCAGGACCTCCAAGTGATCAGCAGTATCCTGTTGTTCCTAACACTCATCTATAACTAACATTCATTCCTTCTGGGAATATATTCGTTACTGCAAATGATTTATGCATTTCATTCCTTAGTATTCCAGTTGATGAAGCTACCCTATGCCTTTCTGCCTTCATTTGGGAAGGAAAAAATAATTCACCTGGATAATAATGTCTCAAGGTTTTACTGAGACTCCTTATTTCCTCACAAATCCTGAGGCTGGTCTGCATGATACAACATTCCCTCTACTTTGTGGCAATATGTGGATGATTTGCTCTTCTTCTCAAGCCTCCTCATGGGAAGACAGCATTCAATTGCTAACATTTTCAGCTTTAAAGGGACTTTAGATTGCCAATGGAAATTTGCAACTTACCCAAACTTAGGTTCAATATTTAGGGTTACAGTTAGGTCCAGGTAGATTTCACGGTATCCTAAGTTTCCCAAAATCTAAAACTAAGTGCCAACTATGAAGTTTTCTCACGCTAGTTGGTTATTACTGAAACTGCATTCCAGATTTCTCTCTTATGGGCAAATCTTTGATACGTTTTACTCAATAATAACAACTCCAATCCATTTTTATGGGAAGAATTGGATGACATAGTCTTCCAAGACTTAAGGGAAAGTTTGATGAACCTACCTGAACGTGGGCATTGCAAATCAGATTCCCCTTTTACATATGAAAATAAAAGGAATGCCCTTGGCCCATTCACTCAAAAAATAGCAATTACCATTGACTCATAGGGTATTATAGATAGCAACTGAATTCTGCGGCATGGAAATACCCCCTTTACCTTAGAAACATTGTGGCCACTGACTTTTTGGCTAAGGCCTCTGAAAAAACTGGCTCTGGGGTCCGTTGAAACCATTTTTGTATCTCATGCAGTAGAAGTCCTCCTGAATTCTTGTCACGCTCAACACTTCTCAATCAGTGGCCTTACCTCCTTTGAAGGCCTTTCGTTAACTTCTCCTCACATAACTCTCGTTTTGTAATAGCCTTAATCCTGCTACTCTTCTCCCCTCCATTACTGACAAAGTCTCTCATGACTGTTTAACAGTGATGGATCACCTTCTGACTCCTCCTGATAATCTGCAGGAAATTCCTTTGGGCAACATTGACTTCTAATGGTTCACTGATGGTTCTTATTTAAAAGGCAACAATGGCAAATACAGTGCTGGGAAAACTACTGCAACTCCTTTTGATGTTGTTCAGGCAGCATCTTTACTTGTGGCTACCTAGCCCAGTAGGCTAAATTACACACTTTAAAAATAAACTTTTACTTTAATCAAGGACAAAACTGCTCATTTTTGGCAATTTTTACACTGATAGTGTATATGCTTTCAGAGTAGCTAACGATTTTCGAATGTCATGGAAGCAACATGGCTTCCTTACTTCCAGCTGAAATAAAATTTTAAATGGCCTCTATGTTCAGGAATTATTGGTGTAATACTTGTACCTGCTGCTTTAGCTGTTCTTGATGTTCCTGTTCAGTTCAATCACTCAGTCGTGTCCAACTCTTTGCGACCCCATGAATCGCAGCACGCCAGGCCTCCCTGTCCATCACCAACTCCCGGAGTTCACTCAAACTTACGTCCATCGAGTCGGTGATGCCATCCAGCCATGTCATCTTCTGTCGTCCCCTTCTCCTCCAGGGCATTCTAAACTTGACTCTCTGAAACCAAGGGAAATCACCTTGCTAACATTTCTGCAAGGAATGCTCTCTTAAAGGAACTGCTGCTACTGCTAAGTCGCATCAGTCGTGTCTGACTCTGTGCGACCCCATAGAAGTCAGCCCACCAGGCTCCCGCATCCCTGGGATTCTCCTGGCAAGAACACCGGAGTGGGTTGCCATTTCCTTCTCCAATGCATGAAAGTGAAAAGTGAAATTGTTCAGTCGTGTCCGACTCTGTGCAACCCCATAGACAGCAGCCCACCAGGTTCCTCCATCCATTGGATTCTGCAGGCAAGAGTACTGGAGTCAGGTGCCATTGCCTTCTCTGCTTAAAGGAACTAACAGCAGCCAAATCTTTGTCATAGTCTAAAAGAGTCTTTCTCTAAATGATAAATTGAAAAACTGGCTACAGAAGTCCAACAATTGGTGTCAGAAAAGGAAAAACAAGACTGGAATTCAACAGTTGTTGGTTTAATAAAAAGTACTCTCTCTACCTTGTCATGCAGGGATTTGCACAAGGCTCATCACAGTTGCAGACCCCAAATTGTAATCCTCAGCTGATCCTAAATAAACTCATTTTAACTGGAGAGATAACTAGCAGTCTATTGATTTTAGATCAGCATAAGAGATAAGGAGGTTTAAGTACAGACTGCATAAGGAAGGAAAGCCTAGAGACAGATTAAAGTTTCAAGTGAATAGGTCAGATTTAAAATCTGAATATTCTACTTAGTAAAATGGAGGAGTGGGAGACTCTCCCCAGGAGAGTTTAAAATTTTGGAGTTTGAGTAGTTCCAGATGGCATAAGTTTTCAGATACATCTCTCAGCTAGAGAATGAATTTTAATTTTCATTCTGAAGAACCCATGTATTCCTGACATGATAATATGCAATGAAACTGTAACCAAGACCAGCATCATCTTCAAGCAAAGGAAATTCTAAGTTTGAACATTAGGTGGCTTAAAGTTTCAAAAAAGTTGCCATCAGTTGTAAGTTCCTTCTTCTGCTTCCTTTCCCACATTATCCCCTACCCACACCCATTCTAAATCAGCTCTTGCTGTAGGTTGTCAGGGCTTCCCTGATGGCTCAGTGGATAAAGAATCCGCCTGCAATGCAGGAGACACAGCAGACGTGGCTTCAATCCCTGGGCCAAGAAGATCCCATGGAGGAGGAAATGGCAACCCAATCCAGGATTCTTGCTTGGAAAATCCCATGGACAGAGGAGCCTGATGGGCTACAATACAAAGTGTTGCAAAGAGTTGGACATGACGGAGCAATTAAGTACATAGGTTATCAAGGTATATGTAAAACCTCACTGTCTATATAGGAAACTATTTCAGAAACTTGTTTTTGAGGGACTATGAAAATGTTTATGCATCACTGTGTTGACATTTTGTGACAGAGCCTGATGAAAAGTCTCAGGATGCAAATTTCCACAAATAGCTTACAGTCACCATGTATCTCCACATACAGAGCTTTCGAGGTCCTCCATCTGCACAAACAGCCCACGATTCAGTTATTCACACCACACTTCTCTCTGAGGTGCCTTTTAATGTACAAGGATCAATTAAAAGTGAACCAGTACTTTTATTTAAATGTCATCTCATAAAGGCAGGCCACACGGATAACCTTTTCTGGAGTGATTCTATTCTAATGTACTCCTCACAGATGGTAAAGCCTTCTCTTCATTTCAGTCTTTTGACCAAATCTGCTCACATTTATTCCCCTAAAAGTTATTTATTGCCAACTAAGGAAAAAAATGCAGAAAAAAATTTAGAAGTAAAACACTTTGGAATATACACACAAAAGTCAACTTGTTTTTTTTCCCCTTGACTGTCTTCTTTTCAAGATTTTCTTTCTTGGTTTTTGAATTTCATGACTAGTGGTCTGCAGTGGGACTCATCAATATAGAGGCATATATACATACTGTGAGGCAAATATGAAGACTGAAGGGGGGAAGGGGAATTTTCTAGCAAGTCTAGCCTTTATTCTCATTTTTTTTTTCTCATGGCTTTTCAAAATATAACTGGCCCTGAAAACTAATTTGCTTTCATGCTATTTTGTATTTTTAGACCAAGAAGGGTGAAGGAGAATGAAGCAAAATAACAAAGGCAACAATCATGAAAATTAATATCTTCAACACACCGCTTACCCTTATTCCCCTTTTGAAAATATCTGCCTACAGTGCTTCTTTCTACTCATTATGGGCTTATCTGATCAAAGTTTTGCATGTCATACAGACGACTTGATTATCTGAAAATTCACAAATTGTAATTTCTTATTTTTACAACTGTTGTCAAAATGTAGGAAAGAGGTAGAATCTTTCAGTTGTGAAAGCTCAAGGAAAGTTTTCAGATTTTCCTCCTTACCTCCCCCAGTCTCACTACCTCCTCCCTCTCTCCCTCTCTCCCCTCCTTCTGTGATTCGAAATAAGAAAACTTCAGCATTAGCTTGATTTGGCTTTAAATGCTTGCTCTCCAAGACACAAGCTATTTAGTCTTGAGTAAATTAGTTAATTTTTAAAGTACCTCAGTTTTCATATCTGGAAAGTGAATAGGATATTGCTTTCCTTGGATGACTTTTATGAGATTTGGAGATATTTGTGAAATACATGACTTAATGCACATAGTAGGTTTTTAGTAAGTAGTAGCTACTATCATAATTTATTAAACAATTATTTCTTACCAACCATGTGTAAGAAACCATCCTGAGGTACTTATCATTGCGTTTTGACAAAGGTATCAAGGTGCTATTCTAACACAAAGTCTGATTGCTTGACTATATATAGAGACTTTATTATAGGCAAGCAGAATCAAGGCAAAAAACTATTTATGACAGATTTAATTTCCTGATGTGATGAAGGGCAGGTCTATTCAAGTACTGTTGATATATAATCAGTGTTCATTGTTGTACACTGGAAGGGTTTGGCCTCAGATGTCAACAATTTAATCCTGTAACAGACCACATACCCTCTCAGCTGTCATAATGACAAGTCATTTCATTTAGAGAACAGACAATGGCTGACATAATGAATATCTATATATGTATTTATTTATTTTGGTTATAGGAAAGACAGATTTTATATTTGTGTTTAGTTGATTAATAATATTGTATTAATTCCAAGTGTACAGAAAGTGATTCAGTTATACACACATATGTATCCATTCTTTTTCAAATTCTTTTCCCATTTAGGTTGTTACATAATATTGAGCATATTTCCCTGCACTATATAGTAGGTCCTTGTTGGTCATCTATTTTAAATATAGTAGTGTATACATGTCTATCCCAAACATCTTAACGCTCCCTCCCCTCTACACTTCCCCTTTAGTAACCATAAGTTCATTCTCTAAGTCTGTCAGTTTGTTTCTGTTTCATAAATAAGTTCATTTGTATCATTTTTTTAAAAAAGATTTTGCTTGTAAATGATATCATACAATATTTGTCTTTCTCTGACTTACTTCAATCAGGGACAATCTCTAGGTCCATCCACGTTGATGCAAATAGAATTATTTCATTCTTTTTATTTCATTTTAAACTTCTTATTTTGTACTGTAATACAGTTGATTAACTATGTTGTCATAGTTTCAGGTGGACAGCAAAGAGACTCAGCCATACATATACATGTATCCATTCTCCCTGTATATGTATTTATTTAATATGCAAATATGCATAGCCTTTGGTACTATTCCTAGGGAGATGAAAGACGTGGAAAACTTTCTTATCAAACCACTCAAAAATCTTCATAGCTTCTATTGGATATATTTTCTTTTTAGTAATGAAGCAAAATTCTCCCATTATTGAGCCATCCTTTTTATATCAATTCTATAAAATTGCATGTAACTTTATATCTTAAAAGATACAGTTTTTGTAAGTATTTAATATTCTGCTAATTTGATTTTGAATTGTAAATGTCAAGTATTCTGTTTGGGAGGATTTTATGTTTTATTATACTTGGTTAAAAAGGAAATATTGTACATTTTTAGAATGTCTGTATGAGTAAATTTAATGTACTGAGAACAAATTTTTTTTTAAGCTGTGCAAAAAATTTAGTGTAAGAATTAAAGATTTTAAAATTTAAAAAATAAAAAACTAAAAAAAAAAAATAGAAAAAAAAAATAAAACACAAAGACTCTTATCCTTCTTTCCATAATTACTTCTCACTATCCCAGTCTTTCCCTCTTGTGTCCCACAGGTACGTTTTAAGATTTCAAAACCACTTACTTTCTTTGGAACAATGGAACTTGTTGATTTTGCAGTTATCAGACAAACAACTGATCAGCATTCTTTCAATGGGTTAAACAAATTTTGTATCGCTTTTTGTGGCATAGACTATTTCAAGGGATAAGGGGTGTGTTGTAATGTGTAAGGGTTCTGGAGTCAGGCTTGTTTATTATCGTTTAGTTGCTCAGTTATGTTTGACTCTTTGTGACTCCATGGAACTGTAGCCTGCCAGGCTCCTCTGTCCATGGGATTTCCCAAGAAAGAATACTGGAGTGGGTTGCCATTTCCTTTTCTCTAGGGGATCTTCCCTACTCCGGGATCAGATCCACATCCCCTATACAGGAGGTGAATTGTTTACCATTGAGCCACCTGGGAAACCTGCTGCCATTCAAGTTCCAGCTGTGATATTTCCTGATTCTTTGTGCTTGTACAAATTATTTAATCTCACTGAACCTTGAGTCTTTGTCAGTAAAATAGGGTTTATTGAGAGGATCAAGCAAAATCATGATCTATGATACTTAATGCATGCCTGCATATAGAAGACACTTTAAAAACTGGGGTACAGTTTTCCATTGGCATCTGTGATGGACTGGTTCCAGGACTCCTCTCAGATATGAAAATCCGCATATCCTCAAGTCCCTCATATAAAATGGCACACTATTTGCATATAGGGCTTCCCAAGTGACACAGTGGTAAGGAGCTTGCCTACTAATGCAAGAGATGCAGAGATGCAGTTTCGATCCCAGGGTCAGGAAAATTCCCTGGAGTAGGAAATGGCAACCTGCTCCAGTGTTCTTGCCTGGAAAATTCCATAGACGCAGGAGCCTGATGGGCTACAACAGTCCATAGGGTCACAAAGAGTCCAACACGACTGAGCCACTGAGCACACACACATATTTGCATATAGCCTGTGCACATCCTCCTCTATCTTTTAAATCCTCTCTTATAACACTCAATACATTGTAAATGCTATGTAAATAGTTGCCAATCCCCAACAAATTCAAATTTTGGGGGGAACTTTTTCCAAATATTTTTGTTCTGTGGTTTGTTGAATCCATATATGCAGAACACCATATATGGAGAGCTGATTCTATTATTATTAGGATTGCACAGCATTTTAATCCAAATTATTACCAGGTTCTTTGTACTAAGCCTGCCAATATATGAAATTTTTATTGGCTGTTCATATGCTGCATTGATTTAGAGGGTTGTTTTATTTAAGACAAGTTTACAAAGGTACAGATTTCAGGACTGGACTTCTATTGGGCTTAAAATATTCTCTCTCTATACTTTCTCATCCTCCCATTCTTATGAAGACTCATCTTTGGATAAGGAAGCCAACAAACAATGAGCATATTTTTTCCAGACAGATTTTATAAAATAAGATTATGTGGAAGGCCAAAGCTTTTACTTTCTGACAAATTTTGTAGGAAAAAGCCAAACAAGAATCTCTGGATCCCTGCTTCTTGATTTTCAGTAGACTAAGCAAACTGTGCTGGTCTAGCCATCTGCTCCCATTATAGAAGGTTTGTACACTGTTTGTGCTCTCATGTCTACATAGGTGCTAAACACAAACGTTGGTTTATACTTTGAAACTCGGGTCATTTGAGAATAAAATACTGTTAAGTGCATGTCTTTGTTCCTTTGGTTCAGGTGCTTATATTGTCTTTGAAAATAAAATTGTAATTCCTACTCTGACGTTCCCTACATAATGCCACAGTTGGTGGCAGTTTGGAATACATTCTGGGTCCATCTCTACTGTGAGATGGCTCACGTCTCCCATGAACTGTTGGAGGACTATGGAGATGCTGCCAGGCCAACTGTCATTTCCCCTAGAGGAATGAATGGGGTGGAGGTGGGCAGTATGGGAGGGAGCCCCCTTTCCAAGACCCCTACCTGCCTTGCTGCTTGTCTTCTCTGGCAGTTCACCCTGGAGCCTCTCACACACTTATTTCTCTCTCTTCCTGTCTCTCTCTGTCTCTCCTCTTTTCTCTCTCTCTTCCTTTCTTTGCCTGTGCCATCGCCTGTACTATTTGGTTTCTTTTATTTCTATGGCACTCATTTCCATGGAATCTAAGTATTCAAACAAACACATTAGGTTAAATATAGGTTTGTGTAGGAAGAGAAGGAATGTGTCTCGCCTGCTGCCTGCCCTCTGGCATGATTCACGCTGGATGAAGTGAAGGGCGGGAGGAAGGTGCTCACACCCGTGAGCACTGCATTGGAGGAAAATGAGTAGTCAGCCTGAGCTTCTGATGCCAAAGTCTTGCTTTTCTGACAATTTTGATCTTTCTCTACTTCATCTTTATCCTTCCCCTCTAAGAGGGAGTTTAGCAAACTGTACTGAGTCAGGGAGATCCTTGTGTCCTTGGTTTCCATGAACGCATACACCAAAGCCAAAGCTAGTGTTAGTATTTTAATGTGAATTATTTCAAACCTGAATGACGTGAAGTATTTGTCCTAGAATGCTAAATTGGATAATGTTGTTTGATCCTTCCAAATTTTAATTTCTTTATCAGCCAAAAACCATACAAGATATTGATAAAATTTATAAAATTGGCTTGTGTAGAGACACTAAAGAAAACTGTTTTAGGCATTTTGGCACTACATAGCAATACTAAAAACACAGCCATGGCAAGGGTTTTCTGAGTATTAATGGTCCACAGACACGAATAACCCAGGCCTAATAAACAAAACCAACATGTACCTCTTAAAACAAGTGTGAAGAATGAAAATGTCATTCTTTGTATCGTTACTGTGCTTGTGAGTGTATTTTCAATCACAAGTGTAGTTACTGTGCTTAAATTATTAATGCCTTTTTTGAAAGTTCCAAAATTAACTAAAAGTTATCGTATATTCATTTATTGTACAGAAATATACTCGATCCCTAATTTATGTCAGGAATAGTGTTAGATGTTGGGGATACAGTCCTGGTGAGATACCTAGGGTCCTTGCTCTCAGTGAATCTCTGGGAATTGAAAAGCATGATAAAGAAGGGACATACCTCCATTCATTCAACAAACATTTGTTGGACAGTCACTGTCCTAGATTCTGTTCTAGGTTTGGAGGATCCTGTGGTGGAACAAGACAGGCAACATGCCTGCACTCAAGGACTTTATATTCCAGTGAAAAAGTTTAGTGTACTTTAGGATATTGTGGGGAATGAAGGAAAGCTTTCCAGAAGAACTGGTTTCCCAACTGAGACCTGAAGAGTGAGAAGTTGAATAGAAAATACTGTGGGCAGAAGTAACAATACATACTTAGACCTAAGGATGATAGTAAACAAGGAAAATCCAAAAAGATGAAAGGAGCTCAATATGACCATTACATCAGATACCACATTTGCAGAATGTCCAGAGATGAGCTGGAGAGGTAGGTCATGTTAGGTCTCAAAGGGTCATGCCAGTCATGTAAGTACTTTGGACTTTATTCTAAGGTAAAGAGCAGACTTCAAGATGTATTAAAAAAGAGGGGAGAAATAATTAGATCTGTGTTTAGAAAAGTGTATCTGGCCACAGTGTGGAGAATAAATGACAGATCAAGATGGGATGCGTGGAGATAAGTTAAGAGATTGTTTCAGTTACCAAGTTAGTGAACAAGGTGATCTGGAAAAGGGAAATGACAGTGATGATGGTGAGAGCAAATCTAGACACAGCTTCAATAGGGCACAGTGATCGATTAGATGTAAGTGATAAAGAAAAAGGAGGCGATGATGACAACCACCAGGTATCTAGCTAAGACAATATTATCAAGCACAAAAGATCAGTAGGCTTCAGGTGGGAGATAATGAATTCTATTCAGTTTTAAACAGATTGGTAGCCTGCGTGTTAGTGGAGACGCCCAAGCAGTTAGATGTGTGAATTGAAAGCTCAGGAGAAAAGTCTGAGCTGCAAATATGTGTATTTGAATCATCACCATAAACATGATATTTGAAGTCATGGGAGAAGAAGGACTGGCCCAGGAAGAATATGAGCAAACCCTAACTCTGAAAAAAATAGGGTTAGAACAGTTAATAGTCAAGTGATAAAGATAAAGAAAAGACTGAAAGGAGACTGGGAAAGAAATGATCAGGGAAGCAAGACAAAAACCACGAGCAGATGGTAACATAGAAACTCATGGTGGCAGGCAATACATTTCAGGGAGGAGGCATGCTCTCCAATGTCCACACAACTGCCTCAAAATCAAATAAGAGTAAAGGAGAACAGTTACCATGTGGATGGACTTAAAGTATACTATGCCTAGCGAAGGGCTTTCCAGGTGGCACAGTGGTAAAGAATCCACCTGCAATGCAGGAGACCAGGTTCAATCCCTAGGTAGGAAAGATCCCTGGAGGAGAAAATGGCAATGCACTCCAATATTCTTGCCTGGAAAATTCCATGGACAGGGGTGCCTGGCAGGCTATAATCTATCGGGTCACAAAGAGTTGGACACGACTGAGTGACTGAGCACAGCACACACAGAAATGCCTAGTGAAATAAGTCAGAGAAATCCTATATGATATCACTTATATGTGGGATCTAAAATATAAAACCAGAATATAACAAAACAGAAACAAACATGAATACAGAGAACAAACTAGTGGGGAAAGGGAAGAGGGAGGGGAAATACAGGGGTGGAAGATTAAGAGGTACAAACTACTATATGTAAAATAGATAAGCAGCAAAGATATACGGTACAGCACAAGGAGAAAGAGCCACCATTTGGTAATAACTTTAATGGACTATGTTCTGTAAAAACATGGAATCACTGTTAAACATCAGCAACTAATATAATATTGTAAATCAACCATCCCTCAATTAAAAAAAGAAAGTTAGAAAGACTAAGAATAGAAGCCATTTTGTAGTGAGTAGTAACAAATAGAAAAGAGAATGTGGAGACAGCAAGGGAGGAGGGTCCTTGCAAGACATTTGGTTACAAATGAGAGGGATGACTAGGGAAGTTGATGGAGGGATAGAGAGAAAATTTCCTTTTAAATGGGCACTAGCGCCTGTTTAATTGTAATGGAAAGGAGCCAGTGGAGAGCAAGAGATTAAAGCGAAGATGAGGTACTTGAAAAACCCAAGTCCTTGAGAGAGAGGGAGATAAAATTCAAGGAACAGCAGAAGATTTGTACGAGATAGGAGAAGAGATTCATTTTCTTCATTTTCTGCTCTTTGAGAGGGAAGGAAGAAGGAGTGAATATGGACATAGGTCCATTTGCAAGAGCCGAGGGAGGTACCACCTGATGGGTTCTATTTTTCCTGAGAATTAGAAGAGACCTTTTGCCATAAGCAAGGGCAAGGTGGCAGGATTGGAATTCTGAAATGTGAAGAAGCTCTGAAAACGTCCCTACAGTGAAAGGAGGAGAGACTGATTAGTGAGAGGTAGAGGTTTTACATGTAGCATCCAAGGCTCTGGTCAAGCAGGAACTTGTGATTTTCATGAAGCCCATCTGGGAGGCTGTGTGAAGTCAGACAACAGCTGGAATGGGAGTGGAAAAGCTGGATAGTTAGGGAGTTACAAAATAAGAGCATTGAGGGACTTCACTAATTGCATTGCTAAATTCCATCTCTTTCTTTGCTCAATTTGGCTGATGCTATTTAATAGTTACAGTTAATGTTGTTGTTCAGTTGTGATTCAGTTGCTATATGTCTGACTATTTTGCAACCACATGGACTGTAGTCTGCCAGGCTCCTCTGTCCATGGGATTTCCCAGGTAAGTAGACTGGAGTGGGTTGCCATTTTCCTCTCCAGGGGATATTCCTGACCCAGAGATTGAACCTGTGTCTCCTGCATTGCTGGCGTATTCTTTACAGTTGAGCCACCAAGGAAGTTTATGGTTAATGAATCTTCTATAATTATAAATGAAACTTTTCTTACATTTTCATAAAATGTTCAGAGAAAAGTAAATATCAGCATGAGAAAACTGAGGGTAGTGATTTTGAACTCAAGTTCTGAGCCTGGATTATTGGGTTAAAATCCTGTCTCATCTACTTATGTGTTGTGGAACTTTTGAGTGCATGGCTGCTGAGTCTCCTTGTGTGTGCTAAGTCACCTCAGTCATGTCCGACTCTTCAAAACCCCTTGGACTGTAGCCCACCAGCGTCTTCTGTCCATGGGATTTCCAGGGCAAGAATACTGGAGTGGGTTGCCATTTCCTTTTCCAGGGGATCTTCCCAACCCAGGGATGGAACCCAAATCTCTCATGTCTCCTGCATTTGCAGGCGGGTTCTTTACCACCAATGCTACCTAAGTCATCTTATCTTTCTGAGCCTGTTTTCTCACTTAGAAAAATTGGGATAGAAAAGTATCTACTAAAAACATAGTTAAATGAGCCTATATCCCTAAAATATTTAAAAATAGTTTCTGATACATTTATAGGAAGCACCCAATAAATGTTAGTGTTGCACTGTACCCCGCAGTCTTGCACATCTTGCAGTTGCTCAGCCATGAGACCAAAAAGAGAATCTGGAGTCAGTGACAGAGATATCAGTGATTGACTGGTCAGGGAATCTTACAAGTCAGAAGCAAAGGTCCTAGAGCGATACCCCACCACGTGCGGCTGATGACTGATGGCAGGCAGCACACAGCAGCAATCCAGCAATCTTTGCTACCCAGGGGAGGGAAAGGCTACCAGTTACAGAGGAATGACTCGAGAAGGGCTCCTTGGCTGTTAGGGGCACTGCTGGAGTGCGTCCTCCCACAGCTCCTTGGGTTAGCAGCCATCATGAGGGCCATTATTTCCTGTTAATGACAGAACAGAGTGGACCCTTTCTGGTCTGTGGGCTAGAATCATTGTTAACTGGGGATCCTCTTGATCACACAGGTAGTGACTGATTAAACATTCAGTTTAGGAAGGGGAGGCGATCGTGTGCATAAGATGAGGAGAGGCAGGACCAGGTAGGGGCAGGGGATGGGCAGAGAGTAGCTATCTTATGGGGCCTGAACATACAGTTAGCTTTCATCATCATTACTAGTATCATTAGGACCCACATCATTCTAGGTCCAAAAAGGGTCCTGGAGGCAATTTTGTCTAATTAGCTCATTTTACAGAAAAGGAACCTGAGGGCCACTGAGAAATGCTGACATTCCCAAGTTAGACAGTAGACCTGGGTCTGGATGCAGATCTCCGGAGTCTTAGTCATGCTTTAGCTCTTCTGTGTCATAATGTTTAGCTTTTGTCTACTTGCAAGGGCTTCCCAGGGTGGCTCAGTGGTAAGTAAAGAATCTTCCTGCCTATGTAGGAGACACGGGTTTGATTTTTGGGTTAGAAAGATCCCCTGGAGAAGGAAATGGCAATCCGCTCCTGTCTTCTTGCTTGGAGAATCCCATGGAGAGAGGAGCCTGGCAGGTTAGAGCCCAAGGGGTCGAAAAGAGTCAGACATGATGGAAGCAACTGAGCGTGCACCGGAGGAGCTAGCTCTACCCCTCAGATGGGGAGAGGGGGCATCCAACAGAGAGCTCCTCCACAAGCCTGTCACATGCCTCTACAATAGTATGAAGCCATCCTACATGAGTCACAGTGCAAGTAGCCCTGGAGACCCAGGCAAGGCCACCGGATTTCCTCTTCATGGGCTTTGTGCCGCTGCTTGTGACAACAAAGAAAATTGCACTTCCACGGGCTCCAGTGTATTTTCTGTTGTTCTATGACAAACAGGCAGCTGTGGCTCCCATCCAATTTATTGTCCTGTTCAGGGGAAGAAAGGACATAATGGGAGTCATGGATGCTGCTTTAAAGCCAGGGCTCTGTGAGCAGCAACACTTTTCCAGCCTTTGATGGTTTACAGTCTTCCAGCCAAAACTAGATGCACATGGATCTATCCTGCTCTGAGTAACAAAGTGCATGCTAAGAAAAACTGGCAACCACTTTCTCAGTTTCTGTGCCTCAAAGAAGGTGTACACAGATATTTTTCTGACTGATGGCCTCTGGGTTTTTGTTGTGACTGAACACCCAGGCTATCCAAGCTAGGATGTGTGTTACTTTGAACACTTGTCTAAGTTGATTATTGAAGAACTTAAACTGAAGCCTTGGAATCATACAGGGTAAATCATGCTGAGGAAATTTCCAAGCCAATTTTGGGTTCAGGTGGCTCCATCTTGTTCAAATCCCTGTGTGCTCCCAATCAGAATCTTGATTTGTGTTTTCTCAGCTGTGCCACCAGCTTTCCTACACAATCGTCAGGACTTTGTTTTGCTTTTTCTGGTTGTTGCCATTTTTTCCCTTCTAATGATAGAAACTAAGGCTATGAGAATTATTTGTAATTGCTACATTTTCCATCTTGCTCTGGGCTTCCCAGTTGGTTCAGAGGGTAAAGAATCTGCTTGCTAATGCAGGTGACACAGGAGACACGGGTTTGATCCCTGAGTGGGAAAGATCTCCTGGAAAAGGAAGTGCAACCCACTCCAGTATTCATGTCTGGAGAATTCCATGGACAGAGGAGTGTGGCGGGCTACAGTTCATGGGGTCTTAAAGAGTCAGATGTGGCTGAATACGCCATCGTGCTCTGCAGCTAAGTCTAGACATGTAGTTGTTAAACTTTACCATGCATCAGAATTACCAGGTAAGCTTTTACAAAATGAGGATCTTTGGGTGTTAATTTTCAAGGCAAGGTTGAGAACCACTGCTCTAGATCTGTGCTTTTCAAACTTTAATATGCTCATGAATTTCATTACTACCCAACTAGTAATTCCTATTTCTCAAAATTTGCTCCCCAGACAAGCACCACTGATAATGCTAGAAGCTTGTTAGACATGCACTCTCAGACTCCAGACCAGACCTACTGACCCAGAATCTGTACTTGAACAGGGTCCCAGATTTCTCATGTACACTTTTGAAGCTTGAGAGGGACTGCTCTAGAGAGTTTTGTTGCCTTCTGAAAACCATAATTTTGGTTCTCTATCACCAAGTAGATGCTCTGCCTGAGTTATGACATGGAGATTCTAACAACTAGGTTTCCCCAAGTCAAAGGTCGTAGAAAACTTTTCCATGACACTATTAACATATGATATGAATTTTCCAAAAAATAAGGTAAAACTGTGTAAATAGAATGAGTCCGTATTCAAAATGCAAGTAAAAATAAAAGAAATACATTTTATTCTCTCTGAATTGTAAAAATGTGATTGAGTTTTATTCATTTTTATATTGCCTTTTAATGTATAATTTTTCAATGATGCACACATATGATACTATAATCAGAAAAAGAAGATATTTTAATCAAAGGAAAAAGTCTTCTTTAAAATGCTTAGCTTTCTCATTATCTTTTACCCTTCTTGGTCACTATAGGACAAATTTTTATTTCAATGTTGAGTAAGGGATGTTACTTCAACATATTTATTCTCAAGAATTTTGTAGCATTAGACAAATAACCTGATTTAGATACTATAATGATGAACTTCTTGTCTATCTTTTTAAAAAATCAAGAAATAAAACCAAACTCACTCTTACAGTGTAGGGAGAGGTGATCTGTGGAAGCTGCATAAGTAACAAAAAATAAGTATTGCCAGATTAACACTATTTCCTTTTACAGATAAGTCAGTAAAATGGTAAATAAAGAGAATCTTTAAATCGCCCTCCCAAAACACTGCATGGTATTTTCATTAAAATATTAAAAATATTGAGAATTGTAGGCTGGATAATATTATAGTTGGTAGAGATCAGTCAGGATTCCAGTAGGAATGGAACACTCAAACAGGTTAATTGAAGAACATTTAATAAAGGGATTATTTGCAAAGATCAGGCATGTTTTAGGAAAACCAACATGAGATGGTACAGTATCTAAGGGCTGGTAACAGTATCTAGGGGTTAGTAACAGCAGAGAATTGTTACCACTCGGAGCCTAGGCTTCCGTGGTGGCTCAGGTGGTAAAGAATCTGCCTGCAGTGTGGGAACCCTGGGTTCAGGCCCTGGATTGGGGAGATCACTTGGAGGAGGAAATGGCAACCCACCCAGTGTTCTTGGACAGAGGAGCCTGCAGGCTACAGTCCATAGTGTCTCAAAGAGCTGGACATGACCAAGCAACTAATACTTAAACGTAAGAGCCTGAAGGGGCGAGGGGATGGAGAGGTTCCAGGAGGCAGAGAGCTCGTGTGTGCAGTGTTTACTAGAGAAACAGAGCCATACGATAGGACCTGACAATGGATTAAGTGCCTTCCCCTCACTCTTCCCCTCTTAACTTCAGTTGGTGCCACTTATTGACCAACACATGGCAAATAGATGGGGAAACAATGGAAACAGTGACAGACTTTATTTTGGGGGGCCCCAAAATCATTGTAGATGATGACTACATCCATGAAATTAAAAGATGCTGTTCCTTGGAAGAAAAGCTATGACCAACTTAGACAGCATATTAAAAAGCAGAGACATTACTTTACCAACAAAGGTCTGTCTAGTCAAAGCTAAGGTTTTTCCCATAGTCACATATGGATGTGAGAGTTGGACTATAAAGAAAGCTGAGCACCAAAGAATTGATGCTTTTGAACTGTGGTGTTGGAGAAGACTCTTGAGAATTCCTTGGACTGCAAGCAGATCCAACCTGTCAATCCTAAAGGAAATCAGTCTTGAATCTTCCTTGGAAGGACTGATGCTGAAGCTGAAACTCCAATACTTTGGCCACCTGATGCAAAGAACCAACTCATTTGAATCAGTTCTGATGAGATGGATGAAACTGGAGCCGATTATACAGAGTGAAGTAAGCCAGAAAGAAAAACACCAATACAGTATACTAACACATATATACGGAATTTAGGAAGATGGCAATGACTACCCTGTATGCAAGACAGGGAAAGAGACACAGATGTGTATAACGGACTTTTGGACTCAGAGGGAGAGGGAGAGGGTGGGATGATTTGGGAGAATGACAGTCTAACATGTATACTATCATGTAAGAATTGAATAGCCAGTCTATGTCTGACGCAGGATGCAGCATGCTTGGGGCTGGTGCATGGGGATGACCCAGAGAGATGTTATGGGGAGGGAGGTGAGAGGGGGGGTTCATGTTTGGGAACGCATGTAAAAATTAAAGATATTAAAATTTAAAAAATAAAAAACTAAAAAAAAATAATAAAAGTTATCATTAGTCTATGCAGGTCTGCCTGATTGAAAGTGGGCACACCTTTTAATAGACTGAAAATAAGGCCCCAATACAGCACACACACAAAGCTGTCAGCAAGTAATGCAAGCACTGAATCCCCTCTTGCTCAGAAAACATGTAACTGTAATTACAAAAAAAAAAAAAAATGAAAAGACCTTGATGCTGAGGAAGATTGAAGGTGAGAGGAGAAGGGGATGACAGAGAATGAGATGGTTGGATGGCATCACTGACACGATAGACATGAGTTTGGGCAGGCTCCAGGAGTTGGTGATGGACAGGGAAACATGGTGTGCTGCAGTCCATGGGGTCACAAAGAGTCAGACATGACTGAGAGACCGAACTGAACTGAACCCAAAGGTCAGAGGCCAGGGAATCAATCCATCCATACAAGTCAGCCTCTCAGAGGACAGGGCAAGGTGGTAAGTAGACCCATAAGTGTATGGGTGGGAAATATCAGTAATGATAGAAGTAATGACTTAATGCTAAGTCACTTCAGTCGTGTCCGACTCTGGGTGACCCCATAGACGGCAGCCCACCAGGCTTCCCCCTCCCTGGGATTCTCCAGGAACACTGGAGTGGGTTGCCATTTCCTTCTCCAATGCATGAAAGTGAAAAGTGAAACTGAAGTCGCTCAGTCGTGCCCGACCCTCAGCGACCTCATGGACTGCAGCCTACCAAGCCCCTCCATCCATGCGATTTTCCAGGCAAGAGTACTGGAGTGGGGTGCCATTGCCTTCTCCGAATGACTTAATAAGTCTAAGTAAATACCAGGAATAAGTCTAATGGGCTGAAGGATGGAAGAGAATGAGAAATAACTGGTTAATGGCTTAGAAATCCCTTCGTGGCTTTGCTCTACTCAACATTTCATCAGTGATTTGGATGAAGATAGAGGAGGGCGCATGAAATGAATCTGAAGCTGTCACAAACCTGGGTAATAGAGGGCACAGCAGATAATAGACTCAGTATTCAAAAGAATATGATTCTGTTTCTAACATTAAATATGTCTTTAATAGATATAACTCAAAGGCTAACATTTGAGTGAAAAATGCTGTTTCTATAATTGTAGGAGAGATAAAATTAATAACATTTATCAATAAGGGTTATTTTTTGTTTTGGTTATTTGAGAAAATTCTGTAAATAATCAGTTATGTGAAAAGACTGCTCCTCCCACTAATATGACTTTGGTGTGAATTAAAATCAAAGACTCCAGAACAAAAGAGGGGTATGATTTCACTTTCTTCTGTGCTGAACAGACAGTAATGATAACATGAAGTGTGTGCAGGGGATTTAGGGCCAGGATGGTTAAGTATTTAACCATTCTTATGGAGAATGAGATTCCATTCAAGAAAGAAGGTGGAGGAAAAAATCCTGGAGCTTATTTCTAATTGTCTGAAGGATTCCCTGTGAAGGAAGGAGGTGGCTTTCTTCCAGCTCTTGGAGCAGAGGCTTGTAGGCACAGGGAGCAGCAATTAGATGCCAAAGTGTGAACAGCTAAATGATCTGTGCCCCTGAAAATCTACTATATCTACTTTTTAAAAAATAGCAGTATAGTTGATTCATAATGTCACATTAGTTTCAGATGCACAGCACAGTGATTCAGTGTGTGTGTATATATATATATTCTTTTCCCTTACATGTTATTACAAAGTATTAAACATAGTTCCCTGTGCTATACAGTAGGTCCTTTCCGGTTATCTATTTTACATATAGTAGTGTGTATGTTAATCCCATCCTCCTAACTTATCCCTCCCCCAACCTTCCCCTTTGGTAACTCTCCTAACTGTTGATAGGAATGTAAATTGGGTCAGCCTCTATGAAGAACAGTATGGAGGTTCCTTAAAATCTAAAAATAGTTACCATATGATCCTGCAATTCAACTCCTGGGCATGTATCTAGAGAAAACTATTATTCAAAAAGATGTATGCACCCGAATATTAATTGCAGCACTTTCCACAATAACTAAGACATGAAGACAGTCTAAACATCTATCGACAGATGAATGGATAAAGGAGATGTGATGAATATATATAATGGAATATTACTCAGCCATAAAGAGGAACAAAATAATGCCATTTGCAGCAATATGGATAGACCTAGAGACTGTAAACTTATCCTATCCAAGTAAAAGCCAAATTTCCACTTACAAGATATATTGCTAAGGAGCTTGGTTGCAGAGAACTGTGTTCTATGAAGGCTTGGAGGTGAGAACCCCCTGCCCACACACACCTGAATCCTAGGGTCATGGTGGCCCCCTGCTAGTCTTATTTTCTTCTCAATCTAGATGACCAGTGCATGTTCGATGCATGAAGCAGGGCACTCAAAGCCGATGCTCTGGGACAACCCAGAGGGATAGAGTGGGGAGGGAGGCGGGAGTGGGGTTTGGGATTGGGTAGATACATGTATACCTGTGGCTGATTCATGCTGATGTATGGCAAAAGCCATCACAATATTGTAATTATCCTCCAATTAAAATATATAAACAGACAAATAAAAAATTCTACATGTTGGTAGTTTCTACACCTTCTCTTTTCCAGAACCAAGCAGAAATAGAAACTAAAGTTATGGAGGTTTTAGGTCTTTGATATTATAGATCTGTTGTTCCCAATTTCCATCAACAGCCTAAGTCTTCTCCTTAAACCTCAAGAGCTGGAACAGCTTTTCCAACCTGACCAATTCCCTTTTTAGGGACATGGCATGGCTTGTGGCTTACAGGATCTTAGTTCCCTGATCAGAGATTGAACCCAGGCCTGCAGCAGTGAAAGCATGGGGTCCTGACCAGTGGACTGCTAGGGAATTCGGACATCAGTTAAAGAAAAAAACCAGTTCTCATACCAGTAATAGTTAAAAACAAATTTTAAGTTAGGCCTTCATTTAGTTCTTTATTTACTTTTTCTGTTTGTAAAAGTCTGAATAAACTAAAAAGTTCTAAAAAAAAAAAAAAAAAAAGAAAGCAAAAATCTCTGGAAATCCTACCTCCCAGAAATAATCATGATCCATGTTTTGGCGAACATTCTTCCAGACCTCTCTTTGTGAGTGCCACCATATGGCTTTCTGGATTCATAGAAAGATGATTTTACATCGATAAGTTTATATTATACATGCCGCTAGGCCATCTGCTCTTTATTTACAACATCATGTTGTTGAAATATTTCCATGTT
The DNA here is from genome assembly GCF_042477335.2 of Ovis canadensis. NCBI lineage: Eukaryota > Metazoa > Chordata > Mammalia > Artiodactyla > Bovidae > Ovis > Ovis canadensis. The sequence continues at coordinate 61,509,451 of NC_091252.1, read as the reverse complement.
AGTGAATGTCTTTTAATGTTTCATATGGATATGAATATAACCTTTAAATAGAAACTAGTAAAAATTTTTAAGATGCATGCACTGGTTCTTTTAAAAATAGACTACTGAGACAATACGGTGTCCCAACTGATACAGTTTCAGCTCTCTTCCCAGATGACAGCAGTCTTCATGATGATGTAGCGAGGATACATGTGATGCTGGGGAAAGGTGAAACTCTGGGGCTTTGGTTAAAATTAATTATCTAACTATTAATTTCAGAATGGAAAAAAACTATTTATTGACTCATTGCTGTGTTAAGATGAGAGATTTAGTGTTTTCCCCTTCTTTTCTATCTCTGTTACACTTATTCAGTGGATTTCATTAGATTTATATTAGTTTTAACATACTTATTTTTTAGTGTCTATCAGATTATATTGTCTGCCATTCTTTTTTTTTCTTTTTTACTTTTTATTTTGTATCAGAGTTTAGTGGATTAACAATGTTGTGATAGTTTCAGGTGGACAGCAAAGACACTCAGCCATATATATACATGTATCCATTCTCCCCCAAACTACCCTCCCATCCAGGCTGCCACATAACATTGAGCAGAGTTCCTTGTACTATACAGTAGGTTGGTCCTTGTTGGTTATCCATTTTAAATAGAGCAGTGTGGGCAAGTCCATCCAAAACTTCCAAACTATCCTTTCCCCCAATCCTTCCCCACCCACACCTGCCCTACAATCATTCTCAAAGTCTCTAAGTTCTCTGCATTCGTTCTCTAAGTCTGTGAGTCTGTTTCTGTTTTGTAAATACGCTCATTTGCATCATTTCCTTTTAAATTCCACATATAAGGGATGTTATATGATATTTCTCCTTCTCTCTCGGACTTATCTCACCATCTCTTCATCCATGCATGCTGCTGCAACATGCAAAACGGTCTGTTTTGAAAATCAAAATGTCCTGTATCTTTCTGTCCAAAAACTCTTGATCACGTTGAATTTTTTCCTCCTCTGCTTTGTTGTTTCATATCATGAGCACATCCTCAGTGGGACTTTATCTACAGAAACCTTGTGCCCCATGAGCCAGAGATGCATCCCTCCAAGTAGTTTTGCATTTGATAATGCTAAATGTCTCACTGACTTTTAGGATAATTTGCATTTGAGGGGCTTTTACACCATGTAGTTTATGCATGTTAAGTTGAGTCAGACTCTGCAACCTGGGGACTGTAGCCTGCCAGGCTCCTCTGTCCATGGGATTCTAAGGGCAAGAACATTGAAGTGGGTTGCCATGCCATTCTTCAGGGAATCTCCCAAGCCAAGGATTCAACCTGAGTCTCTTATATCTCATGTATTAGCAGGCGGGCTCTTTACCACTAGTGCCACCTGGGCGGCCGTTTACACCATGTAGGTCGTTTAAACTTGAACCATACCTTATATGAGTGCAAGCAGGCAGGTGCTATTTCTTGCATTCTACCCAGAACCCTAGCTAGGATGCAGACCCTTTTGTCATCTCTTCATGCTGGTGAAAAGAATTTTCTTCATTTCCTCTTTCACTTAGGCTTTGACTAAGAAGGTCTCGGAGGGACAGCTATCACCATACTCGGTGGTAAAATATGGAAACTTTCCCCCCGAGACTGACAGCAAGACAAAAATGTTCCCCATTAGCGCTTCTATTCAAACTTGTACTGGGCTTCCCAGGTGGCGCTAGTGGTAAGGAATCCATCTGCCAACGCAGAAGACGTAAGAGATAAGGGTTTGAGCCCTGGGTTGGGAAGATCCCACAGAGAAGGGCATAGCAACACATTCCAGTATACTTGCCTGGAGAATCCCATGGACAGGGGAACCTGGCAGGCTACACAGACCATAGGGTCATAGAATTGGACGTGACTAAAGCGACTGAAACTTCCCTGGTGGCTCGGAGGTTAAAGCGTCTGCCTCCAATGCGGGAGACCCGGGTTCGATCCATGGGTCGGGAAGATCCCCTGGAGAAGGAAATGGCAACCCACTCCAGTATTCTTGCCTGGAGATTCCAATGGACTGAGGAGCCTGGTGGGCTGCAGTCCACGGGGTCACAAAGAGTCAGACACGACTGAGTGACTCTACTTACTAAAGTGACTGAATAGGCAGGCAGACCACTTCCATTAAGTGAGGAGAAAAGATGAATAGTGCTGGAGCAATTAGAAACATGGGGGAAAAAAACAGAACCTTTGACTCACATCAAACCATACACAAAAGCTAGTCTGAAGTGGGTCACAGAACTTTAAACTTCTTATTGGAAGATAAGAAGTAATCAAGCTCTAGAATAAAATAAGAAACTATTTTTATGACCTTTAGGTCAGTCATGATTCTTACAGAAGACCCAAGAGGTATTAATCACAAAAGCAAAAAGCAAAATAACAAACTACTGGATTTACTCAAATTAAGACCTGTTTTAATTGAAGACCACCCTTCTGACCTCAGATAAATTACTGAATATGTGAACAGGAAATCCATAGACCAGAAGTCGTTTATAATAAAAAGTTCTTATATACAGAATACCCAAACAGCTTTTTAAAACTAATAAGAAAAAGGTAAAGTACCAAGAAAACTTCACAAATAATACAGACAATAAGCACACGAAACAGCTCAGAATAATTAGTCATCAAACAAATGCAAGTTAAAACCACAATGAGATAACATCTCACACTCGTTGAGAGAGCTACAATGTTTTAAAATTTGACAATATCTTGGTGGCTCAGCGGGTAAAGCGTCTGCCTACAACACAGGAGACCTCGGTTCGATCCCTGGGTCAAGAAGATCCCCTGGAGAAAGAAAGAAAGTGAAGTCGCTCAGTCGTCTCCGACTCTTTGCGACCCCGTGGACTGTGTAGCCCACCAGGCTCCTCTGTCCATCGGATTCTCCAGGCAAGAATACGGGAGTAGATTGCCATTTCCTTCTCCAGGAGATCTTTCCCACCCAGGAATCGAACCCAGGTCTCCTGCATTGGAGGCAGACGCTTTAACCTCTGAGCCACCAGGGAAGCCAGGAAATAGCAACCCGCTCCAGTATTCTTGCCTGGAGAATCCCATGGACGGAGGAGCCTCGTAGGCTACAGTCCACGGGGTCGCAGAGTCGGCCACGACTGAGAGACTTCACTTTCACTTTCAGTGCTGGCGAAGATGTGCAGCAACTGGAACTCTCCTACTTCTGGTGAACTGGTTCAATCACTTTGGAAAACAATTTGGCAGCATCTAATAAAATTAAATGTAATACACACTTTGTGTGTTCAGACCCTCAGTCGTATGACTATTTGTGATCTCATGGACTGTACCCCATCAGGCTCCTCTGTCCACGGGATTCTCCTGGCAAGAATACTGGAGTGGGTTGCCATTTCCTCCTCCAAGGGATCTTCCTGACCCAGGATTGAGCCCGCATTTCCAGTTTCTCCTGCATTGCAGGCAGATTCTTAATAAATTCACTCTTAGGTACCAACCAGCTGTGTGGCTTTAGACATCTCTTTTTGACTTAAAGTTTTCAGTTCCTTCTGTAAATTTTTTTTAGACCAGATGACTTTTGAAATCTCTTCCATTTCTATGATTTTACCTCAGTTTATATTATTCATTGGATTGTTATATATTACACACATATATTTCATTACATTGTATGATATATATATGAGTATCCATTTGATTTCCATTGAAATAATAAGCATATCATAGGCTAAAATTAAGCAATGAACCTTAGGGTTTAATTAAGTGTTTTTACTTAGAAATGGTTAAGAGAGAAAAAACATGCAAGAGCTCAAAATGGCTTGGACTCTATTAGGAAAAAAAAAATTATTTTAGGGAAATTATTAAGGCAGTATCAAAAGTATAACTTCTCTCTCTGTATCCATACAAAATTTAAGTTACTGTCATATGCAGCAGGATGCAGATACTTTCTCAATTCATAAACTTGGTGAAAATTATACCTGTTTCTAAAGAATTAAAATTGCACTATATTTTAATGGATATTTTCATCTTTTCAACTAGGCATAAATTTTAATGAGTATATTATTATCTCATTTTGCAGTTAATTAGAACTTTTCAGAGAACAAAGGCAACAGTTGAGAGCTAAAAGTCAGATGATTCTCATCTTTGATTTTCCAAGCACCTAAGAAGTTTTGGTGTTTTATTTTTTTCATTTAAAAACATTTCTAGGGAAAGAATAACATTAGTTTGGAATGTTTATAGGTTTTGTTTGTCTCTATATCTATCATAGATCTTCTGCTTCTAGTTTAAAAGTCATGGTGATGGAAACTCCCACCTTCACAATGTGAATAAGTTATATCAACCATATGTGCTTAGTCACTCAGTTGTGTCCAATTCTTTGTGATCCCATGGATTAGAGCCTGCCAGGCTCCTCTGTCCATGAGGATTCTCCCGGCAAGAACACTGGAGTGAGTTGCCATGACCTCCTCCAAGCGATCTTCCCAACCCAGGAATCAGAGCCAGGTCGCCTGCATTGTGGGTGGATTCTTTACCATCTGAGCCACCAGAGAAGCCCATTAGCTATCCAGTCGCCATTAAAAAAGAAAACCTTTGGTGATCTAAGGACTTGAAGAAACCAAAATGAACTTAAAATTCTAGTAAGTGATGAACTCTTCCTGGGGAGAAGAGATCTTCTCTAACATAGCAGCAGTAGGACCTGAAGGAGAAACTAGCAAATTTTTAGAAGAAAAACAAATTTTTAACAAACCTAATTCTGTATGTGGGTTGGAGTGATGAATTAGAAGCTGTAAGCGCAGAGCAGCCTTCCTCTACCTATCATAGACCTTCACCAAGTATGCCAAGTAACTAAGATTGGAATCAAAACGGAAGAGATAACAACCAGCTACCCGAGGCCTTCCTTTGTGCAAAGCAGCAGCTACTGAAGGATGGGGCAGGTCAGGGATGTGGAGAGGAATCCCTCAGAGTCTCTCAGGTGTCTTGTTGGTCTGAATCCCACTATAGGCCCTAGTAGTTATTCAAAGAATCAGAAGAGCCATCTCTCACTAACATAAGGAGAGATAAAGGTAGTACCTTTATCACTGTACCATGCTTGCTCTCTCAAGGTTGTAGCTCTTTGTTTTACAACCATATCTCAGCCATAGCTACAGGAATATGTGCTCTGTACTAGGAAGCCTATGCTCATAGGCTGTAATAGGGATCCTAATACATTTCCTGGGTACTCTAAAAGAATCTTAAGAAAAAAGTTGACATATATATATGTGTAACAGATTCACTTTGCTATAACCTGAAACTAACACAACATTGTAAATCAACTATACTCCAAAAGAATTTAAAAAAAAATTCCTGGACACTCTAGATTTAAAACCATATAATCTTGAACCTAACTCCTTTAGGAGAACTTCATCACATGTGGGCTGTTATTATGGCAGCTGAGCTAGCAAGACAGAGTCTGAAGGAGCAACTTGCCATCTATAGGCTTAATTATTGATCTCTGGGTAAGGAGTAGCTAAAGAAAAGAAAAACATCTGTAAATCTACCTGTCATGAAGATAATTTGCTAAAAAAAAAAAAGCATAGGAGGAGACTTTATGTTCATTTCATTCTTTAACATGGAAAATTCAAAATGCTGCTTTAAATGAATATTCTTCATGTGAACTTGCTAAGAATTAGATCAAAGTATATAGTTTGCTTCCTGAATGGCTTTGGTAATATGTAACTGAACAGATGGACTTCCTCTCAGTGATGCTGGTGAGGCTCTTGGGCCATAATATATACTGAATGGTTGACCATGGACCACCATCTGCCAGGTGAAGAAACACAGACCACTGAGGCACTTAATGAAGGCAAAGGGGACACAGAATGGTTAGCAGAAGATGATAGTTGAGAATACTAGCTATGACCACATGGCCAGTTATAGAAACAAGGACTGTAATTGTCATGAGAATTTCTTCCTTATTTTTCTATGAATATATTTGTGAGCATCTGTACATATATTGTCAATAGCCTTGTTTTCTTTCCTCTCTTATTTCCTTATTATGTAACATAAGATGTATTGACTTTACATCAGTATTTAAATATTTATTTTATATCATAGTGTCAATATTTAAGTTATAAGTTATCAGGAGAACAGTAAATATCATGTAAGGATTTTGCCTTTTTTCCTGGATAAAGGATAATACAGTTTTAAAGACATATATTTATTTATTTGGCCGCATCACATCTTAGTTGCATGCGGTATCTTTTGTTGCAGCACACAGACTTAGCTGCCTGCCAGCATGTGGGATCCTAGCCTTTGACCAGGGCTTGAACCCATGTCCTCTGCATTGGAAGATGGGCTCCCAACCACTGGGCCACCACAAAAGTCCAGGATAATGCACTTTTGGTTGGACATAGGAGAGTTGTATCATGTGAGGTAGAATTATAACTGTGTGTATGTTCTCAGTTGTTCAGTGGTGTCTGACTCTTTGTGACCCCATGGACCATAGCCCACCAGGCTCCTCTGTCCATAAAATTTTCCAGGCAAGAATACTGGAGTGGGTTGCCATTTCCTACTCCAGGGGATCTTCCTGACCCAGGGATCAAACCTATGTCCCATGTATCTCCTGCATTAGCAGGCAGATTCTTCACCACCGTGCCACCTGGAAGAATTATGACTTTATTAGGAAATCAAGGAACTGTGTATGGGGACCAAGTTGGCAAAGGGCTGACTTTTGATGGCTCATTTTATGTGACAACTTGACTGGTTTACAGGATGCCCTGATATCTAGGGAAATCATTTCTGGGTTTATCTGTGAGGGCAACTTCAAAATAGACTAGGATTTGAATCAGTAGACTAAGTGAAGAAGATTGCTTTCATTAATATGGATGGGCATCAACCAATCCATTGAGGGCTGGAACACAACAAAAAGGTGGAAGAAGGGTGAATTTGCTCTCTGCTTGAGATGAGATACCCATTTCCTCCTGAGCTTAGACATCAGTGCTCCTCATTCTCAAATTTTTGGACTCGGACTTGGACTTAAACTCTGGTCCCCATCATACCAGTAATCCATCAAATTCAAGGGTCTCCAGGTACCAGGACAAAACCTGCCTACTTGGGGAAACTGGCCCTGGTCATGAACCTCTGTGTTCAGATACTGCTGCCAACTGTCTTGACTGTTTTTTCATTTATTCAGGGATATATCTGATGTCTGTTATATGCTGGACACTTCTCTAGGATAGGCATTCATCAGTGAAAAGGTCTAGGGGGCCCTTGACCTCACGGAGATTATATCCTAGCTTGAGAGAGAAATACAGAAAACAATTCAACAAATAAATAATATATAAGATGGTGATACATGCTGCAGAGAAAAATAGGACAGAGGGGGTTGAGAGGTACTGAAGGAAGATTTAAAGAACTTAAAGAAAAAGACTAACACTACAGAAATACAGAAGTAAGTCAATAGAAATACAGGAGTAAGTTATAAACATGCATTTCACAGAAAAGAAAAGCTAAATGCCTAATAAACATACAAAACTATATCACTAGTCATCAGGAAAAGAAAAATTAAAACAATGAAACACCATTTCCTAAAGTTTCATCAGCTCAAATTATAGTCTGAAAATAACCATTTTTGGCAAGGCTGTACAGTAACAGACATTCTCACCCACTTTTGATAAGCAGTGTAAAAATTGGCTCAGTCTCTTCAGAAAACAGCTGGCATATTTGATGGAAATTGAATAGATGCATATCAAACAAATCCACTTCCAGTATCAATTTCTGTATCAGTTGAATAAGCTAGGTGATGCTTCAAGTAACAGACCCAAGGAGGCTTTCTTAGTACATGGGTCATGATACATGGTCATTGGGGATTGACTAGAAATCTCACTGTATGTCATTTCGACCCCTTCTCAGGGTTCATGCTGATGGAGAAGCTGCTATGTGGGACCCTTCCAGCACACAGAATAGAGAAGAGAACATTGCCTGTATTACTTCTCAAAGCTTCAGCCCAGAAATGTCACACATCATTTTAGTTCACATCTCATTAGTCCACTGTGGCCATGCCTAAATTAAGTGGGCAGTGAAGTGTAATCCTGACATGAGGCTTAATAGGAAACAGCTTCAGAATAGATGTGACTAGCTTTAATGATGCATATAGCTCAAGAAACTCTTGGCAGATGCATGGCAGGAGCCACATACAAAAATTTAAAGCAGCACTGTTTATAAAGCATGAAGCATCCATCAGCAGTAAAATGGATAAACAAATTGTGTCATATTCACAAATGAAGTACTAAACAGCAATGAACAAAATAAACTACTGCAACATACGTTATTATGGTTAAATCTCAAAAATGCTGAGTGAAAAAGAAAGGCATAGAAACATACTGTGTGATTCATTTGTACAAAGTGCAAAATCAGAAAAAATAAACAACATATTGTGTTGGGATATGTACATATGTGGTAAAACTATCAGAAAAGCAAGAGAATGAGTAATTAGAAACATAGGATTTCATTTACTACTGGGCAAGCAAGGCTTGGTAGACGAAGTGGGACCTCAGAGAGGAGCACACACACACACAGGGCTTCAAAGATACTAGTTAGAGGACTTCCCTGGTGGTCCAGGGGTTGAGAATCTGCCTGCAATACAGGGGACAAGGGTTTGATCCCTGGTCTGAAAAGATTCCACATGCCTCAGGGAAACTAAGTCTGTGTGCCACAACCACTGAGCCTGCGCTCTGGAGCCCATGAGCCACCACAGCTGGAGAGTAGCCCCCTGCTCAAGGCAACTAGAGAAAGCCTGCATGCAGCAACCAAGACCCAGCACAGCCAATAATAAAGAAATAAATATAATAGATATACTGGTTAGATTCTATTTTAGTTAGCTAGTGGTATATAAATTTTATTTTACTTTTATTCTTAAATATGTATATATATCTCAATCTTCTCGGGTTACTCTAACAAAATTGCCATAGACCGGGTGAATTAAACAATAGAAATTTATTGCTCACTGTTGTGGGGGTTGGAGGCTGAGAGGAGGGTGCCGGCCAATTTCTCTTCAGAACCTTCTTCCTGGTTTGAATATAGTTGTCGATTGTTATTCCCTTCTATGGCAGAGAGAAAGATCATCTCTTTCACGTTTCTCCTTACAAAGGCACTAATTCCTTCATGAAGACTTCATCCTAGCGATCTAATTATATTCCAGAGGCCCCACCTCCAAATCAACTTTATATATCTTGCCATATGATATTTCACAATAAAAGAAAGGTCTTTTTGAAAGCTTTCTTTTAAAAATGTTTGTTTATTTGTTCACCAGGTCTTAGTTGTGGCATCAGGATATTAGTTCTCTGACTAATCGAACAAGGCCCCCTGCATTGAGTGTGCAAAATCTCAACAACTGGACCACCCAGGTGATCCCAAGAAAGGTCTTTTAAGTGATCTTTCCTGAACAAGTGACTTGATTGTCTGCCTTTAAGGGAAGCCTCTTGGATTCTCACTCAGCTAAGCTCACATATCCAATGTCAATACCAGGCAATGGATCACTAATGGTGACCTTGAGAGAAGAGGGATTGGGTGCTACTGTGAAGACAGCTTATATTACTGGACAGTCCATGTCCACAAAGAAGAAGATTTTAAGATCCCTGAAAGACTTTTCTCTGACCTATTCTGTGGTTCAGTGTGGCTTAATGGATATTCCATATTAGAAAGTGTCTGAGAAGGTAACTTGGAGGACATTTGACATCTGCCCTCAGATGTAGGTGATGAGAAAGAGAGGACTTCCCACATGGCACACAGCATGCTCCCCCACCTCCCAGCTGTTGGCGAACTATTCCACATAATTAGCAGAGATGAAAAAGACAGCAAAGCAGAGCACGAGCTGTGCAGATATCGGAACTCGACAGTCTCTCAGTGGGTCTTTGAAGAGCTGGAACCTGAAGGGTTTTGCCAAAAACATGCCCTCATAGAGCATCTTTAGCTGACATCACCCAACATCCTGAGGAACCTGAGCCAGTGTAAGACACATCTTAGTTAACATGAAAAAAATCAGTGTGGTCCAACAGAAAGTAGAATTTGTTAAAAGACAAATAAACAGGAATGGCTGAGTCTCTGTCATTTCAGACACACAGAGCTGAGGGCAAATATGTAACCCTTATTGACTGTGCTGTCTGCAGAGGCAGACGGAGTTGGGCATTATGATAATTATCTGGGTAATCTATTGAGTAAAAAAAAATCTTCAAAAAGTCAATATCCTCTAGAAATGTCATCTCTTTATATTTCATCTTGGTAATCACACAAATTGTAAGGTGGTGGAGCCTAATGAAAAATAGACTTGAAATTTCCAAGCTTGACACCTACTAGCTGGTGATACTGTCCCAGGATGCTGTCAATTGCAAATGAACGTAAAACAATAATAAGAGTGACTTAAACCATTGCATCTCAAACGTTACTGTGCATATGACTCACCTGTGAACTTGTTAAGATGCAAGTTCTGACTCAGTAGGTCTGGTGGGAGGTGCCCAAGATTCTGTATTTCTGACAAGATCCCAGATGAAGCTATGCCAGGGGATGCTGATGCTGCTGGTACCCAGACTGATGTAGGAGACAGATGGGCTTCAGCTTAGATATTTGCAACTGGCCTCCTGTATTTCATGTGACATGAAGTGGGCTTCAGGCTGGATACTTACAACAGTTAGCATTTTTTGAGACAAGAGATAGATGGGCTCCAATTAAGGCATTTACAATCAGCCTTCTGTTTGCCCTCTGAAATGGAAGGAACAACAGAAACAGGGTAAGCAGCCAGTATTTGTCTCTTGTAAACTCCTTAAGGTAATAGTCATGGCAAGGACAAAAAGGGGTAAAACCTTGTTTGAATAAAGGATTAAGGGATCTCTGCTCCCCCCTCTTTTGGGAAAAGGGAGGCTACACGTGCACAGAAAGGCTCCTTGTGGGTCAAAGGTCAGGCCATAATGAGTCTTGCTCCTTCCAGAAGTCTTCACTTGGAAATCCATTTTGGTTGAGGAGTACATGTGCATCCAGGGGAGGGTCCCAGGGTAAGTCAGGTGAAGCAAAAGAAACCAGATAATTGGCCTGGAGGAAGACAAAGACACAGAAGAATTGACCTATATAAATGAATTTACCGCCTCTTAAAGCGCCCTCCTCATTAGGGGTGACACCCACACTCTTTCTTTCTGGGGTATGCATCTCTGTCTTGTTTCTATCTCAACGAAACAAACCATTTCTCGTGTGATGTCTCACTTGTTGAGCTATGCTTCTAATAATAAACTTTGTACCAAAATTTACAGTATTTGCCTCCACAATAAATTCATTTTTCACTGGGGGCAAAGATCCAGAGAAAAATAGCTTCTAGCCTCTAGCCCTTGCTCGTCTGGTGGCTAGGATTCCTGGTTCTCATCCAGGCTACCAAGGTTCAAATCCTGGGCAGAGAATTAAGATCTCACTTCACATAATGGCTCTCTGCTGCCTCACAACAAGGGCTGAAATATTAAGTCTGTTTATTAAATCAATAGCAAGAAGTACAGAGACAGGCAGTTCCTGGTTTCAGTAATTCAATAGCTCTAAGATGTCACAGGACTCAAGTTCTTCTCATATTTTTGCTTTGCCATTCTTAGCATGGCAGAGACAACTTTAAAAAATATATGTTTATTTATGTTATTTATTCTTTGGAACTCTGCATTCAGATACCTATCTCTTTCCTTTTCTCCTTTGCTTTTTGCTTCTCTTCTTTTCACAGCTATTTGTAAGGCCTCCCCAGACAGCCATTTTGCTTTTTTGCATTTCTTTTCCATGGAGATGGTCTTGATCCCTGTCTCCTGTACAATGTCAAGAACCTCCGTCCATAGTTCATCAGGCACTCTATCTATCAGATCTAGTCCCTTAAATCTATTGCTCACTTCCACTGGATAATCAGAAGGGCTTTGATTTAGGTCATACCTGAATGGTCTAGTGGTTTTCCCTACTTTCTTCAAACAGTGGAAGTTTGGACAGAGCTTACTGGAGACAGGGATCAAGATATCCCCATGGAAAAGAAATGCAAAAAAGCAAAATGGCTGTCTGGGGAGGCCTTACAAATAGCTGTGAAAAGAAGAAAAGTGAAAAGCAATGGAGAAAAGGAAAGATATAAGCATCTGAATGCAGAATTCCAAAGAATAGCAAAGAGAGATAAGAAAGTATTCCTCAGCGATCAATGCAAAGAAGTGGAGAAAAACAACAGAATGGGAAAGACTAGAGATCTCTTCAAGAAAATTAGAGATACCAAGGGAACATTTCATGCAAAAATGGGCTCAATAAAGGGCAGAAATGGTATGGACCTAACAGAAGCAGAAGATATTAAGAAGAGGTGGCAAGAATACACAGAAGAACTGTACAAAAAAGATCTTCACAACCCAGATAATCACGATGGTGTGATCACTCACCTAGAGCCAGACATCCTGGAATGTGAAGTCAAGTGGGCCTTAGAAAGCATCACTACAAACAAAGCTAGTGGAGGTGATGAAATTCCAGTAGAGCTGTTTCAAATCCTGAAATATAATGCTGTGAAAGCACTGCACTCAATATGCCAGCAAATTTAGAAAACTCAGCAGTGGCCACAGGACTGGAAAAGGTCCGTTTTCATTCCAATCCCAAAGAAAGGCAGTGCCAAAGAATGCTCAAACAACCACGCAATTGCACTCATCTCACATGCCAGCAAAGTAATGCTCAAAATTCTCCAAGCCAGGCTTCAGCAGTTCATGAACCATGAACTTCCAGATGCTCAAGTTTGTTTTAGAAAAGTCAGAGGAACCAGAGATCAAATTGCCAACATCCACTGGATCATAGAAAAAGCAAAAGAGTTCCAGAAAAACATCTATTTCTGCTTTCTTGACTATGCCAAATACTTTGACTGTGTGGATCACAATAAACTGTGGAAAATTCTGAAAGAGATGGGAATACCAGACCACGTGACCTTCCTCTTGAGAAACCTATATGCAGGTCAGGAAGTAACAGTTAGAACTTGACATGGAACAACAGACTGGTTCCAAATAGGAAAAGGAGTACATCAAGGCTGTATATTGTCACCCTGCTTATTTAACTTATATGCAGAGTACATCATAAAAAACACTGTGCTGGAAGAATCACAAGCTGGAATCCAGATTGCCAGGAGAAATATCCATAACCTCAGATATGCAGATGACACCACCCTTATGGCAGAAAGTGAAGAGGAACTAAAAAGCCTCTTGATGAAAGTGAAAGTGGAGAGTGAAAAAGTTGGCTTAAAGCTCAACATTCAGAAAATGAGGATCATGGCATCTGGTCCCATCACTTCATGGGAAATAGATGGGAAAACATTGGAAACAGTGTCAGACTCTATTTTTTGGGCTCCAAAATCACTGCAGATGGTGATTGCAGCCATGATGTTAAAAGACACTTACTCCTTGGAAGGAAAGTTATGACCAACCTAGACAGCATATTCAAAAGCAGAGACATTACTCTGTCCCCTAAGGTCCATCTAGTCAAGGCTATGGTTTTTCCTGTGGTCATGTATGGATGTGAGAGTTGGACTGTGAAGAAAGCTGAGTGCCGAAGAATCGATGCTTTTGAACTGTGGTGTTGGAGAAGACTCTTGAGAGTCCCTTGGACTGCAAGGAGATCCAACCAGTCCATTCTGAAGGAGATCAGCCCTGGGATTTCTTTGGAAGGAATGATGCTCAAGCAGAAACTCCAGTACTTTGGCCACCTCATTAGAAGAGTTGACTCATTGGAAAAGACTCTGATGCTGGAAGGGATTAGGGGCAGGAGGAGAAGGGAATGACAGAGGATGAGGTGGTTGGATGGCATCACCAACTCAATGGACATGGGCTTGAGTGGACTCTGGGAGTTGGTGATGGACAGGGAGGCCTGGCATGCTGCAATTCATGGGGTTGCAAAGAGTGAGACAGAATGAGCGACTGAATTGAACTGATGTTATTTATTTGACCAATCCAGGTCTTCATTGTGTCATGAGGATTTTTTTTTTTTTTAGTTGCCACATGTGGGATCTAATTCCCTGATAAGGAATGGAATCTTGGCCCCCTGCATTGGGTGTGTGGAGTCTCTGCCACTGGACTACCAGGGAAGTCATGTAGAGACAACTGTTGACTACAAAACATCTTTGGTAATTTCTGTACCAACATCTCAGACTTCAGTTTCCTGGGGCAGTTTCTCCTTGGTCTTCAGCCAACTTCCCTTCCTGTCCTACAAGCCAGAACTACATCATCAGAACTTTCATCATAATATAAATGACAAGAGGAATGGAGTTACCTCTTATCCAGTTCAGTTCAGTTCAGTTCAGCCGCTCAGTTGTGTCTGACTCTTTGCGACCCCATGAATCGCAGCACACCAGGCCTCCCTGTCCATCACCAACTCCCGGAGTTCACTCAAACTCATGTCCATTAAGTCAGTGACGCCATCCAGCCATTTCATCCTCTGTCGTCCCCTTCTCCTCCTGCCCCTAATCCCTCCCAGCATCAGGGTCTTTTCCAATGAGTCAACTCTTCACATGAGGTGGTCAAAATATTGGAGCTTCAGCTTTAGCATCAGTCCTTCCAATGAACACCCAGGACTGCTCTCCTTTAGGATGGACTGGGACTCTCAAGAGTCTTCTCCAACACCACAGTTCAAAAGCATCAATTCTTTGGTGCTCGGCTTTCTTCACAGTCCCACTGTTACATCCATACATGACCACAGGAAAAACCATAGCCTTGACTAGACGGACCTTTGTTGGCAAAGTAATGTCTCTGCTTTTGAATATGTTATCTAGGTTGGTCATAACTTTCCTTCCAAGGAGTAAGTGTCTTTTAACATCATGGCTGCAATCACCATCTGCAGTGATTTTGGAGCCCAAAAGAGTTAGGCTAATCAATATAGTCCCCACTTTTTGCTGTCATCCTGGGAGACAAGTGGTGGCACTCAGAGCCTTGAACAAAATCTGTTACCAAATAGGAAGGGAGAGGACTAGCTCTTGGGTGGATAACCTCTGTCTTCTTCAGGCCTTTACCAAGCTGTGTTAGCAGGTGACACAGCTGACTGAGACAGGACCCAAACCTCACAGGATGTATTTACTACTAAGTCCAGGAATTTTCATTTTTTAACTGGGAGGAGTTTAGGGTTGGCCTGGGCAGCTGGGAGAAGAAAGTAGAACAAAGATACAGGAGATAAAACGATACCTGATCCATCTGAACATTTGCAGTGGCTGGAGCCTTATGGAATAGGAGCTGAGCAGAGACTGAGGTGCCTGAACAACAGATGCTTATGATCCTAGAGCCTAGGTGACCAAATGCTGCCCAGAGTTGAAGAAGAGGTAATTTTCCTTAACACTGCATAGCTTCTGGCATTCTGGACTCAATAGCTTTGGGAGCATCTGAAAATAATGGATTTGGCCTGGCCATTGGCCTTCCTGTTATGGTAAAAGCAGCAGTGTTACCTCAGTGGGCAGAAGCAGTTCCCAAATGCCTGGAGGAAATTAATAATAAGTGTACATCAGAGCCCAAGGAAAAGAACCATGAGGATACTTCACAAAGACTCTTTGGTTATAGGCACCTGTCAGATCTTGCTAACTATCCCTGCAAAAAACTGAGCAACACTCTGGAAGAAAAATTTTAATAGACAAGCTGGTAGAGGATTCTGCTATAATAATCCAAATATAAAAAGGAAGTAAGTAAAGTAAAGTTGCTCAGTCATGTCCGACTCTTTGCAACCCCATGGACTGTAGCCTACCAGGCTCCTCCCTCCATGGGATTCTCCAGGCAAGAGTACTGGAGTGGGTTGCCATTTCCTTCTCCAGGGGATCTTCCCAACCCGGGGATCAAACCCGGGTCTCCTGCATTCCAGGCAGACACTTTAACCTCTGAACCATCAGGGAAATATGACTTATTTTTGGTCACAGGCTGACCGGCACCAAATGTAACACATCATAAAACAGATATTCAATAAACTTTAGTAATAATAATAGTTAAAATTTATCAAGCCCTTACTAGGGGGTCAGAAGTTTTCCAAGAATTTCACATATATTCATTTAATTCTCTTCTCTCTCAATCCAGTGAGGTAAGTATTATTACTAGCTCTAGTCTCAACTAGGGGAAATGTTTATTCACTTGTTTAAGATCACACAATGAGGAAAGGTTGAGTTAGGATTTCAACTCGTGCTATCTCAGACCACAGCTAATAGCTAATATTTATCTCCATTCTACTGTGTATTTTACATATTTTATCTCATTTAATCATTCCCATGACCTTACTCCTATCCCTTTTTGCAGATGAAAAAATTAAAGATAGAAATTTCCAAGTAGTGAAGCCAGTATTCATAGCCAAGCTGTCTAACTCAGACACTATGTTCTATCTCTTCCTTATTATAGTAGTTGCTGGCATTTAAATTATTCCCAGTATTATTATTATTATTATTAATTATTTTACCAAGTTTGACTTTCCTTGGCCAGGAACCAAAGAATAATAGCCTCTCTAAAGCTGCTATAAAAGAAATGTTTCTATTCACAGATTTTGTTTAGTTTAACTAAGATAAAAGCTTCCAATGTGCCTGAGGCATCATTTCAATACCTGGGGTGAATGGGAATTAACCACCCAAAGGAAGTCTATACCAGGTGTATGCAAAACCTGGTAAAATGCTGAGATCTGGGCCTTCAACCTTTCCTCACACCTCCTGAATCTAATCTCTCCTTATCCCTCCAGTGGGGGTTAGCAGAAGCACTGTTTCTATTCTATCACTACCTTCATTTCCAGCCTTTGCTTTTTGTTCTAACACTAGCACGCCTAAAGCTTTTATTTTCTATTACAAGCCCATTTTTGCTTTCTCTTTCTTCAAAGATCATTCACTCATTCAACAATTCACTCAACAAAAATGAACTGAATGCCTGCCATGTGGCAGAAATTCTTCTAAACAATGGTCACACAAGAGAAGACAAGAAAGGCCCGGTTAACATTCCGGTTAACATTTAGCCAGTTAATAAATCATGTAAATTGGGATAGTGATAAATGCTATGGATAAAACTAAGCAGAGGAAGAGACAAAGGAGTGACTGGCTCTGTTAGATAAGGAATCCATTGATGAGGAAGTCATATTTGAGCAAAGAACCAAATGAGGAGATGCCCTTTGTGTAGAAACTCACCCAGTTATCCTCCCCCAGCAGCCCATTGTCTCATCAGGCTGCTCAGTTTGGACTACTTGAGTGATCCCCAAACAGACAAGAATGTCAGAATTAAATGAGTATCATCTCAAAAGTGTGTGGATTATTCATCTGTTCTTGACCATTGGGACAATAATCTGAAATTATTGAGCAGTTATTGGGTTGGCCAGAAAGTTCGTTTGGGTTTTCCATAAGATGGTATGGAAAATCCGAAACGAAATTTTTGGCCAACTTAGTACATATTTTTTAAATTGAACAAATGAATAATATTGGCATCTTCCCCTAAGCATATGGCAGATCTGATCAACAGCAACAAAACTGGCTTACTTTAGGGAGGAACACCTCCCACAACACACAGCATCACAAGTCCAATCACTGTATACTAGGCATGGGATATTAACAAAGATACATCAAAGGGAAAATATTGGCTTTGGGGTTTTGTCAAAATCCTGCCTTAGCCCTCGTTTGCTGTGTTGGCTAATAGATGTTGCAAAATTCTACTTTCTATCTGAGCCCTCTATGTTGTCACCTTTCATGCTTTTATTCCCAGAATACCACTGTCCACTTTAAAGCCTTTTTCCCCCTTCCTTTTTTTTCTTTTTTGTCACAGGCAGAACTGTTGCTGATTTTCTTTCTCTTTAAACCAGACTAAGCACATCCTTTAGCTGTTCTCTTTCAACAACCATGTATCAGAAAGAAGTTTATAGCATACGACCTGCCACCTGCTTCTCAGTGCATGTTCCAGGTACCTTTCTCTTTAGTGTTCTGGAAATAAGGATGGCCCCTCACAAGGCTTATTTCTGGTGACTTAGGTATAAAGATGCAAACTAAAGTCTGAGGCGCACTCATAAGGAATTTCCTCTTCAAATGTCCTTTGACACAAAAGGGCAAGAATTAAGAATCAATAGTGACTCCCGGTTATTCAGACTACCTTAATCACAGAAACCTTGAAGGGTGCAGAATATGTCAAAAACAAAATAGGCCATTTTGGTCGAGTTGTTTTGTTTTGTTTTGTTTTTGAGCTTAAGTCACTTGAAAAATGACAGGTTCAAGAAGGGCACTTTGACCTTCTCTTTTCTTCCTAAAAGCAGGAGATGAAACTCCCCCGTGAAGCTGCCTTCCTTATACCTTGAAAAAGACCCTGATGCTGGGAAGGATTGAAGGCAGAAGGAGAAGGGGGCAACAGAGGAAGAGGTGGTTGGATTGCATCATTGACTCAATGGACAGGAGTTTGAGCAAACTCTGGAGGATAGTGAACGACACGGAAGCCTGGCATGCTGCAGTCCATGGGGTTGCAAAAAGTTGGACACAACTGAGCAACTGAACAAAAACAAAAAATACTTATCAAAAAATGTCAGAAAGATTCATTTTGGACATCTGAGTTTGTACTCTATGGGAGGTTATTCTTCCTTAAATATGTTTAGGTACAAAATGCCAAAAGAATTGAGAGTGATTAGAAATCCAATCCAGGCATTAAAAAGGCAATCCAGGCTAATTTAAATGATCAAAGCCTGTATACGCCCATAATACACACTTAAAAACACTGGTGACATTGAGTATGTGATGGCTCATGGCCTAATGCTTCCATAGGTATCACTGAGAAATTCTCATAAAAGGAGACAAGCACAAAGATTTTCATTACATCAATGTTATGGTAGCAAGGACTGAAGGCAATATATGTATCCATTAGTAGGGAAATGTGCTAAAAACTCAAGTGAGTATACGATGCAATGCTATCTTTGAATAAGCAATGAAAATAACATTAAATGAAAAAAGAATCAGAATGTATATATACAACACCACTTGCAGTAAAAATTTAAAGCATATATCTGTGGCAGCCATGGAGGTGTGTCATTTGGATCTCTGTTCAAGAAAGAACCACCATTCAGTTTGCTAGGAGTGCAGTTAGCAGACAATATCCAAGTATTAGAGCTGGACATCCCTCAGCTTTCAAACTCAGGGTACATTCTTCTAGGGGAGCTCCTAGTCAAAGTCTGAGTATGATGGGAAGATCTGGGACCTAGCCATTTCTGCCCATAGTGGGGCTCCACTAACAAGTGAGAACTGCTTGCTCAGAGCTTCCCATTAGGGTTGGGTGACTGTTCATCACTATTTGAGGCCCTCTCTTTCCTCATCTTGCTGCCTTCTTTTCTTCCCTTGGTGTCAGTGGTGGGAAAAGACTCTGTGTATGGGTGACTCAGATGGTAAAGTATCTGTCTGCATTGCAGGAGACTCCAGTTCAATCCCTAGGTCAGGAAGATCCCCTGGAGAAGGGAATGGCCACCCACTCCAGTATTTTTGCCTAGAGAACCCATAGACAGAGAATCCATGGGATCATAAAGCATCAGACATGCCCGAGCAACTAACACTTTCACTGTCACGTTATAATATATGGTAGAGTTTATGAAAAGCCACAAGAGAAAGAATCACAGTGTAAGTTTCTGGAATAAAGCTATGGCATCTGAAGCCATATAAAGTTATAAACCTTTTGAAAAATAGCTCTTTACATACTACTAAACCCTGATAAAGATGGAATACTTAACTATGGGACATCAAATGACTGTAAACCCAGAATTGGACACCAGGATCTGGGTTCTATTGAAGCCAGTATAGCCAGGTGGGTCCAGGAGAATCTACTGTGAAATGGAAAAGACACATCTAGAATCCAGCCCAAGTGTAGCTAGACAATATGAGTAACTACACGAGCAGTAGCCCATAAATTTGTACCCATCATGGTTGTATCAGCTCCCTACCACAGTTCAAACATATGCTATATGGGGAAGATCCTCCCATATAGCCAGTTAGAGAAACAGGAGAAGTCTCAAATTTGGTTTATGGTTGCATAGGCTTCCTGTGTGGCTGCAAACCAAAAATGGAAAAGAAAGTGCATCACATGCATATCAAAGGGTAGCCTTAAAATACAGTGGTGAAAACCTTATGAACTAGTAAGTTTTAGGTGATGCTCAGCTCATCCATCCACTTTGGACACATAGAAGTGGCCCAAGGTGAGAACATATTTGGGTAAATGGGCAAGGGTTAATGGCTTGGCTGGCTGGTTAGGAGCCTTGAAGTGTGAAGACTGGAAGATCAGAGATGTGGAGGTCTGGGGTAGACTTATGGCTGGTCTAGGTAGAGGTTTCTGGAGTGGATGGACGTATGAAAACAGATATGATACGTGACAATCTTTGAATCATGTACAAATACACACTAGAGATCATTCACCTTGGAATAAACAATCAAGGAGAGAAAATAACTTTTATTCCTTTAAATATTTATCTTAAAATTCTTACATCTACAGTGTGTGAAGTTGTCGCTTTGGTTGCGTTATTTTGTGTTTCTTTGATTATTAATGAGATTAAGTCTATTTTCAATGTTTATTGGACATTTTTGTATACTATTCTGTGAAATGTGTCTTATTATCCTTTGATCATTTTAATTGTGGGTCAAAATTTACATCAACTTTTTATAGAGGGAAATTTAACTTTGAATTATTTCTTATATCCTAAAATGAAAATTATATTTATAGAAATTTATTTCAAGAAACCTAAATTATTAAACCTCATGTCAAGAATCTTCATCATAGCATGGGTTATAATTACAGAGAAAAAAAAGGACACAAATGTCCGAGAGATTGGTTAATTAATTTATGATAATTATTCACAACTTTATAATTAATTTATTATATATAGCTATGCATCATATAGTAAGGTACCATGATAGGAGATAACAGTCATAATATATAGATAAATGATTAAAAATAAAATGTATATGATTCGTTCTTTGTAAAAGTAAATCATGAATGTGTATATATACATACATTTTCAAAAGCATGGAAGGAAATTGGAAACCATGTGACAATAGCTATTTATAAGGTCAAATTATAGATGACTTCTCATTTCCTTTCTATTGATCAATATATTTCTAAAAATTTGTATTGAGAAAACCTGCGGAAATTTGTAATAAGACAAAATAGTAAAAGTCATGTTAAACTATTGATCAAGCTGAACCTTCTGTTGACCAAACAAAATATGGCTATTTTAATTTTCCTTCTTAGTGTAATAATCTAAGGCCTTTGTATTGCAATTTGCATTGAAATTTTGCCTAAAGTTCATTGGCATCATGATGCTATAATCTACAAACATGATAATCTAACAATTAGTATAAATTATATACTTCAAGAAAATGAATGGTGCTAAGTTCTCTTGCAGCTGCTCAAATTATATCTTAGGAGAAATAAACAACAGTGAGCTTAACCCTTTCTGAGACACTTTTGAAAACACAACATTGTTGCTTATGAATGTTACAAATTGATCCAGATAGTTATGAAAACAACTCACATTTTTTTGTTGATAACAACAATTTCCTCAAGATCTTATTCCTCCTGGAGAATCCTTAAATATGTTTTGAAATGGACTAATTTACAAGCATGCTTTGCAAAAGGGGAACTTGCCATTGGTATGAAGTGAAAGTGTTAGTTACTCAGTCGTGTCTGACTCTTTGAAACCCCGTGGACTGTAGCCTGTCAGGCTCCGCTGTCCATGGAATTCTGTAGGCAACAATACTGGAGTAGGTTGCCATTCCCTTCTCCAGGGGATCTTCCAGACCTAAGGATTGAACCTGGGTTTCCTGAATGGCAGGCAGATTCTTTACCATCTGAGCCACCCAGGAAGGATTCATTGGTATGCTTTCCTTAAAATCTTTTATCATGACTGAGATATAGCTGGCTACTTAGTTCAGGGTGAATGAATTCACCAATAGATTTAATTTGTCAACAGAAAAAGACTCACAACTTTTCATTAAGTAATATATGACTCTTTATTCAGATAACAGATAATTCTGTTTCTTTCTATGTGTTGCTTCCCCTCGAGGAAAGTCTTACAAAAACTGTAGTTAACTCTATCTAAAGATGCAGTGAATGGTTCTATGAATGCATATCAGAGAGTCATTATTGTTCTTTGGAGACATAAATTAAATTCTGAGTTAATACATGTAAAGCAGTTAAAAACAATTTCTGGCCCATGGTGTGTGTTCAAAATAAATAATATGTCGATTTCTTTTACAGAGGAGTGGCACTAGTGATGAAGAAGATTTCCACCCAGGAAATGTAAGACACGTATGTTCCATCCCTGGGTCAGGAAGATCCCCTAGAAAAAGAAATGGCAGCCCACTCCAGTATTCTTGCTGAGAATATTCCAGGGACAGAGGAGCCTGGAGGGCTACAGTCCATATTGTTGCAAAGAGTTGGACATGACTGAACACCTGAGCACATGGCAATGGGAAGAGAAGAAATGATTTGGCCTGAGACTGAGAGTCTTTTTTGTTATCTGAACCACAGCCACAAATTTAACTTTCTAAACATTGAAAGTACAGACACAAGCTATATTCTTTTTTATGTATTATTTCGCAAGTGCCTCATGTTCATCTTTTTAAATTTCCTCTCCAACTTTGAAACAGAGGTTTGGCAGCCTCTGGCTATGTATCATGTTGGCCAAAAAGTCCTTTTGGGTTTTCCCATAACATCTTATGAAAAAATCCAAAGAAACGTTTTGGCCAACACAATATGTGGTGGAAGGTGAATCATTTAGAAAGGATGGTCTTGGTCCTAGTGTATCTTTGAGACACATTCACCAGCAT
This sequence comes from Ovis canadensis, assembly GCF_042477335.2. NCBI lineage: Eukaryota > Metazoa > Chordata > Mammalia > Artiodactyla > Bovidae > Ovis > Ovis canadensis. Next base: position 61,486,721 of record NC_091252.1, on the reverse strand, counting down.
TTTATATTTTGGGGGACGGATTAGATGCCACAACCTCAAATAATTCTGTCCAGGCCTTCTTTTTCCATATTCGGTTCAGTTCAGTTCAGTCACTCAGTCGTGTCCGACTCTTTGCGACGCCATGAATCGCAGCACGCCAGGCCTCCCTGTCCATCACCAACTCCCGGAGTTCACTCAAACTCATGTCCATTAAGTCAGTGATGCCATCCAGCCATCTCATCCTCTGTCGTCCCCTTCTCCTCCTGCCCCCAATCCCTCCCAGCATCAGAGTCTTTTCCAAAGAGTCAACTCTGCATGAGGTGGCCAAAGTACTGGAGTTTCAGCTTCAGCATCATTCCCTCCAAAGAAATCCCAGGGCTGATCTCCTTTAGGATGGACTAGTCAGATCTCCTTGCAGTCCAAGGGATTCTCAAGAGTCTTCTCCAACACTGCAGTTCAAAAGCATCAATTCTTCGGTGCTCAGCTTTCTTCACAGTCCAACTCTCCCATCCATACATGACCACTGGAAAAACCATAGCCTTGACTAGATGGACCTTTGTTGGCAAAGCAATATCTCTGCTTTTCAATATGTTATCTAGGTTGGTCATGACTTTCCTTCCAAGGAGTGTCTTTTAATTTCATGGCTGCAATCACCATCTGCAGTGATTTTGGAGCCCCCCAAATTAAAGTCTGTTTCCACTGTTTCCCCATCTATTTCCCATGAAGTGATGGGACCAGATGCCATGATCTTCATCTTCTGAATGTTGAGCTTTAAGCCAACTTTTTCACTCTCCTCTTTCACTTTCATCAAGAGGCTCTTTAGTTCTTCTTCACTTTCTGCCATGAGGGTGGTATCATCTGCATATCTGAGGTTATTCCAGCTTGTGCTCCCTCCAGCCCAGCATTTCTCATGATGTGCTCTGCAGAGAAGTTAAATAAGCAGGGTGACAATATACAGCCTTGACGTACTCCTTCCCCTATTTGGAACCAGTCTGCTCTTCCATGTCAAGTTCTAACTGTTGCTTCCTGAGCTGTATATAGGTTTCTCAAGAGGCAGGTCAGGTGGTCTGGTATTCCCATCCCGTTCATAATTTTCCACAGTTTACTGTGCTCCACACAGTTCAAGGCTTTGGCATAGTCAATAAAGCAGAAATAGATGTTTTCTGGAACTCTTTTGCTTTTTTGATGATCCAGTGGATGTTGGCAATTTGATCTCTTGTTCCTCTGACTTTTCTGAAATCAGCTTGAACATCTGGAAGTTCATGGTTCATGTACTACTGAAGTCTGGCTAGGAGAATTTTGAGCATCCCTTTACTAGCATGTGAGATGAGTGCAATTGTGCAGTAGTTTGAGCATTCTTTGGCATTGCCTTTCTTTGGGATTGGAATGAAAACTGACCTTTTCCAGTCCTGTGGCCACTGCTGAGTTTTCTAAATTTGCTGGCATATTGAGTGCAGCACTTTCACAGCATCATCTTTTAGGATTTGAAATAGCTCAAGTGGAATTCCATCATCTCCACTAGCTTTGTTCATAGTGATGCTTTTTAAGGCCCACTTGACTTCACATTCCAGGATGTCTGGCTCTAGGTGAGTGATCACACCATCGTGATTATCTGGGTCATGAAGATCTTTTTTGTACAGTTCTTCTGTGTATTCTTGTCACCTTTTCTTAATATCTTCTGCTTCTGTTAAGTCCATACCATTTCTGTCCTTAATCGAGCTCATCTTTGCATGAAATGTTCCCTTGGTATCTCTAATTTTCCTGAAGAGATCTCTAGTCTTTCCCATTCTGTTGTTTTCCTCTATTTCTTAGCATTGATTGCTGAGGAATACTTTCTTATCTCTCCCTGCTATTCTTTGGAACTCTGCATTCAGATGCTTATATCTTTCCTTTTCTCCATTGCTTTTCACTTCTCTTCTTTTCTCAGCTATTTGTAAGGCTTCCTCAGACAGCCATTTTGCTTTTTTGCATTTCCTTTCCATGGGGATGGTCTTGATCCCTGTCTCCTGTACAATGTCACGAACCTCCATCCATAGTTCATCAGGCACTCTGTCTATCAGATCTAGTCCCTTAAATCTATTTCTCACTTCTGCTGTATAATCATAAGGGATTTGATTTAGGTCATACCTGAATGATCTAGTGGTTTTCCCCACTTACTTCAATTTCAGTCTGAATCTGGCAATAAGGAGTTCATGATCTGAGCCACAGTCAGCTCCTGGTCTTGTTTTTGCTGACTGTATAGAGTTCTCCATCTTTGGCTGCAAAGAATATAATCAATCTGATTTTGATGTCGACCATTTGGTGGTGTCCACATGTAGAGTCTTCTCTTGTGTTGTTGGAAGAGAGTGTTTGCTATGTCCAGTGTGTTCCTTTGGCAAAACTCTATTAGCCTTTGCCCTGCTTCATTCCATACTCCAAGGCCAAATTTGCCTGTTACTTCAGGTGTTTCTTAACTTCCTACTTTTGCATTCCAGTCCCCTATAATGAAAAGGACATTTCTTTTGGGTGTTAGGTCTAGAAAGTCTTGTAGGTCTTCAAAGAATCATTCAACTTCAGCTTCTTCAGTGTTAACTGGCTGAGGCGTAGGCTTGGATTACCATGATACTTTTCCTTATTAAAGACATATATATTTCATATATTTATCAAATATTCAGTATTGGGAATTCGTGCCTGCCTGATTGGGAGTTGGAAGGACAATGGTTTCTTGAAGGGGGAGAAGCTAAAAATCCCTGGTGCTGAGGTATTCGGATACCTAATTATCAGAGTGTGGAAACTCTCAGGTGCCTCCAGAGGTACAGACAGATGAAGCCTGGGGACTTTATCACAGCTTCTTCTAGGAAACATTGGAAGGGGGACGGAAAGAACATTTTCTAAAGCACATGCCTTCATCTTCCAAATGGAGAAGGAAGTACCACATGCCCCTCTAATCAGCTCAAACCAGAGGAGAGCCAGGTCCAGCTTTTTCTTTTGGACTTCATGCCACTCACAGATTAACAGGATTTGGGAGATGTTGTGGGAAGAAGCTAAATGTTTCCAGTGGTCCTGACTGGTTCCCACTTTGGTACATGTGAAGCTCAATAGGGGCTGTAGTCTCCAATCTGAGCTCCAGTCTTATCCCCTCACCTGGATGAGGGAGGGTCACTGAAATTGTCCCTGAAGAGTCAGTCCTCAAGGAGTGAAGGTATAGTGCACCTCTACCCAGGATCTCAGACCTAAAAGTCTTCAGATATCTTGCTTCCTTCTGGCTGCACATTTTGCTTCCTTTTCTCTCCAGCTTTCATGAAATGATCAAGGGAGAATATTTAAGTGACTCCCTAGAGAGGGAAAGGCATCTGTTCTCACTTATTAATTCCTAATTTTTATCCTGTTGTTATTTAGTTGCTCAGTCGTGTCCAACTCTTTGTGACCCCCTGGGCTGTAGCCTGCCAGGCTCCTTTGCCCATGGGATTTCCCAGGCAAGAATACTGGAGTGGATTGCCATTTTCTTCTGTTATAAAGTCAGAGGCTCACTGCTCACTGGTGCACAGGTGTGAATTGGCACACATCTCCAGTTCCTGCCCTCTAATTCAGATGACTTGAGTCCCTGAATCCTAAATGGCTACTATCTCCACCTTTTGACCTGGCCATTCCTGCAGTGTTTCTGAGGCATGTTCCAACCATTAGTCACTCCCTTTTATCCCATTCTCAGCAGAATATCTTAAGCATGTTTCCACTTTTGAGGAAAAAGAGGTCAGGTAGTTGATTGCCATGCCTGAGCATTGTCAGTTCTAGAGCATCAGTAGCCACCAGGATCAAGTACACCAGCAGAGAAAAGATACACAATTGTACTGGTCCCCACATCCATGGCTAACTCTCTGTCCTCATGCAGAAAGGACTTCAAATTCATAAGCAGTTCAGAGTCTACTAAATTTTTTATTAAAATGGAAATTCCTAGGTAATAACTTGGCAAGGACTTTTGGGGGTAGACTTTCCCAATTTAATGTCAAAAAACTTCTTTGAAATCTTGCATTTGTCTCAAATTATATTCCAATTTTGCATGTTATTTTACTCCCAATTTGGGTCTTGGTGGGAATAGTACACTCAAGAATCATTGCTGCTTCCACTTTATCCCTTTTATATGAAAGCTTAGCATTTGACACTACTGGTGAAAAAGCATACTGACATATTTAGAGCAGTGATTTTTATGTCAATTATAGGTACAGTCCTACCTTAGTTTCAAAATTGAGAATGACAGCCCCCTTGACAATCATTGCCCATTCCCTGCATGGTCCTGAATTTAAAGAGATACAGTCCAAAGAAAACTCATTACTTTCACAACTCACTCAAACTTTCAAAAGTTACACAGGAATTCTTGTTAAAAATCTTCTTATTAAAATCCTTATTTAAAAAACACATAAATTCTTACTAAAATGCTCTGCTATTCTCTGGTATCCTGAAACTCCCAAGAAACTTTCAACTTCTTACCCAAGAGTCCTCTCTCTCATCCACATGCGTCTTTTTGGCATCTTGTCAATTTACATGTCATTCTGTGTCATACCATCCCCTCAAATGCCCCCCTCCTATCCATTACATTTCCTCCTCCGTGTGCAGCATCCTGGGGTATTTTTTTCCTACTGGGTCTGTTGCTTTCCTCCCTTGACTCTGCATCTCCCACTTTTGTCTTTTTATTGTCAGAGTGCTGGGAAGATGGGCAAATTGCAAATCCTGATTGTTAGTCATTTATATTCCATCATGCACATATTATCTCTAAACTTTACAACACCTTCAGCATTCTTTTTGTCCTCCTTTCTCAGGTCACAAACTGGTTCAGAGGAACAACAGCATGTAGCTTGCATTCAAGTCCATATCTGTCTGGATCACATTGCCTCCCAAAAAGCAAGACAGCGGTGCTGCCAAAGGGACACCATATCCTAGATTACATTGTCATTCTGTCAAAAATCTTATCTCTTTCACAACACAAATAGAAAAATCCCAAATCATACTCACAGTTTTATCCATAAAGAAAAAATGTTTGAACCTGGTAATCACTCAACTGTTTGATTAACTGAAAAGAGAGAATAGATTTTCTTCAAAAGTTTTTGTTGGTGAAAAACAGCAAGAGAATCAGATCAAGAAAGACTCAGGTTTCTGGCCCCTCCCAGGTTCAGCCTCTAGAGAATTTTTCACTCTGAGAAATGCACACACCACCCTTTGAAAAACACTGCATCGTTCCATTGTCTATCCTTAGCACACCTACTGTCTAGCATACAGTAGATATCCAGTAAATGCCTCTTGAATGAAAGAAAATTGGTGTTAGACTTTTCTTCAATACCATAATTTCAGTATCGTAGTTGCTGACTTATGACTGTTTAAATTTTTTTAAAGACTTGTCTGAGTCATCATTGTGTCTAATTTCAGTGCAAAACTCAGGGCTCTCATTTTCTTGATTTTGGTGTTCCACCAATACTACATTTATTCATTGTGATTCAAGTTTTTGATTTAATCACAGAAAACATGAAAAGAGGGAGAGAGAATTTCCTCGAGAATGAGTAGGATAAATGCTAAAGACGATGTGAAAGTTTGTATGTCTGAGAATGTGGAATTTCTCAAGGACTGAGAAATTGGGTCAATCCAGCATAAATAGAATCAATCTGAGCAGAAAGAAAAGTGCTGTTGAAGCAAAGAACTCTGTGGACAGACACCCCTTCCTACCTCAGGAGTGCTGTTGATGGAACAACTTGGTTACTTCATAGAGTGGTTAGTGATAGGTGAGTGGCCCAGTGGTAAGGCAGGAAAGAGGTGAAATGTATGATATTTACATTGAATTAGAAATCTAGTCCAGAGCATTAACTGTGACACCATCACCCCAGAAAGCCTGCCATCCTAGGGGCTTGGACCCTGTAAAGAGCAGAGAGTCATAATCTTCAGAGAATGCCCACTCTATTGCCAAGTGACTCTGTCAATAAAGCTTTCTTTACCCTGAACTAACGTCTTTCTTCCCATGTATTTTCACCCATTTATTTTAGGTCTATTTAGAGCCATGTGGATAATACCCACTTCTTGTATATGGTCACTTAACGCTTCTTTGTAGAGAACTATATTATCTCAAGCACAAATTGGCTACTGTTCATTTATGAACCATCTCTATTCAGCTAATAAATATGCTCTTCTCAGTGCTACAGCAAGCTTAACTGAAACTATTAAAATAATGATACAATAGCAGTGATTACAACATTGGAATGGTTTCTAAAACTTTAAGCTGCATTTCAGGGTGACAGAATTGTGTGGTAAAAGATAGCTTATGTTTCCCAAATCATTTTGGTAAAATAACTATATCATAGTGTACTAATGCTATTTTCAAAATGTTTGAATGTGATATGTTTTCTCATTTTTAATGGTTTTTAGTAGTCTATTTTTAGGATTAAGAATTAATTTAAGGTGACCCATTCAAACCTCCTTTGTCAACTGGGTATGATCTTATTCAAATATGAAAACAGAACACTTTTCTAAAGTTATGTTGTCACTGTTGTTTTGAATTACCCAGCAAGAAATATGATAGCAATGAAAGCCAGCTTTTATTATAGTTTTAGTGACATCTTTGCAGATTACATAGTAATTTTGTTTTATTGCTAGAAAGGAAATAATTGAATTTAATTTTCATTTTTAAAATTGTGAAATTTATCACTCATTGAGAATAGTAATATTGTGATGCTTTTTGATTTCTCAGCTTGGCTAGGATGAGTTACAGTCCCAAGAACTCTATTTCTAGTCTCTTCCCAATTAGGGTAGTTTATTGTGACATTCTCCCAGGACAGATGGACAGCAGAACGGAGGCAATGACCATTTTGTGGGATACACACTCCTCTGGGATACACACTCCTCCTCCCTATTATTCAATCAAACACTAATCGAGGCTTGGCTGTGAAAAGATTTTGTACACAAGAATCAGTCAGCTTTGAGTTAATCAAAAGGAAGGATATCCTCCTTGGGACTGATCTAATCAGTTGGAATTCATCTGGAGCAAGTGTCCTCAGCTCAGGTACACAGGAAGGCTTGGAGGAAAAGCAGGAACTTCAGTAACATATACCAAAGCAAGCCAAGAAGAGGGTCCAGGCTCCCTATGCATTCTAGTCTCAGGTTTAAATATGGTAGAATTGAAGCTAACAGGAATCTTGAGAATGACAGCCTTTCGCATGTATGTCTCCTGTATCATATTACTCTGACCTGTTCTAATTCTCTACATCAGGTCCTCAGCTGTCATCGTAAACCCCATGTCTTTCCCTTTTTTGTTTTAAAGTCTGATGTGGGTATGGCATATGTTCTAGTACCTTCTTGAGAAAAGGTGTATTGGGATACCTCCTTTTAGATTTTGAACATGTGAAAATTTTCTTTTATCCTATTACTTGGTTGATAATTTGGTGAGAGATAGAATTTTAGCTTAGAAATAAATTTTGTTTAGAATTCTTAAGGCAATGCTTAATTTCTTTCTTCAAGAGTTGCTGTTGCAAAATACAAATTCATTCTGATACTTGGTTACTTGTATGTGATTGGTTTTGATTTTTTTTTTTCTTATCTCATACAACTTTTATTTGGTCACCATGTTCTGAATGTTCACAACAATGTTTGTGTCTTTTTATCCATTATGATGGATACCAGTTAAGCATTTTTAATATGGAGATCCTATCCTAAATTTTCAGGACAGTTTTCTTGAATTCTTTCATTCAGTTTCCTCAACTCTCTGTTTTTTTCTAATATCTCTCTTTTGTACTCATTATTTAAGTGGTAGACCTTTTGATCTTGCCCTCCAGGTTTTTTCATTGTTCCCTTTTTGCATCTTTTCACTTTTTTAACTTTGGGGAAGATGTTAACACCTTTATCTTCTGTCTTAGGAGTAATTCCCTCAGACAGTAGAAAAGAGAATTTCAAAAAGAACACGTCTAGTTAAGACTATCTCATTGTCATGGCCAATAATCTGGCTACACAGTCAGCAAAATGAGATTGGAAAATTGGTTTATGAAGATGTGGTAGATGACAGCAGATGGTCCATCTAGTCAAGGCTATGGTTTTTCCTGTGGTCCTCTGTGGACGTGAGAGCTGGACTGTGAAGAAGGCTGAGTGCCGAAGAATTGATGCTTTTAAGAATTGATGTGTTGGAGAAGACTCTTGAGAGTCCCTTGGACTGCAAGGAGATCCAACCAGTCCATTCTGAAGGAGATCAACCCTGGGATTTCTTTGGAAGGAATGATGCTAAAGCTGAATCTCCAGTACTTTGGCCACCTCATGAGAAGAGTTGACTCATTGGAAAAGAATCTGATGCTGGGAGGGATTGGGGGCAGGAGGAGAAGGGGATGACAGAGGATGAGATGGCTGGATGGCATCACTGACTCGATGGACATGAGTCTGAATGAACTCCGGGAGTTGGTGATGGACAGGGAGGCCTGGCGTGCTGTGATTCATGGGGTCACAAAGAGTCAGACACTACTGAGTGACTGAACTGAACTGAGCAGATGGACTTTACAAAATTGGCCCCAGGGCAGAAGTATACTTGTGCCCCATGTGCATCCTGAAAGCTAAAATCTTCCACTGTGGAGATAACCACCCAACAGAGTTGTTCAACCTCTTTCCTCAGTGTTGTTGTTGTTGTTTTAATGGGCTTGTGATCTAGTTGGCCAAGATAGCAAGAATCATGCTATCAATGGAGTCAACAATAAATGCATGTAAAGTCTTGACTGCCCCAACTGTTGAGAAGTGATTGAATTCAGAAAAAGTGAAAGTTTCTCAGTTGTGTCCAACACTGTGCAATTCCATGGACTGTAGCCTGCCAGGCTCCTCTGTCCATGGGATTTCCCAGGCAAGAATACTGGAGTGGTAGCCATTTCCTTCTCCAGGGGATTTTCCCAACCCAGGGATCAAACCCAGGTCTCCTGCATAGCAGGCGAATTCTTTACCATCTGAATCACCAGGGAAGTCCTGAATTTAGAACAAGTATTGAACATAATGTACACAGAAATTTGTAAGACACTGATGAAAGAAATAAAAGACAACATGAACAGATGGAGAGATATTCCATGTTCCTGGGTAGGAAGAATCAATATTGTGAAAATGACTATACTATCAAACACTATCTACAGATACAGTGCAATCTCTATCAAATTACCAATGGCATTTTTCAAAGAACTAGAACAAAAATTTCACAATTCATATGGAAACACAAAAGATCCTGAATAGCCAAAGCAGTTTTGAGGAAGAAGAATGGAGCTTGAGGAATCAACCTTCCTGACTTCAGATTATACTACAAATCTGAAGACAGTATACTGTCTTCAGTATATGGATTATAGTACAAATCGTCAAGACAGTATGGTACTGGCACAAAAACAGAATATAGACCAATGGAACAAGATAGAAAGCCCAGAAATAAACCCATGCACCTATGGGTACCTTATTTTTGACAAAGGAGGCAAGAATATATGATTGGGCAAAGACAACCTCTTCAATAAATGCTGCTGGGAAAATTAGACAGCTACATGTAAAAAAATGAAATTAGAATACTTCCTAACATCATACACAAAAATAAACCAAAATGGATCAAAGACCTAAATGTAAGACCAGAAACTATAAAACAGAGGAAAACATAGGCAGAACACTCGATGACATAAATCAAAGCAAGATCCTCTATGACCCACCTCCTAGAGTAACAAAAATAAAAACAAAAGTAAACAAGTGGGACCTGATTGAACTTAAAAGCTTTTGCACAGCAAAGGATGCTATAAGCAAGGTAAAAAACAACCCTCAGAGTGGGAGAAAATAATAACAAATGAAACAATAACAAAGGATTAATTTCTACAATATACAAGCAGCTCATACAACTCAATGCCAGATAAACAAATAATCCAATCTATAAGTGGGAAAAAGACCTAAACAAACATTTCTCCAAAGGAGACATATGGATGGCTAACAAACATATGAAAAGACTCTCAACATCACTCATTATTAGAGAAATGCAAATCAAAACTACCATGAGATATCATCTCACACTGGTCAGAATGGCCATCATCAAAAAGTCTACAAACAGTAAATGTTGGGGAGGGTGTGGAGAAAAGGGAACATTCTTGCACTGTTGGTGGGAATGTAAATTGACATAGCTACTATGGAAGATGGTATGGAGATTCCTTAAAACACTAGGAATAAAACCAGCATATGACTCCTAGGCATATATCCTGAGGAAACCAAAACTGAAAAAACACATGTATCCCATTGTTCGTAGAAGCACTATTTGCAATACCTAGAACATGGAAGCAACCTAGATGTCTGTCGACAGATAAATAGCTAAAGAAGTTGTGGTACATATACACCATGGAATATTACTCAGCCATAAAAAGGAACTCATTTGAGTCAGTTCTGATGAAGTGGATGAACATAGAACCTATTATGCAGAGTGAAAAGAGTCAGAATGAGAAAGATAAATATTGTATACTAATGCACATATATGGAGTCTAGAAAAATAGTACTGAAGAATTTATTTACAGGGCAGCAATGGAAAAACAGACATAGAGAATAGGCTTATGGACACGAGGAGAGGGGAGGAGAGGGTGAGATGTATGGAAAGAGTAACATGGAAACTTATATTACCATATGTAATATAGATAGCCAATAGGAATTTGCTGTTGGAATTTCCTGTGGCTCAGGAAACTCAAACAGGGGCTTTTTATCAATCTAGAGGGGTGGGATGGGAAGGGAGGTAGGAGGGAGGTTCAAAAGGGAGGGGATATATGTATACCTATGGTTGATTCATGTTGAGGTTTCACAGAAAACAACAAAATTCCATAAAGCAATTATCTTTCAACTAATAAATAAATTTTAAAAAAGAAAATGGAGCTTATAGGATCTGCTAATTCACTGGATGTGAGGTAAGAAAGAGGGAGTTGTTGAGGGCAACTTCAAGGGCTTTGCCCAAGCCAAACAGGAATGGCATTTACTTCAGGAAAAATCTGGAGTGAGCTCATGTTCTAATTTGGACAGTCAGATAACTCCTCCTAGGATTTGCAATCTGAAGCAAGTGAGACAGAGAGGAAGGGTACGTCATGTTTATCACAATAGCAGTGACAGAGCCAAACCAGACTGCTGCTACCCATGCTGTCCTTTCTAATGCTAAATCCCTGGGGTTCCCCAGATCTGGCCACTCTCCATGCCTGCTTTTCCAGCTTCTCATTCAACTTATCAGCCCATGGTGGTCTCCACTTTGTAATGATGCCCGTCTATGTAGGTTTTGTTGCAGTCACAGCCTGACTAACGGGTGAGCACGCTGTGAGACATTAGTTTACAGTCACCTGGTGGGCTCAGGACAATTGCTATCCTGTTGCCATAGCAACCCAACTAACTGAAGCTAGTTGGGGTCTCTATAACATGTAGTGTGACATGTATGTTTAATTTAAAATATGTTGTTTTATGATCATACTGAACATTCTACTAATCCCTACTTGTCAGATCTCCCAACCTTACCAGGTCTCCCTGAGAACCGCATTTACTGTAAGCAATGATCTTGACAGCACTTTCAAATTTGAACCAATAATGAGTTTTATAGAAGCTGTTGGGTTTTTAGCTTTATTTGTTTTAAATAATGACCCTCAGTATAAACAGATAACTTTATGTTGCTACTGCTAAGCCACTTCAGTCTTGTCCGACTCTGTGCGACCCCATAGATGGCAGCCCACCAGGCTCCCCTGTCCCTGGGATTCTCCAGGCAAGAACAATGGAGTGGGTTGCCATTTCCTTCTCCAATGCATGAAAGTGAAAAGTAAAAGTAAAGTCGCTCAGTCGTCTCCGACCCTCAGCGACCCCAAGGACTGCAGCCTTCCACACTCCTCCATCCATGGGATTTTCCAGGCAAGAGTACTGGAGTGGGGTGCCACTGCCTACCACATTGCAATTCAGCAAAAACATTCTTGGTATGTGTGGGAGAAATAATCCATTTTTTCCCTTCAGTCTAAGTTTTCCCTTTTCATACCTTGTTTTATTGTATATTCCTTTAAAAACCACCTCAATTTTTGTATGTGTCTGTGTGGAATTAGACACATGCTTGTGCATGCTAAGTCACTTTAGTATTGTTCAACTCTTTGCGACCATATGGACCATAGACCTCCAGGCTCCTCTGTCCATGGGATTCACCAGGCAAGAATATTGGAGTGGGTTGCCATGCCCTTCTCCAGAGGGTCTTCCTGACTCAGGGATTGAACCCATGTCTCTTGTGTCTCTTGCATTAGCAGGCAGGTTCTTTACCACTAGCGCCACCTGGGAAGCCCCATATTAATCATTTAATCTTTGTGGAAGACTATAATTAAACTACACAAATATATATAAATCTTTCTCTTACAGCTATTCCACAGGTCATATCAAGCATAACAACCCTCATTGTTGGAAAGTTATTTCTGATATGTAATCTAAGATAAACTTGCTTTAACTTACCATAATTCTCACTTGATTTACCATTACTAGAGATGTTGAACCATCGATCATCTTTCTTCATGTCAAGCTTTATGCAACTAACAGATTTTCATTTTATGGGTTTTTCACTTCATTAGGTTCCTTTGTAATAAGTAGGATGTTCTGGGGCATCCTATTTACCTGAGAGTCAGTACCTATCCAAGTGTTATTATCAGAGATAAAGCAATTCAAACTACCGCACAATTGTACTCATCTCACATGCTAGTAAAGTAATGCTCAAAATTCTCCTAGCCAGGCTTCAGCAATACATGAACCGTGAACTCCCTGATGTTCAAGCTGGTTTTAGAAAAGGCAGAGAAACCAGAGATCAAAGTGCCAACATCTGCTGGATCATGGAAAAAGCAAGAGAGTTCCAGAAAAACATCTATTTCTGCTTCATTGACTATGCCAAAGCCTTTGACTGTGTGGATCACAATAAACTGTGGAAAATTCTGAAAGAGATGGGAATACCAGACCACCTGACCTACCTCTTGAGAAATCTGTATGCAGATCAGGAAGCAACAATTAGAACTGGACATGGAACAACAGACTGGTTCCAAATAGGAAAAGGAGTACGTCAAGGCTGTATATTGCCACCCTGCTTATTTAACTTCTCTGCAGAGTACATCATGAGAAATGCTGGACTGGAAGAAACACAAGCTGGAATCAAGATTGCCGGGAGAAATATCAATAACCTCAGATATGCAGATGACACCACCCTTATGGCAGAAAGTGAAGAGGAGCTAAAAAGCCTCTTGATGGAAGTGAAAGAGGAGAGTGAAAAAGTTGGCCTAAAGCTCAACATTCAGAAAACGAAGATCATGGCATCTGGTCCCATCACTTCATGGGAAATAGATGGGGAAAGAATGGAAACAGTGTCAGACTTTATTTTTGGGGGCTCCAAAATCACTGCAGATGGTGATTGCAGCCATGAAATTAAAAGACACTTACTCCTTGGAAGAAAAGTTATGACCAACCTAGATAGCATCTTCAAAAGCAGAGATATTACTTGGCCGACTAAGGTCCATCTAGTCAAGGCTATGGTTTTTCCTGTGGTCATGTATGGATGTGAGAGTCGGACTGTGAAGAAGGCTGAGTGCCCAAGAATTGATGCTTTTGAACTGTGGTGTTGGAGAAAACTCTTGAGAGTCCCTTGGACTGCAAGGAGATCCAACCAGTCCATTCTGAAGGAGATCAACCCTGGGATTTCTTTGGAAGGAATGATGCTAAAGCTGAATCTCCAGTACTTTGGCCACCTCATGAGAAGAGTTGACTCATTGGAAAAAACTCTAATGCTGGGAGGGATTTTGGGCAGGAGGAGAAGGGGATGATCGAGGATGAGGTGGCTGGATGACATCATGGACTCGATGGACGTGAGTCTGAGTGAACTCCGGGAGATGGTGATGAACAGGGAGGCCTGGCATGCTGCGATTCATGGGGTCGCAAAGAATCAGACACGACTGAGCGGCTGAACTGAACTGAAAAGAATAACGGTCTGTTTTCACATGCAAACAAACACATGCATATTCTGAAAATGCCTCATTTTGCCAAAAGAAATTATTATTCCCAGTTTGGACAATACTCTGTTTACGGTTGCAAACAATACTCCCACTGTGTCATTTCACCTTGAAAATTTATGCCTGTCTTCAATGTCAAGGACACAGGTCAAAATTGGGTGGGGCTGGGACTAAGGAGATTCCACAGGGCATGACTCACTAGTATTAAAATTTGGGGAAACTAAAATAACAAAATGCCAGCAATACTTTAGAGTAGAAGCATTGGAGTAATGAAGGAAGAATCTTTAAGAACGAACAGAGTCAAAATTATTCTTCCTGGCACGCCAATATCACACACGCTTTTAAGAACCTGATCCAACATGATGCCGTAGGGAGGGAAGCAGAAGGAAAGGGCAAGAAAGAGGACTGTACATATGACAATATTTGCAGACACCAAAACAAATTTCTCCTGGGAAAAGGGGAAGAGCATTTTCTGCAGGACCAGTGGCTGCTTCATGGAGGGCTCTGGGTGAGACTTAAATTGTTAAGGGAGCCAATGACTGAAACCACTCCCCCTGGTCAGGCACTGTAGTAACCACATGTTAAGAGTTATCTTACAACCAGAGGTCCTAGGAAGGAACATGGAACTAACAAGATACTGCCAACCAGAAGAATTCAGGAAAGGTCAAAAGCAGAGAAGAGACTCTAGTCCAAATATCCTTCCAATCTCCCAGAATCTTCACTAGAATCCATCTTGGCTGAGTGATAAGCCACCAGGAAGGACCCTGAGTCAGAATGATTGGCCAGAGACAATTCGGAAACTGACCCAATTACCATAAAACCCTAGACTTCCAGCCACATGGCAGAACTGTCCTCCTGGGTCCCCTTGCCTTGCTTCTCTCTTCTCCCAGGTACTTCTTCCCAATAAAGTCTGTCAACCTATGTGTCTCTTCAGACAATTCAACTGAGAGGATTAAACAAGTGCTCACTCTCAGGTCCTGGAAGGGGTCCCCTTCCTGAAATAAAATCATTCCACAATCTCCATGCTAAGCTCAGCCCCAATCACCCACCAAATTTGATTTAAAAGCATGTATTTTCAGTCTGCAGAGGAATCACAAATATTTGTTAATGGATTAAACTGACAGCAGTGCAATAGTAGGACCCATTAGCAGGATGATTTGAAGAGAAAGCTTTGAGAAGGCAAGTCATGATTATTTCTGAAGTCAGTCCACTGTTTTAGCTGTGACTGATGTAACCAATCCACATTTGAGTTGTCAGACATCCAAATTCGCCCACTACCAGTCAGTTTCTCTTGCGGCTTAATCATCAGGATTCCTGAAGTTATTTATTTCCCTGGCGGCTTCATGGCTTTGGGGAAAAGGGGAATAACTACAGGACAATCATCTTTTTTACTTGCATTTTCTAGATATTCTGTCTTTATAAAATAAAAACAATACAGCAAACAGTGCTTTTCTTACCAGTGTATTAACAGTCCTTCTTGACACAATCCTCACTCCTTCATGGATAACGAATGCCTAAAATGGACCACTGAAAGTGAATGAGCTTGAAAAGTCACCTGTTTCAAACTGCCTTGAATTTTTGCCAAAGAACATTTAAAAAAACAAATGTGCCTATAATAATAGCTTAGGACATTGTCTTCCAAATAACCAGGTGCTTGCTCAGGCTTCAGAAGAACCCCCAGGACACCATGGTGGCTGGTAGAATTATGTTGGACTTTCCATCCCTGCAATTTCACTTCTTTTGTTTCCTCACCTAAGATACCCTGTCTTTTCTCATCTCCTTATTTATTTCTTGCCAGGCTTTAAGGCCCAAATCCCCACTCACTTCCTGAAATCTCACTTATTTTAGGTGTTATTAAAATTTTACACCCATAAGTTCCCTTACCATATTACTACAAGGTGACTGATGTTTATTCAGTTGAAAAAGACATTGCTTTCTGTTAAGTTCCAGACAATGGCACTCCACTCCAGTACTCTTGCCTGGGAAATCCATGAACGGAGGAGCCTGGTAGGCTGCAGTCCATGGGGTCGCTAAGAGTTGGACACGACTGAGCAACTTCACTTTCACTTTTCACTTTGATGCACTGGAGAAGGAAATGGCAACCCACTCCTGTGTTCTTGCCTGGAGAATACCAGGGATGGGGGAGCCTGGTGGGCTGCCGTCTATGGGGTGGCACAGAGTCAGACACGACTGAAGCGACTTAGCAGCAGCAGCCAGGCATTATGGACCGGGAAGATGGAGATTTTAAGAAAGAAAATATGACTGCTCTGCTTGGGAGCTGACTGTTGACCCAGACATATATATTTTATCCTCCTATCTAAATCTCAATCTCTTTTCTATGATCATTTATTTACTTATGAATTGCTGGGTATTCATTGCTGCATGGGGTCTTCCTCTAGTTGTGGTGAGCAGGGGCTATTCTTCACTGTGGGTTCTAGGCTTCTCACTGCCGTGGCTTCTGTAGTTGCTCTAGGTGCATGGAATTTGGTGGTTGCGGCACATGGACTCAGTAGTTGTAGTGATGGGCTCAGTTGCTCCATGACATGTGGGATCTTCCTGGACCAGGAATCGAATCAATGCCCCTTGTATTGGCAGGCAGAGTCTTTACCACTGAGCCACAAGGGAAGCCCAAAAGGAAAAATACTTTACCATAAAATCAATTCAAAATTATCTGACATCGTTCTAATAGTTTCTAGCCATCAGAAGTTATTTTTTCATGTTACTCTCAATGAATTTCTCTGCTCTTTTCACCTCTGGCACATCACTTAACAACTTTTTATTTTACTTAACAACAAAGCAGAGTGGTGAAAGGTATAGAATCCAGGGCCAGACTGCCTGGATTCAAATTCTAGACTCTTACACCTGTGATCTTGAACTTAGTTTCCTCATCTACACATATATATGGGCTTCCCTTGTAGCTCAGTTGGTAAAGAATCTGCCTGCAATGCAGGAGACTTGGGTTCGATTCCTGGGTAGGGAAGATTCCCTGGAGAAAAAAATGACAACCGCCGCCCCACCCCCCGCCCCCACCCCCGCCCCAGGTATTCTTGCCTGGAGAATCCCGTGGACAGACGAGCCTGACAGATTACAGTCCATGGAGTTGCAAGAGTTAGACACGACTTAGCGACTAAGCCGCCACCACCACCATACATACATATATGTAACATATATATATATATATATATGTAACTTAGCAGGTTGTTGGAAAAATTAAATGAACTGATGCATATGACACATTTAAAAAACTACCTATCATGTAGTAAATGCCTTTGAATATATTTATTCATGATTATTAACATTATTCACAGCACCATCAAGAAGTAGGTGTTGCTATTCCACTTCTAAGATGGAGCACTTGAGGCAGCAAAAACATGGTATTTGTTGCATTCTGAATTACAACGGAAATAATTTCTAAAGGCAGAATGTGAACACCCTGCATTCGCTGGCTTTAGTATAAGCTCGGAGCTATTCTATCAGCTTCCATTGAACACTCTGCTTTCAGGCTCAGTCCAGGGCATTATTCTAGTGATATGAGGCTGCATGAAAAAGATGAGTAGATATGATCTCTTTCTCAAGTAGTTGACTCTCTGAGTTGTGCCCAATGGCGTCACACTATCTGGTCCTCCAATCATGCTACTGTAATAGATATTGGTGGAATATTCCTTAACAACAATCTAAGAAGGTACCTACTAAATTCTGCTGTACTTGAACTTGCCCAGAACCCTAACAATATATGAGAAATTGGGGTTGTTGGTAGAGATGGTGTATCAGAATAACATATCAGTCAGGATTCTTAGCTGCAGATGATAGAATCCACTTTAGCTACTTTAAACAGGAAAGAATTTATTAATTCTTTATAGATGGAGGTAGTTTAAAGAATTTCCTTCAGGGTCAGGAAACTGATTTCATAGCTACAAAACCAGGAAAAAAAATAGCTAAAAGAAATGCCCAATCATGACACAGAATTGTTCTGGTAGAAATCTCTTTGCTATCATCTTACACAGCTCAGCATCTATGACAGAGTCTGGGCACTGAAACCACCACTGTGTTGCCTCCAAGGACCATATCCCTTTGCTAATATGCAGGCAAGAAGATCCACTAGCCATGTGTATCACACTTCCTCACAAATTGGCAACTTTCTGCTTCTAAGTCTTGCAGAACTGTATGTGATCAGGAAAGTCAAAGCCATGCCAGAAATCCTTTTTCCTCTTCATTCTTTTTCCTCTTCTTCCTTCTTCCTTCTTCTTCCTCTCCTCCTCCAGTTCCTTCTCTTCTCCCTCCTCCTTCTTTATACAATTTAGGAGACAAGCAGAAAGGGGATTAAAGCACATGTTGAGGGAAACAATACACAGTATACACCACTGTTCTCATCTTTGGCTCCTCAACACTCTTCTTCCCAAACTTGAGCTTCTAAACAATGAAATAGCAATGACAGCGTGTTCTCTCTTATGTAAAGCAACTATTTTTCTTACAAATAAAAATGCTTTCATTCTTTCCCCAAAAGGGGAGATCCAAGTCTTATTGGATGATATTCATTATTCCTATACACTGGTTGGAATTCTTTCTTGATTCCTGTAGTCAGTTTAGTTCAGTTGCTCTGTTGTGTCTGACTCTTTGCGACCCCATGGACTGCAGCATGCCAGGCTTCCCTGTCCATCAACAACTCCCAGAGCTTGCTCAAACTCATGTCCATTGAGTTCGTGATGCCACCCAACCATCTCATTCCTTTCATCCCCTTCTCCTCCTGCCTTCAATCTTTTCCAGCATCAGGGTCTTTTCCAATGACTCAGTTCTTCACATCAGGTGGCCAAAGTATTGGAGCTTCACATCAGTCCTTCCAATGAATATTCAGGACTGATTTCCTTTAGGATCTACTGGTTTGATCTCCTTGCAGTCCAAGGGACTCTCAAGAGTCTTCTCCAACACTTTTGAACTCTGGTTCAAAAGCATCAATCCTTCAGCACTCAGCTTTCTTTGTGGTCCAACTCTCACCTCCATACATGACTACTGGAAAACCATAGCTTTGACTAGATAGACCTTTGTTGGCAAAATAATGTCTCTGCTTTTTAATATGCTGTCTAGGTTGGTCATAGCTTTTCTTCCAAGAAGAAAGCATCTTTTACTTCCATGGCTGCAGTCACCATCTGCAGTGATTTTGGAGCCCAGGAAAACAAAGTCTGTCACTGTTTTTCCATTGTTTCCCCATCTATTTGCCATGAAGTGATGTGATTAGATGCCATGATCTTCGTTTTTTGAATGTTGAGTTTTAAGCCAGTTTTTTAAAAAACTCTCCTCTTTCACTTTCATCAAGAGGCTATTTAGTTCCTCTTCACTTTCTGCCATAATGATGGTATCACCTGCATATCTGAGGTTATTGATATTTCTCCTGGCAATCTTGATTCCAGCTTATGCTTCATCCAGCCCAGTGTTTCTTACGATGTCCTCTGAATATAAGTTAAACAAGCAGGGTGACAATATACAGCCTTGATGTACTCCTTTCCCAGTTTGGAACCAGTCCTTTGTTTCCATGTCTGGTTCTAACTGTTGCTTCTTGGCCTGCATACTGATTTCTGTAACCTATGGACTGAATAATAAAATTAATTGCCTTTTCCAATGGAAGGGGAAAGGAATAGAAAAAAAAGAGAGTGGTAAGTAAATATATGAATAATAAAGTAAGAAAGTAAATGTGATTGGCCACTACAGCCCTCTTTTCTTCAGTTGGTCATGGTGGTCTACATGGCCTTCAGAACCTTACTCATACTCCATTTCACATTTTTTTAGTGCTCATGGTGGTACAGAGGGTAAAGCCTCTGCTTGCAATGCAGGAGACCCAGGTTCGATCCCTGGGTCAGGAAGATCCCCTGGAGAAGGAAATGGCAACCCACTTCAGTACTCTTGCCTGGAAAATCCTATGGACGGAGGAGCCTGGTGGGCTATAATCTATGGGGTTGCAAACAGTCAGACACGACTGAGTGACTTCACTTTCACTTTCACTTTTGCTCTCTTGTTGCATGAGTCCCTGTTACAATTCTCCTCTTAGGGCTTTTTAGAGCAATGAAACCTGGCTTAGGCATCTGTCCCACTCTGGGGCCTTACAATGAAATACCATACACTGGGCAGCTTGTTAACATTTACTTACATTTCTGGAGGCTGGGAAGTACGTCATAGTACTTGAAAATTTGGTGTCTGCTGAGAGTTGGCTTCCAGGTTCATAGACGGCCATTTTATTTTTTTACTGTAACTAAAAATGGAGCAGGACCCTATGGTCCTCCTCCCCTTCCCCCCACCCCCCACCACGTCCTCTGCTTGTTTTTTTTTTTTTTTTTGTCTATAGAAAAATTTAGCTAAAGAATAAGTTTACTCAGAGAAGTGAAAAAAATGCAGAAGCAAAGGAAAGCAGTCCAACAGGACAAAATATTACAGTTTAGTCATTAAGCAAAGTTAAGGACCTTCAGTTCCTCCTCAAGGGCTGTAGACATCATTCTGAGCCATATCCTGTGAGCTGTCTTATAGATACTGAAAACCCCAGCAGGTGGAAAAATTAACTACATGATGACCAGGCTGCACCCATGGCACAAGCTGCCACAATTCTGAGAACTAGCCTCAAAGACGGGAACAAAGTGACCATGGAACTGAAGACTAACTGTACTGAAAACAATCAAGATGACGCTGATAAGATCACTGCATGATCAATTTCAAGATGACTGTCAGAGCTGACTGGGCTGTTGCTGCAAGGAGCCCCTCTCCTCTTATAAAACTTCTTGCCCACTGATATTCAGTGAGGGAAAGTCAGCCTTTGGATAGGAGTCCACCCCTCCCACTACCCCTACCCCTTTGCTGGTCTCCGAAATAAAAAACAAATTTTTCTTCCCACCAACCTTGCCCCTTATTGGCTTTAGAGCAGCAAACAGCAGGACCCCACTTTTAATAACACAATCTCATGTAGAAGAAGGAATGTAAGATCTCTATGAGGACTTTTGATTTTTATTTATATATAAATTCGCATCATTTATTTTAAAGCAATTTTAAAATTATAGTTGCTATATAATATTATAAAAGTTACAAGTGTACCACATAATGATTCACAATTTTTAAAGGTTATCTCCATTTATCATTGCTATAAAATGTTGGCTATATCCCCCATATAGCACAACATATCCTTGCAGCTTACTTTATACCTAATAGTTTTGCCTCCTATCCCTTACTTCTCTTCCCTCTCCTGTCTTCCTTCTCCCACTGGTAACCACTAGTTTGTTCTCTTTATCTGTGGGTCTGCTTATGTTTTGCCATATTCGCTAGTTTGTCGGGTGTTTTAGATTCCCCATATAAGTGGTATCATACAGTATTTGTCTCTCTCTGTTTGCCTTATTTCTGTTAGCATAACGTGGGACCTCTTTTATAAGGGCACTCATTCCATTTACAAGGGTTCCACTCTCATGATCTAATCACCTCCCAAAGGTCTCACCTCCTAGGTCCATGATCTTGGGGTTTGGATTTCAACATATGAATTTTTGAGGGGGTATAAATATTTAATCCATAGTACTAGCCTAATTTTAAAAATGTGTCTAGACCTTGTAATATTCTGGCTCTACTTATATAATCAGAACCCAGCTGGTCCCATTTCCAACAATGGATGCAAATGTAATTCAGAAGGAAGATACAGCTTCTCTTGTCAACAAATGATAGAGGATCCCTGCACAGATAAGTTAGTAACAAAAATTATCCATTAAGATAATTACACAGCTTAGTTTCCAGGTCAATGAACTGTTCTCTCTGCATATGAAGATAAATTAAACCACACATTAATTATTTTAAAAAGTTAATGATAGGAAGAATGTATGCATAATTTAGACTTGTATAGTACAGCAATAGTAGGCTTCACGAGTTATCATTATGAAATATGTAGCAATCTTGTCCATATAAGTATTTCTTGAATGTCATTGGCGAGAATATGAGCCTTAACCCTTTAATCTAAAAACAAACCAAACCAAAACAATTGCCCAATGGCCAAAGTTTGTTATTCAGGGTTAAAACATTAAGTAGGAGCTGAGTCAAGTTTAGGTTACCAGGCTGAAGTCATGTTTGTGGTGTGGAGGCAGAAAAGTAGAATTGGGGCACCAGCTCCTAAAGGAGGGAAGATCACCAGCATAGCGAAGACTTCAAGGCAGAAGGACTCTTTGACCTGTTCATGGTTCAGTACTTTCTTGTCCCTCAGCCTGAGAAGGCTCTCAAATTAACCCAGCTTTTCCAGCAACTTTGCAGAACACTGATGCAGAAGAGGATGTGTAAGGAGACCTAATAAAACTGCAAGGGACATAGTCTTGTCGTTGAAACCTTTTTTAAAAAATTAAAAAATAACTATTTGTCTGGGTGGCACGTGGGATCTTAATTACTCAACCAGGGATCAGACCTGCAACCCTTTCATTGGAAGTGCAGAGTCTTAACTACTCGACTTCCAGGGAACTAACCTATCTCCTTTTAAAAAAACATTTGATAGAAGACATCAACATCCCTGGCAAGGGGTCCCCTTCTTTGTGCTTGAACCATCCCAGTGATAACAGGTCTATCGTTTTCCAGGGCAGCTGATTGTATGGTATGGACAACTCTGCCTGCTAGATCATCTTCTCTGGTTACCTAGAGGTAAACTGTGCCTTCCCATGGTTCTTTCCATTGGTCCTAAGACTCAAGATTGAATGGCCAAGGTGATATTCTTCCTCTCCGTGGTAGCTCTTCAAAATCAGTAGTTATCACACTCCTCTTCGTTAGACTTTTCTTCTCCCAGATTAAAACGTCTCCTGTCTCTTCAATGGTTTCTCATATGGCATGGTTTCAAGTTGTGGCAAGGTAATATATTTGAAACAGTCACCACTTTTTTCCTTATAATAATTTTTCAATGACTGGGAGGACTTTTTTCAATAGCAGAAGGAAAGACCATCCTAGCAGTTGAGAAAAAACATGGTGACCCAAGTGTTGGGCTCTCACAACTTTTCCTTTCTGGAAAGCACAGTCCACACATGAGGACTCCTCCCCCCAAGGGCACTCTGACTGGGTAAGCTGAGGATGCAAGGCCTTGTGCATTCCTAGAACATTAAAAGGAGAAGGAAATGGCAGCCCACTCCAGTATTCTTGTGTGGACAGAGGAGATTGGTGGGCTGTTGTCCATGGGGTCGTACAGGGTCAGACACGACTGAAACAACTTAGCCTGCATGCGTGCATTGGAGAAGGAAATGGCAACACACTCCAGTATTCTTGCCTGGAGAATCCCAGGGATAGAGGAGCCTGGTGGGCTGCCATCCATGGGGTCACAGAGTCAGACACGACTGAAGCGACTTAGCAGCAGCAGCAGAACATTAAAAAGAAGTGTTCTCCATACACTGTAAAACATGAGGTTGATCCTGAAGGATTTTCTATGTCGTGCCAAGGAATTAGGACTTTATTTGAGGGCATTTAGAAAGGCATGGAAGGGTATTTTGTTGAGAAGAGATATGATCAGGGCTAAGTTCCTGGGAAGGCTTGATTGGCAAGGTTAGAATCAAAGACTGGTGTCCCGGTGCGGGTGAGAGATGAATGTGGCCTGGACCAAGGCTGCAAGAGTGAGCGTGGAAGGGGAGAATGGGTTCTAGAGGTGTTCTGGGTGGGGAAGCAGTGGGACATTCTGTAGGAAGTTAAAGCTGCCTTTTTAAAGCTATGTATTTTGCAAACTCATAGGGTGTTGGTTAGAATTTGGGGGAGTGAAGGAAAAACTAATGACAGAAGCTGACCAGAGTCCTGGCATTTCTATGGCCCTGCAGATATCTGAAAGTTCAGTGTGCCTCCTTCCAGAGAGACGGACTCTGCATTATCTAAGCAGATACAGCCTGAGAAAAATAAACAAATGAACTTACTTGCAAAACAGAGACTCACAGACTTAGAGAACAAATTTACAGTTGCCAGCGTGGGGAGGGGGGTGTGGGAAGGATGGGGGGAAGGCATAGTTAGGGAGTTTGGGGGAAACATGTACTCTCTGTGACTTTTAATAGTAGGTTCCAAAAAAAAAAGAACTTTAAATTTAATAGAATTTAAAAATATGAGGGGGGGGGACCCAAAAAGGAAGTGTTTCCACAAGAAAGATAGGCAGACTCTGAACACAGATGATGTTCCCCAGGCTGACACACATCATTTGTGCTCAGGATTCACCTGTCTTTCTCAAGAAGCAAGAAGTAGTGAACACACAATGAGGAAGTAATGAGCACACAGAAGTAGCGGTGATCTGTAAAGAAAAGTTCTCGAATGCTCTTGACAGGAACAAAAAAAAAACAGTTTGTTTTTTTTTTGACAGTCTCCCTAAGCTAATACCCAGTTAAAAAGAAAATTATGAAATTTATTCACAAGACTTTTCTTTCTCTTATGAATATCTTCCTGTTTTCTAGCACTTCTTCCAGTGGAGTTCCCAAGAGAGAGGGCAATGCCACAGTTGAGGTCTGCCCGAGCAGACTGCCACACAACATCACTGTTTTCATTGCAGTATTTTAGAAAAAGGGTTTATTAGCAAATGGACCAAAATTAATCACATTGTGGTGTTGTTGCTAAGTTGTGTGTGACTCTTTGCAACCCTGTGGACTGTAGCCTGCCAAGTTCTTCTGACCATGGGATTTCCCAGGCAAGAATACTGGAGTGGGTTGCCATTTCCTTCTGCAGGGGATCTTCCTGACATAGAGATCAAAACTACATCTCCAGCGTCTTCTGCATTGGTAGGCAGATTCTTTTATCTCTGAGCCACCAGGGAAGCCCAGCCACATAGGGCTAAAATATTAAAATATAATTAGAAAAAGACTCAAGGGGCAAAATTGTCCCCTTCCCCATATCTGACATTATTTCCTCAAAGCAGAGATGCATTGCTAATAGTCTAGTCATTTCTTTATTTCTTTTTCTTTTTTTTAAATTTTTTTTAAAATTTTTATTTTTACTTTATTTTACTTTACAATACTGTATTGGTTTTGTCATACATTGACATGAATCCACCATGGGTGCTAAACCACAATTAATTGGAATATCAATAATATTTTAAGATCAATTATACTTTTATGAATAAGAATATAATTCTGAGAGATGAATAAAATACATTTCCCTATCTGGTTTATAAAATATGGGTAATTTAGGGTTCTTGAATAATGTAATAGGGTGTGGAGGAGATTAATTGAGGTTTTTACAAGAAATAGACCTCAGAACAAGGTAAACAACTCTTCATATCCATTTCCTTATAGGCTTGTGTGATCATCAGCAATGGACTGAACTGGATGGAGGGCTTGTGAAATGTTTATGAAAGCTTATCTCACCAAGCAGAGCTCTGTCTAGAAAAAATGTCTGACTTTCCCAGTAATGCAGTATTCAGGTATTAATAGAAATTGAAATTACTGAAGATCCTTGATGCTTATAATCAAATTATTTTTGTAGTTTCTTACATATATACATATATGGTTATATATATGTATATCGACATGTCTTTTCATTTCTATATACTTACTTATGTAAGTCTATGTTTAATTTATTAATAGGTTCTAGAAGCCATGGCTTTAGGGAGATGGGCTCTGGCACTGGTAACAGTGTGGCGGTTGCCTCTAAAATGATCCCTGGACTTCCCGCGTGGTCCAGTGGCTAAGACTCCAAGCTCCCAGTGTGGGAGGCCCCAGTTTGATCCCTGATCAGGGAACCAGAACTCACATGCCACATCAAAAGATTCCACATGCCACATCAAAAGATTCCACATGCCACAACTAAGACCCAGTGCAGCCAAAATAAATAAATGAATATTAAAATGATTCCTCAAGATCTGTTCCTTCTGGCATTTGTGACCTCGTAACAGGTCACAGGTTACCTCTCTTTGTGCATGGACTGGACAGAGTGATTTTCTTCTAACAAATAGATTATGATAAAAATGATGATATGCCATTTCTGAGAGTAGATTATATGTATAAAAATAATCTCTTTGACTTCTGTGTTGCTCATCCTTTTTCACTATTCTTTGTTGTTATTGCTAAGTTGTGCCGACACATTTGCGACCCCTTGGACTGTAGCGCTCCAGATTCCTTTGTCCATGGAATTTTCCAGGCAAGAATACCGGAGTGGGTTGCCATTTCCCTCTTCAGAGGATCTTCCTAGACCAGGGGTTGAACCCATGTCTCCTGCATTGACAGGTGGATTCTTTACCACTGAGCCAAGTTGGTTCTATTCTTACTCTTTTTCAAAACCTTTGTTCTGAGGGGTATCAGCTGTTCAGTTCTGAGTAGCACTGTAGAAAGACTCATGCAACAAGGAACTGGTGTCTCTAGTAAACAGGGAGCTAGGACTAAGGTTCACAGTCCCAGAGCATCCAAGGAAATGAACTTTGCCAAGGATCACAAAAGCAAGCTGGGCAATAGGTCCTCTGCCAGTGTTTCTTTGAGCTGATTTTTGTCTTGGCTCACACCTTGATTGCAGCCTTGTGACAGACCCTGAGTCAAGAACTTGGAAAGCTGCTCCAAGAATCCTGAGCCACACTATGAAATGGTAATAACTGTGAGCAAAGTTTTGAAGTAGCTTGTTATGTATTGATTATTAGTACAAATAGATAGTATATTCCTATACTAATTTTTTAGCTTTTTTGTGGGCCACTTCATATAGTAACTCATGTTAATCTTACAGTCAACTAAAATTACCAAGCTTTTTAATTCCAGTCTCTTCCACCTCAAAACGTGTGAGAGATCTGTGTAGTAGAGGCATCTGGATCCAGCTTGGCCAGACTCAGATCACAGCATCTCACTCACTAGCTGTCTATCCTTGTGTGTGTGTATGCGCTCAGTCATGTCCGACTCTTTGTAACCCCATGGACTGTAGCCCGCCAGCTCCTCTGTTCATGGAATTTTCCAGGCAAGAATACTGGAGCAGGTTGCCATTTCCTACTCCAGGGAATCTTCCCTACCCAGGGACTGAACCGATGTCTCCTGCATCTCCTGCACTGGCTGGTGGCTTCTTTACCACTAGCGCCACCTGGGAAACCCTTGAAAAGTTATTTAAACTCTCTGGGCTTTATGATCAATATCTGTAAGATTGGAACAGACCAATAACCATCTATAACAGTCTGTAATAACCACAGACTTCCTATCCCAACACATACATACACACACACACACACACACACACACACACTGAAATTTTTTTTATTTTCCCATTTCACAAGCACAAGACAAAGCTAATGATGTGGGAAAGACCAGGAAGAGCTGTTTAATGTAATTTTTTTGCTGTTTGGATAAACTGCAGATTATTGACCTTTCTTGAAGTGTTGTGAATAAATCCCTGGGAGATTTAATACTGCTGACTTAAATATATGGGGGAAATATTCTTTGACAATCATGATTTAAAGTGTGAGAAGACTATAATAATTAAAAATTACTGTAATATTATATATTTTTCTAGATCACATAAGTAAAAGCCAATTAGGATAATTTTCCAAGATTTTGTTTTCAGATGCCTTCAGTATTTTATTCAAATTTTTTCCTCAATAATGACACCACAACCATGTACAATATACCTGTTTTATATTACTTTCTCCAGCGTTCCATGAATTCTAGAAGGGCAGGGAGATTTCTTTTCCATGATTTGCAATTCCAGCAACCAATACAAAGTTTGGAATCTCATAAGAAGGGTTTGGTGAGAATTCGTTGAATGGAGAAATGAATGGATGCAACATCAATCATAAATACAGAAAGCTTTGAAATAATTCCTTGTATATTGATTTAGATAACTGTTGCTGTGACTTGTAGTTGAAATTAATAAAGATATAAATCAGCAATAGGATTGACCACCCAAAAGGTATTTACTTCTTAACTGTTGAAAGAACATCCTTACCCTTGTGTTTTGTAGTTTTATCTCTGTCCAAGAGAGAATAAAAGTCTGTGATACAAACACACACACACACACACCTCACACACACCATACCACACTGCACATTTATGAGTGCTAAGCAAGCTTACTTGGATTTATGCCTCAGTGAGGCTGTCATCTTCAAAAAAGAAAGGTGTTCACAAATTTAAGTATTAAAGAAATAAAATAAGAGTTTGTTCACCCAAATGAATGTCCATCTGAAATGTGAGCAGGAGCTATTTTCACATAGAGGAGGCTTCCTGGGCCCTTGACTAATGAAGTCCCTTTTTCTCCTCCCAGCCTCTCTTACAACCCGTCCCCAGCACCTACTTTTCTGGGAAAGAAGTGTGAGGGACCAGCATTGCAGAGGTCTGGCATCTACCCCTTTCAGTCAATAATCCTCCTAAGGAAGAGCATATGCTCTCACTTAACAAACACTGAAATATTAAAACCACCACGAAGTTTTAAAAGCTAGGGACTTCCCTGGTGGTCCAGTGGCTAAGACTCTGTGGGCCCATTGCAGGGGGTTCAATACCTGGTCAGAAAACTAGATCCCACATGCCTCAACTAAAATCTTGCATGTTGCAACTAAGACCCCACCCAGTCAAATAAATAATAATTTTTTTAAAAGTTAGAGTCATCTGTATTTTGTCAAATTTTTTCATATAATCCATCCCAGTATGGGCTTCCCTGGTGGCTCAGATGGTAAAGAATCTGCCTGCAATGCAGGAGACCTGAGTTTGATCCCTGGGTTGGGAAGATCACCTAGAGGAGGGCATGGAAACCCACTCCAGTATTCTTGCCTGGAGAATCCCCATAAACAGGGGAGCCCATTGGGCTAGAGTCCATGGAGTCATAAAGAGTTGGATATGACTGAGCGACTAAGCACGGCACAGCACACCCCAGTATGCTTGCTCCCTTTCTTTCTCTGTCTCCCCCATCTCTCTCTCTCACACACTTTTTAAACATAATTTTGTTTGAAATCTACAACCCAGAAATACCCAAAGACCCTGCCTGGTAAACCAGAGTATGTGACAGTATTACCCAGCAGGCCTGTGAGAAAAAGAAAGGTGGGCCACCAACCTCCTCTCCATCACTGCCTCACCCTGGAGGAATTAATATGTCTAACTTGATTAACATTGCATGTGACATGACTGTCCCTTGAAAAGCAAACATTCTCCAAGTCACTACATGATGGTACATTTTTGTGATCAGTTTGAGCAATTTCAGAACCAGGGACTCTGGTAATACATGATAGTCTAATCAAATTAAGGTAAATGAACACATCATGATTACATATTAAATTTAATCAAGGGCACAGGACAGCATGGGGGACATATATTTAAATTAAAAAGTGGCTGTCTCTGATTGACATATATACACTACCATGTATAAAATAGACAGTTAATGGGAAGGTGCTGTATGGCACAGGGAGCTCAGCTTGGTGCTCTGTGATGACCTAGAAGGGTACGGTGGGGGAGGGTGGGAGAGAGGCTTAAGAAGGAAGAAATGTATGTATACTTATAGCTGATTTTAGCAGAAACCAGCAGTGTAAAGCAATTATCCTCCAATTAAAAAAATTTTTTTAAGTGGCTATCTCTGTACTTATATAAGCCAACCATTCCTGGGTCCCCAAGCAGGATGGTCGCATGTCTTTATAATATAAAGAAGGGTAGAGAGCCTCAAGAAGGATGCAGGTGAAAAGGTATCGAGTAAAGGAGGAACAAGTAGGGAGAGAAGTAAAAGAGATCAGATGGGGAGGAGAGACGGAAGGATGATTGCAGCGCTATTTACAACAGTTGGAACATGGCAGCAAACTAAATGTCTATCAACAAATGAGTGGATAAAGATGTGGCACATATATACAATGGAATATTACTCAGCCACAAAAAGGAATGAAACTGGGTCATTTGTAGAGACACGGATGGACCAAGAGCTGACATGCAGGGTGAAGTAACTCAGAAAGAGAAAGATAAATATCATATATTAATGCATGCATGTGGAATCCGAAAAATGGCACAGACAAACCAAAAGGCAGGAATAGATCTGCAGACATAGAGAATGGGTATGTGGACATGGGAGGGAGGGAGGGCGGTGGGATGAATTGGGAGATTACCGCTGAGATATATACACTACCGTGTGTAAAATAGACAGCTAGTGGGAAGCTGCTGTATAGCGCAGGGAGCTCAGCTCAGGGCTCTGTGATGACCTAGAGGGGTGGGATGGCAGAGTGGGAAGGAAGGCCAAGAGGAAGGGGATATGTGTATACAAATAGGTGATTCACTTCATTGCACAGCAGAAACTAACACAGCATTGTAAAGCAAATATACCCCAATTTTTTTTTTTTAAAAAAGAGAGAGAAAGAAAGAAAAAAGAGAAAATAACAGGGAAGAATGGAAAGACTGGTTTCTTTTCAACAGTTGCAAATAGCCTATAAACACAGTTGCACGTTACTCTTTACAATACCTCCATTGAACAGGAATTTGTGTTCATCTTCTCATTGATTCAAGAAACATTTGTTTAGAAGTCTATTCTGTGTTAGGCCTTGTTCTACGTTCTGGAAATAAAACAGGGGAAAACAGAGATGAAGCTCTTCTATTATATAACACACTTCAGTACAGAGAGACAACAACAGCAATAAAGGTTTAAAAAATCAAGTAAATAAGACAGATTTCAGATATAAATCTTATTTTCCTGTTGTAGCTATGCTCACGCTCCAATGCTCAATCATGTCTGACTCTTTGCGACCCTTTGGACAGTAGCACGCCAGGCTCCTCTGTCCCTGGGATTTTTCAGGCAAGAATAAGGGTGGGTTGCTATTCCCTTTTCCAAGGGATCTTCACAACCCAGGGATTGAACCCTCATTTCCTATGTTTCCTGCATTGCAGGTGGATTCTTTACCACTGAACCATCAGGGAAGCCTGCTATAGTCATAAATTATCAAAAATTTAATAGTTTAGAACAACACAAATTTATTCTTTTACATTTGTGATGTTTAGAATTTTTAATGGGTGAGCAGGGCTGTGCTCCTTCTGAAGACGCTAGGAGAAAATCCATTTCCTTGCCTCTTCCAGCTTCTTAAGGCTTCTGCATTCTTTAGTTCACGGCCCTGCTGTATTCTGTTTCTGTCATCACACATCCATCTCTGACTCTGCACCTCCTGCTTTTCCCTTAGAGGACCTCTTGCATCCAGCCACTGGATAGCCCAGGAATTTATTTTAAAATTCTTAATTTAATCATCTCTACCAAGCCTCTTTTTCCACATAAGGTAACAGATGCAGTAAGTCCCCCACATATGAACCTTCAAGATGCTCCTTCGGCTCTACCATCTCCCACCTCCTCTATCTCCTCCCGTCAGTGACTCTTCTTGCCTGTTCACTCGATACCAACCCTGTATGCGGGCAGTTGTACTGTACTTCAGTACTTTTCAAAAAGTGAAGTATTGTACTGTAAGATTAAAAATGTTTAACTCTTGTGTTTGTTTTTTATGTATTATTTGGATGAAAAGTGTTATAAACCTATGACAGTACAGTACTACATAGCCAACTGTGTTAGCTGGGTAACTAGGGTCTACCTTTGTTGGACTTAAGTCTAACTTTCTTGGACTTAAATTGGACTCCTGAACAGACTCTTGGAATGGAACTTGTTTGGATATAGGGGACTTACTGTACTAGAAATTAGGATGTGGACAACTTGCAGTAGTCATTATTCAGATTACCACAGAGCCTTAAGTTAATTGTTCAACTTCCTCCATCTGGTCTAGACCTTCAGTCTTCATCCAAACTTGCTGATTTTTCTACTTTACCGTGGCTGAGTCCCCTCACTCTCTGTTCAGCTTCAACCTACTGAAAACAGAGTCCATTTTAATGTCCTTCGATGTTTCTTACTTGTGTAGCTACCCTCCTTCACTCGTGGAGTGTTCTGAATCCGGTGAGAACAAACCTAACTTACTTGAAGATACCAGTAACTGACAACTGCTCAGTGTGTCACTCCATTCAACAAATATTTACTGAGTGCTACTTATGAGCTAGATGCAGAAGCAGAGTGAAAAGCAAAACAGCTGTTACTCTTGCCTTGTTGGAAATTTTATTTTAGTCTCGAGGGAGAGATAGCTATTAACATAGATAATTATGCATTCCAGTAAGTGTTAACAAAGAAATGAAAAGGATTTGATGACATTATAATTAGGGGAGTTAATTAGACAAGGAGGTCAAGGACAGATTTTCTCTGGAGGGAACACTGAAGCACAGACAGAAGGATGAGCAGGGGCCCATCCATGGGAAGGGAGTGAGAGTGGAGAAAGGCCTGTGTGGGTGGGGATGCTTTCACAGGTAGGGCAAGCTCAAAGGCCCTGAGATAAGAAAGAGTTTGATACCTTGGAAACATATTTAAAAATCTGAAGAATAATGTATTGGGGGAGGGGCATCTAGAATGAGAATCAATTTAATATGTAGAGAGAGTACAGGTCATGCAGGCCACGGACCATGGGCAAGACTTTGGGTTTTGTTTTAAAGTGCATTGGAAACTTACAGAAGGATTTTAAAGTGAGAGGAGAGTGATTTAATTGTATTTATGCTTTTGAAAGATGATTTTGGAATTCCCTGGTGGTCCAATAGTTTGGACTCTGTGCTTTCACCACCAAGGGCTGGTGTTTAATCCTGGTCAGGGAACTAAGATCCCACAAGCTGCATGGCACATCCAGTAGATAAAAAAAAGTAACTTCGGCTGTTGTGAGAACAGCTTGGGAATAGAGCCAAGATGGAAGCTGAGAGGCTAATAAAAGAGCCCTTGTCATGGAGACGGAGATGGGGGCTCGAACCAGAGCTGGGCTGGAGAGGAGGTGAGAAGTGAGGAGACATGAGGTACATTTTGGAGGATGAGACATGGGGATTGAAGGTCTGTAGGTATCATGTTTGACTCCCAGGTTGCAAGCTTGAGAATCTGGATGGATGGTAGGACTGTTTAGAGGCATGCAAAGACTAGAAAAGAAATGACATTAAGACAGAAAGTCAATTAATTCCTTGTTAGAGGTCTTGAATTTGAGAGAAATTTCAAGAGAAGATGTTAGGTAGGCAGCTGTATAAATGAGTCTGGAGGTCAGAGGAGAGGCCTGAGGTGGACATAAATTTAGAATCTGTCACCATAGAAACAGTATTTAAAACTATAGGAACTGATGAGATCATCTGAGAGGGAATGTGGGAACAGAAAAGGAAATTCCTATGAAATTGGATCAAAGTCAGAGATACAAAGGAAAATCAGAGAAGTATAGTGTCAGCAAAAGCAAGAGGAGAGAGTATTTGGAGAAGAGCAAATGGTAACAGAGTTTGCCACAGTGACCATTGTTTTTAGAAAAGAAAAAACCCAAAGTATAAATTTATTTTATAATATATATAACATATAATTACCTATAATATTACACGTAATATTATTGTTGTTGTTCAGTCACTAAGTCATGCCCAACTTTTTGCGACTCCATGGACTGTAGCACGCCAGGCTTCCCTGTCCTTCACTATCTCCCAGAGTTAGTTCAAATTCAAGCTCATTGAGTCAGTGATGCCATTCAACCACCTCATTCTCTGTCATCCCCTTCTCCTCCTGCCTTCAATCTTTCCCAGCATTAGGGTTTTCTCCAATGAGCTGGCTCTTTGCATCAGGTATACAATTATTAGATATTATATATTATTATGATATATAACTATTATATACAATATATGTGCTGTGCTGTGCTTAGTCGCTCAGTCGTGTCACACTCTTTGCAACCCCATGGACTGTAGCCCACCAGGCTCTTCTGTCCATGGGGATTCTCCAGGCAAGAATATTGGAGTGTGTTACCATGCCCTCTTCCAAGGGATCTTCCCAACCAGTGATCAAACCCAGGTTTCCCGCATTGCAGGCTGATTCTCTACCATCTGAGCCACCAGAAGGTATATATAAAACATGGTTATATATAACATATAGTCCATAACTTATAGAGCTACTAAAGCAGAGCAGTTTCAAACTACAAACCAGACAAGTGCACGCACGCATTACATGTTAAGAAGAGATACTTTTCTCCATTTGTTTCTGAAAAGCCAAAAGCCCCTGACTGCTGGAAACTGGTCTAACTCTCACTTAGGCCATGCTGTTCTCCTATTGGAAAAAAAACTCACAGAACATCAGACCAGGCCACTCTGACAGCATGACAAATGAATCAAAACAAAAACACCGTGCAACCCACAAAATATCCAATATCCCTAGTTCTCAGCTAAAACAAATGATGGCTACTTCTTAACCAACCACAGTTGTATTCCCATTTTAAACCCCTGCCCCATAGATCGGATTTGTTCAGACACTTTGTCGTAGTCTTGCCCTTGCTTTCTAAAAGGACTCCATCCAGAGTGAGACCCTGTTTCCTTACACCCTCCTCCAAACTACCCAACCAAAACCCAAATCCTATAATGTGTATGTATGTGTGTTTGGTGGCATCCAACTC
Organism: Ovis canadensis; assembly: GCF_042477335.2. Classification (NCBI taxonomy): domain Eukaryota; kingdom Metazoa; phylum Chordata; class Mammalia; order Artiodactyla; family Bovidae; genus Ovis; species Ovis canadensis. Next base: position 61,452,416 of record NC_091252.1, on the reverse strand, counting down.
TTTGTGACCCCATTGACTGTAGCTCACCAGGTTCTTCCGTTCATGGGATTTTTCAGGCAGAAATACTGGAATGGGTTGCCGTTTCCTCCTCCAGGGGATCTTTCCAACCTGGGGATCAAACCTGCATCTCTTTCATCTCCTGCATTGGCAGGAATATTCTTTACCACTGAGCCACCTGAGAAGCCCAAAATCCTATAATAGCTTCTTTTAACATGCCCTCCCTGAAGGGCCTCACAGGTCCCCATGATTGGGCATTCTCCTTCAGTGCCAAAGGCCTGCAGAACCTTTGGTTGAAGGGCATTAACATTTCCTAGTTCCTTAAAAAAAATTGGCAATCCATAATTGGCAAACACATAACTCAGTTAATAAAAATACAAAACCAGCTAATCAGAACTACTCAAGCCCTCTGATTCTGAGCTTAAAAAAAATCAAACTTGATGACATTTTTAAGACCTATGAGTGCATAGCTTTGTGATCCCCACCATGATGAGCAGAGAAGAAGAGGCAGACTCTCTTCTCAAAGGAGTTCACAAACTGAAGGTGAAAGCAGCTATGACACAAAGAAGGGGGTGGTGGATATCTGGTGAGGTGAAGGAGGGGACTGGTGGGCAGATGGAGAAGTGGATATTGTGGGCTGAGTCCAAAAGTGAGAACAATGGCATCGTGGTTTGTGAGAGATGCTTCTAAACTGTTTCAAGGTTAGGGAAATAGCCTTAGCTATAAAACAGAACCAACTTATTTCTCAGAGGAAGTATATTGCAGAGAATGCTTGAAAAATGCCTAGCCTCTGCCTACCACACAGAAGATACTTGATATAAAATATTTCTATCATTAATTGCTATTTTTATAAAAGTGATTATTGCCTTCTAAACTAGTGAAATGAAATGAAAAAAAGAAAACCCCATAGTTCATCATCTTTCTATCATTAATAGCTATGTTTTATAAAAGTGAGTATTGCATTTTCATGAAAATAAAAATTTTTAAAAAAACCATGAAAACCCCATAGTTCCTCATCTGAACAAGCCACCTCAGTATCTAGAGCAATGCTTAGCACTGACTAAACACATAACAAGCTCTGGCTCCTATCTTGGTTCTGCCACTACCTTGTTGTGTTCTTTTGGGACAATTGCCATGCCTCTTGAAAATACTGATATCTTAACTATCAAATAAGCTAGTTAGATTAAATTATTCCTTAATATCCTTCCAACTACATTTTCTTCATCTTCCCTTGGCCCTTGGTAGTTTGCCTTTTCCTAAACTTGTTATTCTTCAGAATGTATGATAGACCACATATGTGTCTCTGTATTTTTCTTTTGGCTTCTGTCTCTCTATAGCCAAACATATGTATCACGGCTTAGTAACTTCACAGAATAAGTGATACAGTATACATGGGAAGTTAACTACCTTGATGTCTTCATGTGTGAATGGTAGAAAACACAGTTTAGGACATATATTTCATTGGCATTGTGCAAAAACGTCTTGTGTGCTTAAATATCACCTACACTAAAATAGATTATAATGGAACATAGAAGCATTTATGCTTATTTTCTAGGGTCTTGATTGATATAAGACACTAGACAATATTTTTTCTATTCCCCTTAGATATCATTTTCATAGTTTTGTCGGTCTTCTACAAAGGGCTTATCTTCTTCTACAAAGGTCCGTCTAGTCAAAACTATGGTTTTTCTGGTAGTCATGTATGGATGTGAGAGTTGGACCATAAAGAAAACTGAGCACCAAAGAACTGATGCTTTTGAACTGTGGTGTTGGAGAAGACTCTTGAGAGTCCCTTGGACTGCAAGGAGATCAAACCAGTAGATCCTAAAGGAAATCAGTCCTGAATATTCATTGGAAGGACTGATGCTAAAGCTGAAGCTCCAATATTTTGGCCACCTTATGCAAAGAACTGACTGATTTGAAAAGATCAATCTCCTCCAAAAGGCAGGAGAAGGGGATGACAGAGGATGAGATGGTTGGATGGTATCACAGACTCAATGGACATGAATTTGAGCAAGCTCTGGAAATTAGTGATGGACAGGGAATCCTGGCATGCTGCAGTCCATGGGGGTCGCAAAGAGTCAGACACGACAGAGCGACTGAACTGATGGATCAGTCTTCTAAGTAGATTATCTATATCAGTGGTCCCCAACATTTTTGGCACCAAGGAATGATTTTGTGAAAGACAGTTTTCCACAGATGGGGTGGGGAGATGGTTTTGGGGTGACTCAAGTTCACTGCATTTGCTCTGAACTTTACTTCTATTTTACCACATCAGCTCCATCTCATATCATTAGGTATTAGATTCTGGAGACTGGAGACCCTTAATCTATATAGAGTCTACATTTCTACATAGCATTGAGACTCTAGCGAGTTCTAGGATAACACAAGAAAAAGTCAGTACTCTTTCCTCCATTTACAGGTATACTATAGCAAATGGCCAGAAAGTGTGTATGAAACCAACTGAATGCTTCCTGAGGACTCAGAGAGATAATTATTTTATATCAAGTGACTCTTTTTTTCTATTCTTTTTTTTTTAATTTTTCATTTTTACTCTATTTTACTTTACAATACTGTATTGGTTTTGCCATACATTGACATGAATCCACCATGGGTGTACATGCGATCCCAAACATGAACCCCCCTCCTACCTCCCTCCCCACAACATCCCTCTGGGTCATCCCCGTGCACCAGCCCCAAGCATGCTGTATCCTGCATCGGATCAAGTGACTTTTATGAACCCTCAATTCACAAGGTATGTTCCAGAAGCTCTATAATTATTTTTAAGTTTTCAGCAATTTTCTGTTAGACTTATCAGGAAGCACTATGAGTTGGGAGTGAGACAGATAAAGAACAAATGAAAAACACCTGTCTTAGACCTAGGTCACCATCAAGCTAGAGTAGAAAATGGCAACTCACTCTGGTATTCTTGCCTGGAGAATCCCATGGACAGAAAAGCCTGGCGGGCTACAGTCCATAGGGTCTCAAAGAGTCAAATACGACTGAAGTGGCTTAGCATGCATACAGGCACCATCAAGACCCATTTCAGCACTGCAGGGAAGCCCTGTAGTGTTGATGGACTGGTCCTGCATTCTCCCTGGTATATATAACTCTCCGCATTGTCACCTTTGATCTTTATTACCGAAATCGTACTGTTCTTTAGAACCTTCCTGATCCTTACAGATGTTTTTCCTCTGTGATCTTCCATACCCTCTATTGCCTTTACATTTTGAAACTTATTTTCTTTCCACTTGTCTCATTAAATAGCTAGCACTTATTGAATACTACGTGTAAAAGTATCCTGTTATGATTTTAATTATTTGGATTTCCACAGTCTCCCAAGGAAATTGGAAGTGTTGCTAATCCATTTTATATATAAAAAGAACTGATGATAGAGTGGTTGGGATTCTAATCTAGCAAGTGCTAGAGTCTGGTGTTGAAGTCTCTGTTTTTAACAACAATGCCATCCTGTTTCTTTAAGTAATTAACCTCCAATTAAAATAAATAAATTTATATTTTAAAAATAAATAAATAAATAAATTTCCAATCTAAAAAAAAAGAGTTATCTTCTAAAAATATTCATTTCTACTTGCGAGTTTAGCTTTGCAAGTCAAGCTATATAACAAATAAGCTGATGGTACCCTGGAGGCATAGTGTCTGAAATTCTGGTGAGTGCCCACAGGTGAAGGATGCTGTCACAAGTTATGATGCTGTCAGTCATTTTCAACTACAGAAAACATTCCCAGGAGATATCATTTGAATCTCAGACACTGAATCAGTTGTGTTATTTTTTCTCAATAAAGACAGAATTATCTATTAAGAGGTAACTTTTTTCCCCCACATATAACTAATGATTTTATTCTGTTGTAGATGTCCTGCTTCTTCACATTGTGATCGTTTTTTAAATTGAAGCATGCCTGCATGCGCGCTCAGTCATGTCCACTCATTGCGATCCCAAGGACTGTAGCCCACCAGGCTCCTCCACCCATGGAATTTTCTAGGCAAGAATACTGAAGTGGGTTGCCATTTCCTATTCCAGGGGATCTTCCAAACCCAGGGATCAGACCTGTGTCTCTTGCATCTCCTGTATTGACAGGCGAATTCTTTACCAATGGTGCCACCTGGGAAGTCCATAGCTCACTTAACGATATTGTATTAGTTTCAGTTCAGTTCAGTCACTCAGTCATGTCTGACTCTTTGCAAAACCATAGATTGCAGCATGCCAGGCTTCCCTGTCCATCACCAATTTCCAGAGCTTGCTTAAACTCATGTCCATTGAGTCAGTGATGTCATCCAACCATCTCTTCTACTGTCATTCCCTTCCCCTCCTGCCATCGATCTTTCCCAGCATCAGGGTCTTTTCCAATCAGTCAGTTCTTCACAACAGTTGGCCAAAGTATTGGAGTTTCAGCTTCAGCATCAGTCCTTCCAATGAATGTTCAGGACTGATTTCCTTTAGGATGGACTGGTTTGATCTCCTTGCTGTCCAAGGGACTCTCAAGAGTCTTCTCCAACACCGCAGTTCAAAAGCATTAATTCTTCGGCACTCAGCTTTCTTTAGAGTCCAATTCTCAAATCCGTACATGACTAATGGAAAACCATAGCTTTGACTAGATGGACCTTGGTTGGCAAAGTAATGTCTCTGCTTTTCGATATGCTGTCTAGGTTGGTCATAACTTTTCTTCCAAGGAGCAAGCATCTTTTACTTTCATGGCTGCAGTCACCATCTGCAGTGATTTTGGAGCCCCCCAAAATAAAGTCTGCCACTGTTTCCACTGTTTCCCCATCTATTTGCCATGAAGTGAAGGGACCAGATGCCATGATCTTAGTTTCTGAATGTTGAGTTTCAAACTAACTTTTTCACTCTCCTCTTTCACTTTCATCAAGAGGTTCTTTAGTTCTTCACTTTCTGCCATAAGGGTGGTATCATCTGCATATGTGAGGCTGTTGATATTTCTCCTAGGATTCTTGATGCCAGTTTGTGCTTCATCCAGCCCAGAATTTTGCATGATGTATTCTACATATAAGTTATATAAGCAGGGTGACTATATACACTCTTGATGTGCTCCTTTCCCTATTTGGAACCAGTCTGCTCTTCCATGTCCGGTTCTAACTATTGCTTCTTAACCTGCATACAGATTTCTCAGGAGGCAGGTAAGGTGGTCTGGTATTCTCATCTCTTTAAGAATTTTCTATAGTTTGTTGTGATCCATCAAAGGCTTTGGTGCAGTCAATAAAGCAGAAGTAGATGTTTTTCTGGAACTCTCTTGCTTTTTTGATGATCCAGTGGAGGTTGGCAGTTTGATCTCTGGTTCCTTTGCCTTTTCTAAATCTAGCTTGAACATCTGGAAGTTCTCAGTTCACATACTGTTGAAGCCTGGCTTGGAGAATTTTAAGCATTACTTTGTTAGCATGTGAGATAAGTGCAATTGTGCGGTAGTTTGAGTATTCTTTGGCATTGCCTTTCTTTGGGATTGGAATAAAACTGATGTTTTCTAGTCCTGGGGCCATGGCTGCGTTTTCCAAATGTGCTGGCATATTGAGTGCAGCACTTTCACAGCATCAGCTTTTAGGATCTGAAATAGCTCAACTGAAATTCCATCACCTCACTAGCTTTGTTCATAGTGATGTTTTCTAAGGCCCACTTGACTTCGTGTTCCAGGATTTCTGGCTCTAGGTGAGTGATCACACCATTGTGGTTATCTGGGTCATGAAGATCTTTTTTGTACAGTTCTTCTGTGTATTCTTGCCACCTCTTCTTAATATCTTCTGCTTCTTTTAGGTCCATACCATTTCTGTCCTTCATTGTGCCCATCTTTGCATGAAATGTTCCCTTGGTATCTCTAATTTTCTTGAAGAGATCTCTAGTCTTTCCCATTCTGTTGTTTTCCTCAATTTCTTTGCGTTGATTGCTGAGGAAGGCTTTCTTATCTCTCCTTGCTATTCTTTGGAACTCTGCATTCAAATGAGTATATTTTTCCTTTTCTCCTTTGCCTTTAGCTTCTCTTCTTTTCTCAGCTATTTGTAAGGCTTCCTCAGACAACCATTTTGCCTTTTAGCATTTCTTTTTCTTAGGGATGGTCTTGATCACTGCCTCCTATACGATGTGTCAAACCTCCATCCATAGTTCTTCAGTCACTCTCTTTATCAGATCTAATCCCTGGAATCTATTTGTCACTTCCACTGTATAATCATAAGGGATTTGATTTAAGTCATACCTGAATGGTCTAGTCATTTTCCCTACTTTCTTCAATTTAAGTCTGAATTTTGCAACAAAGAGTTCATGATCTGAGCCACAGTTAGTGCCCAGTCTTGTTTTTGCTGACCGTATAGAGCTTCTCCATCTTTGGCTGCAAATAATAAAATCAATCTGATTAAGGTATTGACCATCTGGTGATGCCCTGGTGTATAGTCTTTCCTTGTGTTGTTGGAAGAGGGTGTTTGTTATGACCAGTGCATTCCCTTGGCAAAACTCTCTTAGCTTTTGTCCTGCTTCATTTTGTACTCCAAGGCCAAATTTGCCTGTTACTCCAGGTGTTTCTTGACTTCCTACTTATGCATTCCAGTCCCCTATAATGAAAAGGACATCTTTTTTGGGGGTGTTAGGTCTAGAAGGTCTTGTATGTCTTCAAAGAACCGCTCAACTTCAGCTTCTTCGGCATTACTGTTCAGGGCATAGACTTGGAGATTGAAGACATGGAGATTCAGTCTCATTACTGGAGACTGAATGATTTTCGTTGGAAACTAACAGAGTTCGTTCTACCGTTTTTCAGACTGCACCCAAGTACTGCATTTCAGACTTTTTGGTTGACTATGATGGCAACTCCATTTCTTCTATGGGATTCTTGCCCACAATAGTAGATATAATGGTCATCTGAGTTAAATTCACCCATTCCAGCCCATTTTGTTCACTGATTCCTAAAATGTCAATGTTTACTCTTGGCATCTCCTGTTTGACCACTTCCAATTTGCCTTGATTCATGGAGCTAACATTCCAGGTTCCTATGCAGTATTATTCTTTACTGCATCAGACTTTACTTCCATTACCAGTCACACCCACAAGTGGGTGCTGTTTTCGCTTTGGGTCCATCTCTTCATTCTTTTTGGAGTTATTTCTCCACTGATCTCCAGTAGTGTATTGAGCACCTACCAAATGGGGGAGTTCATCTTTCAGTGTCATATGTTTTTGCCTTTTCATACTGTTCACGGGGTTCTCAAGGCAAGAATACTGAAGTGGTTTGCCATTCCCTTCTCCAGTGGAGTGTGCTTTGTCAGAACTCTCCACCATGACCCATCCATCTTTGGTGGCCCTACAAAGCATGGCTCATAGTTTCATTGAGTTAGACAAGGCTGTGGTCCATGTGATCAGTTTGGTTAGGTTTCTGTGATTGTGGTTTTCATTCTGTCTGCCCTCTGATGGAGAAGGATAAGAGGTTTATGGAAGCTTCCTGATGGGATAGACTGTGTGGGAAACTGGGTCTTGTTCTGATGGGTGGGGACATGCTCAGTAAATCTTTAATTCAATGTTCTGTTGATGGTTTCAGGTGTACAATATTTGTGATTTGATGTTTTTATAGTTTATATTACATATAATGTTGTTATAAAATATAGGCTACATTTCTTGTGCTTACATCTTTTTAACTCATTTATTTTATACATAGTTAACATCATATTCAATGGTGAAAAGGTGAAAGCTTCTCCTCTAAGATCAGGAATGAGATAAGAATGTCCACTCTTAACACTTTTATTTAATATGGTATTGGAAATCCTAATGACAGCAATCAGATAAGAAGAGATAAAAGACATCTGAATTGGAAGGGAAGGAGTAAAACTGTTACTTTTTTTCAATGACATGATAATATATGTATAAAACCCTAAAGACTCCATCAAAAAAAACCAAACAACTATTAGAACTAACAACTGAACTCAGTAAAAATTCAGGATACAAGATTAATATACAGAAATCTGTTGTATTTCTACACACTAATAACGAAAGAGAAATCAAGAATGATCCCATTTGCAATCACATCAAAAAGAATAAAATACCTAGGAACAACTTCAACTAAGGAAGTAAAAGATTTGTACTCTGAAAACTCCAAGGCTTTGATGAAGCAAATTAAGATGATGCCAATAAATGGGAAGATATCCCACATTCATGACTGGAAAAATTAATACTGTTAAAATGTCCATGGCTACCCAAAGCAATCTAGATTCAAAGCAATCTCTATCAAAATACTAATGACATTTTCACTGAACTAAAACAAACAATCCTAAAATTTATATAGAACCACAAAAGGCCCCAAAATCAAAGCAATCTTGAAAAAAAGAACAAATCTGGAAGTATAATCCTCCCAGACTCCAGACTACACTACAAAGTTACAATAATCAAAATTGTATAACAGAAAAACAGATACACAGGTCAATGGAATAGAATAAACAGCCCAGAAATAAACACATTCACATATGGTCAATTAGTCTACAACAAAGGGGCAAGAATATACAATGGAGAAATGTCAATCTGTTCAATAAGAGGTAACATTATTGACCAAAATAGCTATTAGTTATATCTTTATCACAAATTTAAAGAAGAACTAAGTTCATTGATATGTTATCAGCACCTAGTATAGTGCCTGATATGTAGTAAGCACTGAATAAATATCTGTTAAATAAATGCCAAAAATAGAGAGAGCATATTTTAAAGAAATGCAACTTTTCAGGCATTATTTATATACTTTTTTCATTAGACTCCAACATTATCAATCATTGATTTTCTAAATCCATTTACTCTTTTCGAATTAAAACAAAACTTACCATTTCCATCTTGAACTTTGCCAATCCAAAGCTCCCAATTGGTTGCTTGCTTCTCACTCATCCTGGCATTTTGGAAAATTTGGTTACAAAATGATGTTAAAGAATATGTCTTTTTTCCTGACTGAGGTAAGTATTTTTATCTTCTTAATATGAGGTATTTCTAAATGAGAGCTTTCTCCTCTCACTGGTACTTCTAAATTTCTTTTTCAAAAAAGCAAAACCTCTTTTAATCTTTCATGCAGTTGACTTTATCAACTACCTCCAGGGATGATAGGACAGTTTGGTGAAATACAATCCCAAATGCTATACTTACACTTTATGGAATATATTTTTTTCTTTGGAGTTAGTTCTTTCAGAAAAGCTATTCATATAACCCTATTTCCAAATGTGATGCTTCAGGATCTTAGCAAGTTTCTGTTGTATAGAATATACATATTTCTCATACAGGTCATAGGTAATGACCACTAGTTTATTTACTAGACCCAATAGCTTAGGAAAGGATTAATACTGGCTTTTTTCCCACCGAGATACATTCAATCAAAAGATAACACTTAAAAATATAATTATTTGATGATTTCCACACTTTCATGTAGTTATCATGAAAAAATACATTTTTGTTTTCCTTTTTGTTTCCCCCGTAATCTTTCACACAGATATACTGCATAGCAGGAAACTAATACTTACAACTAACTGAAATTTTTTATTTTAATAGATTTAACACTAAGAGATAGATTTTTCTGTCTTGTATTTTTCACAAATAGTGGTGTATATTAGCTTATATTAATAGTTCAAAATCAAGTTAAATGAAAATTTTTTTACAACTTTTATGAACAACTGAAGTGTTGTTAATATTCTTTTGTGTTCCTGAATGCATTGAAAAACATATGCAGGTAATGAATTGAGTTTTCCCTTTTCCACAGTGAAAAGATAGATTAACCATAAGTTCATTTTTATATGCTTTCTTCTATTTTTATAAGCTAGCTTTTAATCATAGAAGTATTCCATGGGCACAGCAACAAATTTAAAACAGTAGAGAAGATGTGGAATATGAAGTCTAAGACTCTTAGTATTTTCCTGTGGCAGCCCCTCTACTCTACCTCACCAGAGGGAAACTTTGTTAACCTCGCCCTCTGACTTGATTCTTCTTATTGCTGTCATACTTCTATGTCTAGATTTATAAACCTTAATCAGGAAGAAGTTATCACATTAATTTTCCTCCCACCTCTTTTTCTTAGTCAACTTACCAAATAGTTTTAGTTAACCTTTTTTTTTTGTTCTTGTAGGGTTTATAACAATCTACACACCTGTATCTATATCTATCTAATCTATCAATCTATCTTATCCTCTGCCGCCCTCTTCTGCAGAGGATGAAATGGTTAGAGAGCATCACTGACTCAGTGGACATGAATTTGAGCAAACTATATGAGGTAGTGGAGAACAGAGAAGCCTGGAGTGCTGCACTCTATAGGGTTGCAAAGAGCTGGGCACAACTTAGCACTGAACAACAATAAATCTATCTGTCATCTATCTTTTGGAGAAGGCAATGGCACCCCACTCCAGTATCTTTGCCTGGAAAATCCTACGGATGGAGGAGCCTGGTAGGCTGCCGTCCATGGGGTCGCTAGGAGTCGGATACGACTGAGCGACTTCATGTTCACTTTTCACTTTCATGCATTGGAGAAGGAAATGGCAACCCACTCCAGTGTTCTTGCCTGGAGAATCCCAGGGATGGGGGAGCCTGGTGGGCTGCTGTCTATGGGGTCACACAGAGTCGGACATGACTGAAGCAACTTAGCAGCAGCAGCAGCAGCATCTATTTTTCAATCTATCTCTATATTCTCTTACATAAATATATCTTCTGTGTTTTCCCTGAAGGATGATTTTTAAAAATGAAACTCCAAATATCATGTACAAAATAAACATGTAAACATTATTCCCTGTAGAATCAAATATTATGGCAGAAGCCACAAATGGTAATTCCATATCAACAAAACTTTGCCATTCATAGGAGACGTTTCCAAAAATCAAGGCCTAGTGAATCTTCTTTAAATCTATTGCCATCTTTCTTCTTCATTCTGAGTGACAGTAGTTAACAACATTTTGTATGTCCCACACTACCCTCATCCTGAAAAGCTTGCTTTGCTTGAGTATACTATTCTCTTGACAAATTAATGTTTAAAGTATAGGCTGTATGCACAGTAGACTTTCTCAGTCCTGAAAATGTGTCTGAATACGTGTTTGAAAATAAAGTGTGGTATAAAATTTTTTATTCAAAATCTCTTACTGGAAGAATTTTGAAAATGTTGCTCCATTTTCTTTAGCATCCATTGTTAGTAATGAGAAATCACAAATCAGTCTGGCTCCATTCTCTTGCGGGTAATTTGTTTTCTTCTTCTCTGCTTTTATGATTTTTCTCTTTATCCTTGTTGTTGTGAATTTTCAATAGGATATATCTACAAAGGAATGTTTTCTAGTGCTGTTTGGCACTTGGTAGACTGAAGACTGAAAACAGAGACATTTTCTTCTTTTATCTCTTTGGTTATATTCTCCTACCTGCTGTCACTCAGAAACCCTACTTTTAAGATGTTATGTTCTAGGTTGTGGGAAATTTCCTCTGCTCTATCATCCATATTGCTAGATCAAAAGAAGTCAGATGTATACATTTAATACTTTATTAAATATGAAGTTTATTTCTTAATTCAATAATTTTACACATTTTTCCAATTTTTTTCTTTATTGCTTCTTTTTAAAAAGCAGTGTGTTTTTATATACATGCAGACTCCTGAATTTTGCAGAGAATAGACTTCTTAAGAAGTTAACTTCTGGTGTCTGAATTATCCTTGTTTTCTACAAGGCCAATTATTCTGTTTGTTTACTTTGGTGTTCTTTTTTCATGTTATAGATTTCCTTTGAACATCTGGAGACCCTTGGTGATTAAATCATGTTAGACAGAGGACTTTGTTGCTTAGTATGAATGACTGGAAAGGGTTTTCTCAGAGATTGGTAAATCCATTTTCTTCCTGAATCCTTCCTTTGATTAGGTATGTTTTGTCCTTACTCAGTTGTGGATTTTTCCAAAGTTCCACTTTCCCTCCAAACTGCCTAATAAAAATAGTTTTAACAAATCTAATGAACAAATTTTGTTGGAAATATTTCCAACAACTATTTTATGAACTAATATTTGAACTCTGGAAGGCAAATTAAAAACAATAAATATTTTCCCAGTGAAAAAACATTCACCTAGGTTGCTTCCATGTCCTGGCTATTATAAACAGTGCTGCAATGAATATTGGGGTACATGTGTCTCTTTCAATTCTGATTTCCTCAGTGTGTATGCCCAGCAATGCTGTGGTACATATACACAATGGAGTATTACTCAGCCATTAAAAAGAATACATTTGAATGAGTTCCAATGAGTTGGATGAAACTGGAGCCGATTATACAGACTGAAGTAAGCCAGAAAGAAAAACACCAATAGAGTATACTAATACATATATATGGAATTTAGAAAGATGGTAATGATAACCCTGTATGCAAGACAGCAAAAGAGACACAGATATATAGAACAGACTTTTGGACTCTGTGGGAGAGGGAGAGGGTGGGATGATTTGGTAGAATGGCATTGAAACATGTATAATATCATGTAAGAAACAAATTGCCAGTCTAGGTTCAATGCAGGATACAGGATGCCTGGGGCTGGTGCACTGGGATGACCCAGAGAGACGGTACGAGGAGGGAAGTGGGAAGGGAGTTCAGGATTGGGAACTCATGTACACCCATGGCAGATTCATGTTGATATATGGCAAAACCAATACAGTATTGTAAAGTAAAATAAAGTAAAAAATAATAATAAAATAATCAAAAAAAAAAAGAAAGAAAAGAAAAGAAAAAACATTCACACGTCTTACCTCTTGTTCTAGTTCCAGAGACCAAAGGTGAACCTACTGGGGCTGGCTTGGGGAGAAGAGTAAATCTTGTTCCAGAAGAAACTGTCTGAGGGATCATAAGATTTTCTAAACATGCAAAAGGAGGAAATTGATCACTGATTGAAAAAGAATTTTTAAGTACAACCAACAAATACAATTTAAAATTTTCATGAGAATTCACACCATTCATCCTTTAATAAGCTATATTTGACTTCTCTAGGTTTAGATTTCAGTGATACCTTCCAAAGTGAAGACCTATTTTCTATACAAACCAAAATACAAACAAAAAATAACTCCCTAAGTGACAATGTGATCAGTGCTGTTTATTAGGGTATTAATAACTTCTTTAATTACATCACTACACTCGAAATTTCCTGTATCTTATCTCTCTTTACAGGAGGGAATAGTCCCTCTTGTAAAGCTTCTGCTCCTGCAGCAAGTCTAATAATTAGCTTTATGTATTATTTCTACATTGAGAAAATGAACTAACCTTAGTCTTGTGTTGAAGGACCCAGTCTCCCTTACAGATTTGCATTTGTATATGTGTGATACTTTATTTTCTTACAAAAATATTTTTAAAAGGCACAGCTTCATTAAAACCGTGAAACCATGAAAACAACAACATAAATGTGAAAGCTAGGCTTGGAAAGAAAGGAGAGGTTTGGGAGGAACAGAAGTGAGAATTGCACAGAAGAAGGCACCCACCAAGGAAAGCTTCTACAGTTGATCACATGCAGTAAGCTACCAGTTACTTCCCAGCATTGATGAAAGATCTTTGCACAAAACAGTAACAGCCAGTAAAGGAGAAAGGAACTGCTCATGCCCTGTCCATACAGAACATCACCATAAGCTCAGCAGTGTGGGAGCATGTGCACATACACACACAGAACACATGTAGAGAAGATGCTATCTAAAGATTCTAACACAGTTTTATTGAAGTTCCATCCCAACAGTTCAGAGGTCTCACCTTCCTCTGAGAATCTCCAGGGAAATTGGCAGAGAAAAGCCCATTAGTGGGGCCTCAGCCAATGACCAGGAAGGGTCAAGTAAGCCAGGCTTCCAATGAACCAGACTGTAAGTCAGAATGGACCCCAAATCCTGACTTAGGAATCACATTTATCCAAGGAACATACTTGCAGATGAGAGAAATCTACAGTTAACAATGATTCTTTAATCTTTTCCCCAAATTACCAATGAAAGAAATGTATAAAGTCTTACATGAAGAGTTGTTAAAGTGGAAGGGATGAATAAATGTGAGCTAACAAAAGCTCCCTCCTTTTCCTCAATGTTCAGGCCCTGCATACTGGAGTTTCAGAATTAAGCTTTCAAATCCAAAGAGAAGAAAAGGGCATTAATACAAAGCCCAACTCAGAGAGCTCCACTGTTTGGGGTGCTTTAACACCTTTAGATTACTAAGGAATCATTTGTTGATGGCTTTCAACTTTGGAAACTTAAGCTGGTAAATCCTCTTCTTCATTCTGTCTTTTTTGATTGTACCACCATTTTCATGATCATCATATAAAAATAATAACAACAAAACAACTTTCACTTATAAAGGGCAAATACTTGTTAAGAACTATACTGTTTGAAAACTTTACCTCATTTAATCTTTATTAAAAACCCCATGAAAAGCATCATGTCTACTTTTTCAGCAGCTTTTTTATTGTTTTGGCTGTGCTGGATCTTCATTGCTGTGGGCAAGCTTTCTCTAATTGTGGCAAGCAGGGGCTACTCTCTAGATGTGGTGCATGGGTTTCTCATCACAGTGGCTTCTCTTGTGGAGCACAAGCTCTAGGGCACATGGGCTCAAGTGTAGCTCAGGGGCTTAGTAGCCCTGCAGCACGTGGAATCTTCCTGGATCAGAGGTCGAACCCGTGTCCCCTGCATTGGCAGGTGGATCCTTAACCACTGGACTGCAAAGGATGTCCCATTGTGTCTGCTTTTGAAAGGAAGTCACTGAAGGTAGGGGAGATTAAACAACTTGTCCAAGCTCACCAGCTAGTACATGGCATAGCCAGGATTTGGGTCTCCTGATTCTATGTGTATGCATACCTCTCATCCTTTCATAATTTAACCCCACTAAGAAAGGTCATTTATTCAAATATGCTCTAGCTTCAGAATTTTAGAGCTTGAGAAGAGCTTAGAGATAGCATTAAAGTCTTTATTTTATAGATGAGGAAATGGGAGCCCAGCAAGATGAACAAGATGGCAGCAATAGCCAGGCACAGCTCAGGGCTGCTGACTCCTGGGATAGCATCTTTTCAAAAATACCTTCTTGCTAATGGGAACACAATTAGATGAGATGACCCTATATAAGTCTATTAAGAGCTTTTAAGATTTAGGGAAAAAAAACTTTTATGTTTGGATATGCTCAGTCCTCAATATGGAAAAGTGAGTATTTTTCCTTTCACCCAGAACAGAAAATTTTGAATACTTTGACTAGAATTAATCAACACCTGGCAAGACTCCAAATTCAATTATTTTCATGTACTAAATATAGTTCAATTTAAAATTCCATGATTCAGTCCAATGAACAGTTTCTATCCAGATTGTTCTGGTGTTTCTATTTGTTGCTTGCTTCAATAATCACCTTACTTCATCTCCCTGAAAGTGGTAACTGAAGTGGCTCCCTTGAGATTCCTCATCTTCTCAGGAAGATGAATTCAAAAACAATCCTGGAAACCCAGATCAATCAACATTTTCGCCACGATTTCCTTCAGGTATTTTTCTTCTTATTTTTATTTCAACACATTTAAAATTTATTCAGTGTCTCTCTTTCCCAAAGTCCTAATGGGTTCTGATGTGGCAATCAGCAACTTCTTAGAAAGGCTATTCATGGCCCAACACTCTTGAAGATCTACACTTCAAGGGGTCCATAAAGAAGATGTGTTCACTCAGATCTCATCCTCTGGGAGTGTGAAATCTTAGTGACTGGACCACCAGGGAAGTCCTAAGATGCACCATTTAACAGAGGCAATAGGCATCTCTAGCACTAAATCAGAAGCTGCAGAATAATAAATATGTGCTGTGTGTCTAAGGTGGGACTGTGATTCATACATATGTGTCTTTGAGAATTGCAGCCCTACCTTTATATAGACAAATGGAGGTGGCGGAAGCACATAACTAGAATTTTCTACAATTATTATTTAGAAACAGAAACTTAGCTGTAACAATTGGCCCCTTATTCCATTTTTGTACATAGGTCAGCATTTTAAGTTCATCTTTAATAGAGCGAAGGACAAGATTGCATCTTGCTGACAGGGACCACAGGAGGGGCCCACAGTCTTGATTATATGTAGCATATTTGATGCACATGCTTGTTTGTGTTTTCTCCCCACCCAGAGTGTCTGGGATCTTTGAAGACAGAGCTGGAGACCTGTATTTGCTTTGTATCCTCAACAGGGCTGGAGGTACAACACAGGCTTAATAAATGCTTCTTTAAAGGGGAAAATAAACCACACAGACAAAAAAGAAGGCAACAGCTAAAACAACAATATGACATTTAGAGCATAAATATTCATTGAAAGGACTGATGCTGATGCTCCAATACTTTGGCCACTTGATGCCAAGAGCCCGATGCTGGGAAAGATTGAAGGC
This sequence comes from Ovis canadensis, assembly GCF_042477335.2. Classification (NCBI taxonomy): domain Eukaryota; kingdom Metazoa; phylum Chordata; class Mammalia; order Artiodactyla; family Bovidae; genus Ovis; species Ovis canadensis. Next base: position 61,436,085 of record NC_091252.1, on the reverse strand, counting down.
AAGAAGAGAAGGAAGTGCCAGAGGATGAGGAAGTTGGATGGCATCACTGACTCCATGGACATGAGTTTATCTCTCCTGCGGGAGATAGTGGAGGACAGAGGAGCCTGGTGTGCTATAGTCCATGGGGTTGCAAACAGTCAGACACAGCTTAATGACTGAACAACAACAACATTTAAGAAAGAAAGAAAGGGTCTTTCTTACTCTCTCCTTGTCAGAAAAATGTCCCCAAACTCTCACTTACAATAATTTTTCAGAGGTAAGACCATTTAATGGATTGCACCCATGAGAAAACAATAAATTTCCTGCTCCCCTTTCCAACAGAGGAATAGAAAGGGGGAGGGGAGAGAATCTGAAAAAGAATATAAAAGACTAGACTTCTTTTTCTTCTTTTCATGGTACCCAAGTTGATGGAGGCAGAGAGGAGCAGACAGTGCCAGCCTCATTGAAGATGCACAGTTGGTTCTCCCCAGTGCTCAGAAACATCTTCTGCAAGTATAGAAACACTATGATCCAGATGCTTATAGACAGAATCATTACACAGATCTGGAGCTTTTCCAACATCGTGTAACTTGTTAAATTCCTTCCCAGATATGCTCACATAGCAACTGTCTTTCTATGTTTTCCAAGTCATGTTGTTGTCAATAAGTGATTCCTCAGATAGCTTTACAGAAGCATTTCTAAAAGTGACTGATGTCTTTGAATTATTATTCATTTCAGATATATTCGTGGAGTGCCTACTTTCTGCCTAGTACTGTGCCAGTTGTTGAGAAACAAATGACTGAGTGTTTCAGTTCAGTTCAGTTTTTCGGTTCAGTTCAGTCGCTCAGTCGTGTCCGACTCTTTGTGACCCCATGAATCGCAGCATGCCAGGCCTCCCTGTCCATCACCAACTCCCGGTGTTCACCCAAACTCACGTCCATTGAGTCGGTGATCCCATTCAGCCATCTCATCCTCTGTTGTCCCCTTCTCCTCCTGCCCCCAATCCCTCCCAGCATCAGGGTCTTTTCCAATGAGTCAACTCTTCCCATCAGGCTGCCAAAGTTTTGCAGTTTCAGCTTGTTGAGTCTTTACCTACAAGTAATTCCCAGTTGAGTAGGGGAGACAGATCCACATCATAGTAACTATTCCATAATGTAGCAAGCATTTGTGATAATCATAAGCATATTCAGGAGCAAAACCTAATGTGATCTGGGTGAAACAAGGAAGAGAGGAGTCCAATCAAGATTGCTAAAGCTCTTGATGCCTGAACAGTTCTTTAAAATAGATTTTTAAGGCATTTTTTAATTAAAAGAGAAATTGAAAGGAAAGGATAAGAGTGGTATTGTATTACATGAAGGAAATGATTATAAACAAAGAATAGCATAGGAGTAGAAAGCACAGCATGACTTATGTACCAAAGTACAAATATTTCAGGGTTCCTGGAACAATAACTATTGGGTAGGGAATAGGAGGAGGAGGACAGAAACTCAAGTCAAGCTACACATAGAAGATTCCATGAACCATGTTAAGGAGTAGGACTTTTTCCCATTAGGAATAGACAATGAAGTAGTCAATGAAATATTAGTAGTCAATGAAGACTTTCAAACAGGTTAATAATATGATCCAATTTGTTGGGGGTTTTAATGCTTTTTTATTGTGGTAAAAGTCACATAACATAAAACATATCTTCTTAACCATATTTAACTGTACATTTCAGTGGAACTAAGTATATTCACATTGCTGTACAACTCTCACCATCATCTATCTCCCAAATTTTTCACCTTCCTAAACTGAGACACTGTCCCCATTAAACACCAGCTTCCTATTCCCCTTCCCCACCCCAGCTCCTGGCACTTACCAATTGTACTTTCTGACTCTATGAATTTGACTACTCTACACACCTCATATAAGTGGAATCAAACAGTATTTGTCTGCATCTAATGTATAGTGGAATGCACTTTTAAGGTTAATTTATGCCCTACAAATCAATTTGTTTTTAAACAAGTCCCTCCAGAGATTATCAGCATGTGGAAAGTTTGAAGGGGACAAGAATGGAGGCAGTGAGATTGGCCTCTAAGTAGTGGTCGAGGTTACACATGGTGTGGGTGATGAGCAAAGGGACAGACAGGAGAGACTGGAGGAAAGTTTAAGAGAAAGTGATGGAAACTAGACGTTAATTTGCAACTAAGGTAGGAGGGGGGAAAAGTCAAGCCTTCAAGGTGGATGCTAAAATCAGGGTTACCAGAGTAGAGGATGGGAGTGGAATTGAGCTGTTGAGTTGAATGCTTGACACGTGTGTATGGTACCTCTGGAACATCTCAGTGGAAGTATACAACAGACGGTTTGGTACATGGATATGAAGTTTCAGATAAATTCTAGACTAAAGGGCTGTAACTGGGAGGCAGTTAGCCACTTATGCTTGTGACCCACTGAAAATATCCTGCTTGCAAGTGCTGTCCAAACTTACTCTCCTTTGTTGAAAAATGACATATGATTGGTACACATTGACATGGATACTTAGCTCTTTCAGGGTCTGTGAGACTGTGATACTTTCAAAGAACATAAATTATTTTCTTTTTAATTGTTGAGCATACCTTATGCCTTGTGGGATCTTAGTTTCACAACCAGGGATCAAACCTACACCCCTGCATTGGAAACACAGAGTCTTAACCATTGGACCACCAGAGAAGTCCCAGAACATAAATTCTAAAAGAAATACCTATTCACTTAAAAAATAATGATAACTTTCTCAAATACTCTTGAGAAGAAGAGAGCCTAAATATGTAATTACCATGGAACCACCTCTGTTTCTCTAAAACTCAACATCAAGTGTGGCTAATAATGCCTTGATTGACTCCTTAGCTGGACACTGAAAGAATCAAGTTGAATAATATGTTTCAAGTGATCTCAAACAGTAAAAAATACATTTGCTGTTGATACACTTAAAAAATACCAGGAAGTTTCATATTTTTCTTAGGCATCTAGCTAGTTATAAATCCTTAATTTTTTTCAGAGACAACATGAGAATATAATATGAAAGAAAATGAAACTAGAAAAAGAAAGAAATCTGCAACAGATTTATTTTCAAATATACAGAGGCCTGTGCTTCATTAGGCAGTGAACGTGTCCTTGGGGAATCTCCATTAAGTCATTGGTGACACTGGCTCTGCAAGTTGTAATAGAGTTTGGTTTCTATAACATCAGAGCACTGAACCAATTCAATTTTAAGGGCAAAATGCTAGAAGCTAAGAGGATTTGAAGGATAGGAAAAAGCATAATTAGATAAGCTGCCGGACTTAAATATGAACAGTCATTAGCCGAGAATATGAGGGATGCAAACCTAGAAAAAACACCTTTTTGTCATTGGGAATGGGATGGTGTTGTTGTCCAGTGGAATAAAGTCAAATCCTTTGGTTCTTCTCAACCTTATCATGCACATCATCACCCAACTTGCCACTCTACAAAATGACCTCACTATTCCAGTTTTCCTTGGAGTCTATAGAGTTTTATTTACTCATTTCATTTTTGCACTTGTTTTATATACCCAGTCCCTAGTGCACCTTCTACGTTTTTCTGCATCTGTGTCTTGTTAACATCCCTTTTAAGCTGTCCTTGGAGTATTTCACAGTGTCCTACAGAAGGCTCTCTCTTTGTGGAGCGAGGATGGGAGAGACAGGATTTTATGGTCAAATAAAAATAGGAACTTATGTACACCCATGGCGGATTCATGTTGATGTATGGCAAAACCAATACAGTATTGTATAGTAAATAAATAAGTAAATAATTTTTAAAAAAATTTTTTAAATGGGAAATACTCAATTCTGCATTTCCTTCTTGGAGATTCAAAATGAACATTAGCATACTATAGGCTCTGCAAAAAAAAGAAAAACTGCTCAGCCTTTTAAATTGAACATTAAACTTGTTTGATCACAGACCCTTTCTCCTAGAATGGCTATTAACAGCCTCAGAAACCAGTGCTCCAGAGAATCTACGATGGAAAACAGCCCCAGAGGGTGGGTGGAGGAGGGCCTCCCATCACACGTTTATAAACAGGAACTGGATAAATGTTTTAATACAGTTCTATCTGCTCTACCGTTTGTATCCAGAGAACAGAGGAATGATACGAAACCTGAGTTGCAACCCTGAATATGTAGTACCAAGTATATTACATATTCTACTTCTCTTTTCCTCTTCATGGGTAAAACAGGGTAATGTTGAGACTACAATGAGTCACTCTATAGTCAAGTACTCTGGGAAATAACAGATGTCATTTATTAAGTGCTTGCTATGTGCCAATAATATGCTAAACCTTTAACACATTGCTTTTTAAATTCTCAGAATGATATAGGTTTATGAATTTGAACACTGAGGCTTAGAAAAAGAAGAAACAAACCTAAAATCAACCAGCTAAAAAATACACCAGGAATATAAGACCAATCTCTTGGCCTCTAGAACACAAGCTCTTAGCCACTGATACCCATGCTTAGTGGCTTAGGAAAGAGGATACATAATTATTTAGGTATTCTATATATTGGCTTAAAGCTCAACATTCAGAAAACTAAGATCATGGCATCTGGTACCATCGCTTCATGAAAAATAGATGGAGAAACAGTGGAAACAGTGGCTGACTTTATTTTTCTGGGCTCCAAAATCACTGCAGATGGTGAGTGCAGCCATGAAATTAAAAGATGCTTGCTCCTTGGAAGGAAAGTTATGACGAACCTAGACAGCATATTCAAAAGCAGAGACATTACTTTGCCAACAAAGGTCTGTCTAGTCAAGGCTATGGTTTTTCCGTGGTCATGTATGGATGTGAGAGTTGGACTCTAAAGAAAGCTGAGTGCTGAAGAACTGATGCTTTTGAACTGCAGTGTTGGAGAAAACTCTTGAGAGTCCCTTGGACTGCAAGGAGATCCAACCAGTCCATCCTAAATGAGATCATTCCTGGGCGTTCATTGAAAGGACTGATGTTCAAGCTGAAACTCCAATACTTTGGCCACCTGATGCAAAGAGATGACTCATTGGAAAAGACCCTGATGCTGGGAAAGATTGAGGGCAGGAGAAGGGGATGACAGAGGATGAGATGGTTGGATGGCATCACCGACTCAATGGACATGGGTTTGGGTGGACTCTGGGAGTTTGTGATGGACAAGGAGGCCTGGTGTGCTGCTGTTCATGGGGTTTCAAAGAGTCAGACATGACTGAATGACTGAACTGAACTGAACTATATATTGGATTGGTAAAAATTTCATTCAGGTTTTCCAAGAAGATGTTATGAAAATCTTGAACAAACTTTCTGGCTAACCCAATATTTCAGTTTGAAATCTTTCCATGAAATAACTTACCCAAAAAAGCTGTTGAGTCACTAAGGGAGCGAAGAGTGAGGTTTTATCTGCCCATCTTGACAGTGTCTGCTTTCCACTCTGTTTCAGGAGAGACCAATGCCAAGGAAGAGAAGAGCAGGGTGGGGGTGGTAGAATCTGCCATGGCAATGATGCTAGAGGCCCCAAGCACCACCATATTCCCAGCACAAAATGAACAGTTTGTCAATACTGATGCTGAAATTTGTGACAAAAGCTCATTGTTCAGGGAGGCCCAATAAAACACTTCCATTTCAAAGCTCAAAGTATCTTTTATTATCCCATAATTACTGGCTTACAAGGACCATAAAAAAGTTATTCAGTCCCTCTCATCTCTCCTTGCCAGATCAAATCTATGATGGTAAGGGTGGGCCAAGTTGGGATATGTTCTAGCAGTAAGAGTGGAACTAGAAAGGATGAAAGGGTGATGTTTTGTTTTGTTTTAATCCATCAAATAGAATTTATTGAATGCCTGTTCTTCTAGGCCTTACAGATAGTTCAGGAAAAGAATTAAGTGCTAGAGTTTATATTTTTTGGTTTATTGGATTATTGTTTTTAACAATAGGATTATTGCATCTAATTAGATTCCAATTGATTGTCATGTGACTTGACATATACTTTACTTGACTTTTTGACTTTGTGCTTGGTTACATGACATGCTTCAGCTAATGGAATTTGAGCAGATGTGACTGTCACATCTGAGCAGAATTTTAAAATGAGATTTCCTGCTTTGGCTCTGCTTCCTTTCATATTCCTGCCCTTCACCATAAGGACATTTTATCCTAGAGAAAATGTTTTTTCAACTCAAGTCCTGAAGTGGAAGCCAGCTTAGCCGAGCCTGGGTGTGCTCAGGACAATGAAGAAATGCTGCAGCCTACCCACAGCCATCATGTGACATAAGCAAGAGATGAATATTTCCTTCTGTAGGCCACTGGAGTGCTGAGGCCATTTGTTGCTGCAGCAAAAGCTGACTGATACACGTACTATTTTGGGGATACAACAATGTGTACATATGTAATATGTCAGGTGGCAGAAGTTATATACAAAAAGCTTTAGCAGAATAAAGTTAAAAGAATAGATTTGGAAGTGGAGCTTGTTATTTTATTAAGATAGTAAGTGAAGGCTCTATCAGAGTTGCATTTGATCAGAATCTGGAAGGAAGGGGAGCCAAGAAACATGTAGGTGATTGTAAGAAAAACACTCTGGGCAGAGGGAACATCACAAGTAAAAGCTCTTTTGTGGATGAGGAAGATAGAGGATGTTGCTGCTGCTAAGTCGCTTCAGTCGTGTCCAACTCTGTGCAACCTCATAGACGGCAGCCCACCAGGCTGCGCCGTCCCTGGGATTCTCCAGGCAAGAACACTGGAGTGGGTTGCCATTTCCTTCTCCAATGCATGAAAGTGAAAAGTGAACGTGAAGTCGCTCAGTCATGACCAACTCTTCACGACCCAATGGCCTGCAGCCCGCCAGGCTCCTCCATCCATGGGATTTTCCAGGCAAAAGTACTGGAATGGGCTGCCATTGCCTTCTCCAGATAGAGGATGAGCATACCTTAAATAATTTTCAGATTCCAATAGCTTTCCAACTGTGGATTATTTATAGCATCTGTAGATGTGAAGTGGAAGCTGGAAGACACTAGGACCGTAGGATTTTATTTCGGGAAAAATCTTGGTGGTCCTCCTCTCATAGCTTCATTTTGTAAACAAAGAAATTGCAACTCTGGCAAGTAAAGATACTTACTTCAAGTCACACAAGCAGGCAGATTTTTGATTAGAACCCATGTTTCCTGACTTTTAAGTTCAAAAGCATGTGTGTATACAGCCTGACAACTGATCGGTGAAGAGACAGAACAGTGAGAGGCTGGGAGGTGGCAAGTGATGTTGAATTGGCTGGATTATCTGAATTAACTAACACAAAACTTGAATTCCCCAAGGCAAAGCTATGTTAGATACCCCTCAGTTGTCACCACTGACCCAATCATGGTTATTTTTAAGGTAACTAGACTTTTTTACTTTCTAAAAATTTTTGTTGGAGTGTATTTGCTTTTCAATGTGTTAGTTTCTGCTGTACAGCAAAGTGAATCAACAACACATACGTATACCCCCTCACTTTTTGATTTCTTTCATTATATATTGTTGAACAATCCCCAAATATTTGGTTAGCTAGATCCCTACCTCTGCCATCAAAATATATTTCTGGAGAATCAATATATAAATTTAAATCATAAACAAAACTAGGAAAAAAACATTGTTGATTCTAAAAATAATCTTGCCATGGGAAAGTCTTTAAAAATATGATACAAAACCCTGAATCATAAAAGAAGCATTGACAGAGTCAATGATATATAATGTTATACATGCATATCAAAAGAAATTATAGTAAAGGCAGTCAAAATAAAATATAGGGAAAAACATTTGCAACTCAGCTGATGAAAAAAAGAGCTATTTTGTTTAACATAAAAGAAACTTTTAAATTACAGTTAAGAAATAGCTCAGTAATAATAGGAGCAAGGGACATGAACAACCAATTCTATTATTCTAGACAATTTAAAAAAAAAGAAAACGCACAAAAGCAAATGAAAAAATGCTCACCCTCTCATAATCAAACAAAAAGAATATTAGAACATATAAATATGTTTTTTAATATCTCAATGGTGAAACTTAAAAGCCTTAAGAGTCATTGTTGGGAACAATCCGGCACACAAAGTTGGTGGGAGAAACAAGTAGCAGAATCAGTTTCTAGAAATCCTTGGCGAGACCCATAAAAATGTAAAAGACATATTCTTGTGGCCCAGCAGTGCCATACATAAGAGTACGAACTTGAATATTCATTCTTTCAGTAAATATTTAGTGAGCATTTTCTAGGTACAAGGTTCTATGCTAGGAGCGTGCATGCTAGGTCGCTGCAGTCCTGTCCGACTCTGTGTGGCCTGTGAACTGTAGCCCGCCAGGCTCTTCTGCCACGTGATTCTCCAGGCAAGAATACTGGAGCGGGTTACCTTTTCCTTCTCCAGGGGGTCTTCCTAACCCAGGGATCGAACCCATGTCTCTTAAGTCTCCTGCATTGGCAGGCTTGTTCTTTACCTCTAAGGCCACCTAGGAAGTGACTGGGAGCTTAGGACCAGTGATAAACAAAGAAGTGTGATGAGATCTGTCAAAGGGTGAGGGTTTATCATGCAAGGAAACTGTTTGGACTTTGTACTAATGTAATAGTGCTTTCGTTGAGGCTTGGCAGTAAAGAATCCAC